>NC_088217.1:82633796-82976296 GCF_036934945.1 Oncorhynchus masou masou | reverse complement strand
AGTCAACAGCAATACACACACAGAGTACCAGTCAGTAGCAATACACACACAGAGTACCAGTCAGTAGCAAAACACACACAGAGTACCAGTCAACAGCAAAACACACACAGAGTACCAGTCAACAGCAATACACACACAGAGTACCAGTCAGTAGCAAAACACACACAGAGTACCAGTCAGTAGCAAAACACACACAGAGCACCAGTCAACAGCAATACACACACAGAGTACCAGTCAACAGCAATACACACACAGAGTACCAGTCAGTAGCAAAACACACACAGAGTACCAGTCAACAGCAATACACACACAGAGTACCAGTCAGTAGCAATACACACACAGAGTACCAGTCAGTAGCAAAACACACACAGAGTACCAGTCAACAGCAATACACACACAGAGTACCAGTCAACAGCAATACACACACAGAGTACCAGTCAGTAGCAATACACACACAGAGTACCAGTCAACAGCAATACACACACAGAGTACCAGTCAACAGCAATACACACACAGAGTACCAGTCAGTAGCAAAACACACACAGAGTACCAGTCAGTAGCAATACACACACAGAGTACCAGTCAGTAGCAAAACACACACAGAGTACCAGTCAACAGCAATACACACACAGAGTACCAGTCAACAGCAATACACACACAGAGTACCAGTCAACAGCAATACACACACAGAGTACCAGTCAGTAGCAATACACACACAGAGTACCAGTCAACAGCAATACACACACAGAGTACCAGTCAACAGCAATACACACACAGAGTACCAGTCAACAGCAATACACACACAGAGTACCAGTCAACAGCAATACACACACAGAGTACCAGTCAGCAGCAATACACACACAGAGTACCAGTCAGTAGCAATACACACACAGAGTACCAGTCAGTAGCAATACACACACAGAGTACCAGTCAACAGCAATACACACACAGAGTACCAGTCAGTAGCAATACACACACAGAGTACCAGTCAGTAGCAATACACACACAGAGTACCAGTCAGTAGCAATACACACACAGAGTACCAGTCAGTAGCAATACACACACAGAGTACCAGTCAGTAGCAATACACACACAGAGTACCAGTCAACAGCAATACACACACAGAATACCAGTCAGTAGCAATACACACACAGAGTACCAGTCAGTAGCAATACACACACAGAGTACCAGTCAGTAGCAATACACACACAGAGTACCAGTCAGTAGCAATACACACACAGAGTACCAGTCAGTAGCAATACACACACAGAGTACCAGTCAGTAGCAATACACACACAGAGTACCAGTTAGTAGCAATACACACACAGAGTACCAGTCAGTAGCACTATATATGAATGCCATTTAGCAGATGCTTTCATTCAAAGCGACTTAAAAAAAAATGTATTTAACCTTTATTTAACTAGGCAAGTCGATTAAGAACAAATTCTTATTTACAGTGACGGCCTACCCCGGACAATGCTGGGCCAATTGTGAGCCGTCCAATGGGACTCCCAACTGAGCTACAGAGAACCATGGTCGACCAACTGAGCCACAGAGGACCATGCTGGACCGACTGAGCTACAGAGGACCATGCTGGACCGACTGAGCTACAGAGGACCATGCTGGACCGACTGAGCTACAGAGGACCATGCTGGACCAACTGAGCCACAGAGGACCATGCTGGACCGACTGAGCTACAGAGGACCATGCTGGACCGACTGAGCTACAGAGGACCATGCTGGACCGACTGAGCTACAGAGGACCAAGCTGGACCGACTGAGCTACAGAGGACCATGCTGGACCGACTGAGCTACAGAGGACCATGCTGGACCGACTGAGCTACAGAGGACCGTGCTGGACCGACTGAACTACACAGGACCGTGCTGGACACACTGAGCTACAGAGGACCATGCTGGACCGACTGAGCTACAGAGGACCATGCTGGACCGACTGAGCTACAGAGGACCATGCTGGACCGACTGAGCTACAGAGGACCATGCTGGACCGACTGAGCTACAGAGGACCATGCTGGACCGACTGAGCTACAGATGACCATGCTGGACCAACTGAGCTACAGAGGACCATGCTGGATCAACTGAACTACACAGGACCGTGCTGGACACACTGAGCTACAGAG
This sequence comes from Oncorhynchus masou masou, assembly GCF_036934945.1. Taxonomy (NCBI): domain Eukaryota; kingdom Metazoa; phylum Chordata; class Actinopteri; order Salmoniformes; family Salmonidae; genus Oncorhynchus; species Oncorhynchus masou. Next base: position 82,974,159 of record NC_088217.1, on the reverse strand, counting down.
GACCATGCTGGACCGACTGAGCTACAGAGGACCATGCTGGACCGACTGAGCTACAGAGGACCATGCTGGACCGACTGAGCTACAGAGGACCATGCTGGACCGACTGAGCTACAGAGGACCATGCTGGATCAACTGAACTACACAGGACCGTGCTGGACACACTGAACTACACAGGACCGTGCTGGACCAACTGAACTACACAGGACCATGCTGGACCAACTGAACTACACAGGACCATGCTGGACCTACTGAGCTACATAGGAACATAGAATACGAATACCTGTCTTTTGAACAAAATACATTATAATGTAGTGTAATAACAGTCCTATTAGCCATTAGCACATTCATCAAATTGATACACTCTGGACCTCAGATCACACACAATGTAGGACCATGCCTGGCCAATTCCAATGGTCTCACTTCACTCCTACAACCAAATCCCTCACCTATTCCCTATAGACATCACATTCACTGCAACCATTAAATCATTTCCAGTTCTGCTCAAGGAGGAGTCTATAGAGAGTGGAACAACAGTTCAGTCACGTTCTCCACATTCATTCTCCACACCCTCCATGACCCTAGCATTCAGTCAGCCGACAGGGAGGAGGAGAGGGCGGGAGGGAGTGGAGAGATAAACCCATTTCGTACACCCCTCCCCTTGCCCAGGATAAACAAACTCCACTCTCTATCAACGGCATGTGCTGTTGAATAGGCAGAAGGAGACTTGCTTATTTCTAGAGCGAAAACAGGGTTTTATTGTTTATTGTTCTGATTCACAGAACTGCTTTCCATAGGCTACGGAGAAAACCTATTCGTCAGACCAGGGGTGTCATGTACACCAAAAATCTGAGGGGGAACAAAGTACATGAGGATGGCTGGGGGGGTGGTCCAGAGGGGGACTAGCCCGTGTCTGTAAATTGGTTAATTCTACATTTTTCAAACACCTAGAATGAATCATATATATATATATATGTGTGTTTTTTATTTTTTTATACACACACACTAACGGTCAAAAGTTTGGACACCTACTCATTCAAGGCTTTCTTTATTTTTTACTATTTTCTACATTGTAGAATAATAGTGAAGATATCAAAACTATGAAATAACACACATGGAATCATGTAGTAAACAAAAAAATGGTTAAACAAATCAAAATATATTTTAGATTTTAGATTCTTTCTAAGTAGCCAATCTGTCTTGACGACAGCTTTGCATTCTCTCAACCAGCTTCACGAGGTAGTCACCTGGAATGCATTTCAATTAACAGGTATGCCTTATTAAAAGTTAATTTGTGGAATTTATTTCCTTCTTAATGCATTGGAACCAATTAGTGGTGTTGTGACAAGGTAGGGGTGGTACACAGAAGATAGCCCTATTTGGTAAAAGAGCAAGTCCATATTACAGCTCAAATAAGCAAAGAGAAATGACAGTCCATCGTTACTTTATTAAGGCATGAAGGTCAGTCAATGCGGAAACTGTCAAGAACGTAGAAAGTTTCTTCAAGTGCAGTCGCAAAAACCATCAAGTATTATGATGTAACTGGCACTCATGAGGAACGCTAAAGGAAAGGAAGACGCAGAGTTACCTCTGCTGCAGAGGATAAGTTCATTAGAGTTACCAGCCTCTGAAATTGCCACCCCAAAAAAATGCTTCACAGAGTTCGAGTAACAGACATCTCAACATCAACTGTTCAGAGGAGATTGCGTGAACCAGGACTTCATGATCACATTTCTGCAAAGAAACCACAACTAAAGGACACCAGTAAGAAGAAGAGATTTGCTTGGGCCAAGAAACATGAGCAATGGACATTAGACCGGTGGAAATCTGTTCTTTGGTCTGGAGTCCAAATTTGAGATTTTTGGTTGCAACCGCCATGTCTTTGTGAGACACAGAGTAGGTGAACGGATGATCTCTGCATTTGTAGTTCCCACCGTGAAGCATGGAGGAGGAGGTGTGTTGGTGTGGGGATGCTTTGCTGGTGACACTGTCATTGATTTATTTAGAATTCAAGGCAAACTTAACCAGCATGTCTACTACAGCATTCTGCAGCGATACGCCATCCCATCAGGTTTGTGCTTAGTGGGGCAAGACAATGACCCCACACACCTCCAGGCTGTGTAATGGCTATTTGACCAAGAAGGAGAGTGATGGAGTGCTGCATCAGATGGCCTCGCCTCCACAATCACCCAACCTCAACACAATTGAGATGATTTGGGATGAGTTGGACTGCAGAGTGAAGGAAAAGAAGCCAACAGCTCAGCATATGTGGGAACTCCTTCAAGACTGTTGAAAAGAAAAAGCATTCCAGGTGAAGCTGGTTGAGAGAATGCCAAGATTGTGCAAAGCAGTCATCAAGGCAAAGGGTGGGTACTTTGAAGAATCTCAAAAACAAAATATATTTTGATTTGTTCAACACTTTTTTGGTTACTACATTATTCCATATGTGTTATTTCATAGTGTTGGTGTCTTCACATTTATTCTACAATGTAGAAAACAGTACAAATTAAGAAAAACCCTTGAATGAGTACTTTTGATGGGCACTGTATATATAAAAAAGCTCAAGAGGTATGGTTAGATATGCACTATATATATATAGTGCATATCTAACCATATCTAACCATACCTCTTGAGCTTTTTTTACAGAAAATGAAGCGGGCCCTATTATTGGTCTGACACAAATGGCCAGAAATGAACTCATGTTTTTCTTATTTAATCCAGTTAAAATGCAAAGTGCCAGCTGAGCCATTTGTTGTTTTGGCCTTGCTTCCCTTTATCTTTCACATTTGGAGTCCCTCCCCCCTATCTCTATTTTGGCTCCAACTCTCATGACGCTTGGATGCCGTAGCAGCGCCCCAGACAAAGCAGCCTGTAGTCTGGTTTTGTTTCGTGCGACTCGCCCCAGCAGCAGCCTGCCTGTGCTCCTTAACCGCAGATATTTGATAAGCCTGTTACGAAACAACTTCCCCCCTTCGTCACACAGAACAGAGGTCTCTCGTGCAATGTTCTTTCGCGAAGAGGTTCGCAGCCAAGGGAATTGTTCCACTCACTCACCGCAATGTGAGACAGGCAATTCGTCATTAATCTGTAATTTGTCCCTCTGTCTACATTCATTTACATTTCAATATAACATTTATATTTGTGACATTGGCCAATGCACATATTTGTGTGATTGTCTAGGCATACTGCATTATGGCAATATAATATAATATTTATTAACATAATCATTAACAGAATTGAATTCATTAATAAAATTACTAAATAAAATGGATTAGTTGTATTCCGATTGATTAATCATTTTCAGGGAAACGAGCGTGTCCAGACTTCAGATTACAACCATGGATGCGTTGGGCGCGCCATTATTCGAACGGATAAAACCTTGCTGGTCAGAAAAACAAGTCCCCTTATGCGCAATAATTTAATGGTCGTGTTATTTCGTTTCCTGTAGGCAATTCAATGTGAAACCAAACCATTGCGCTCTCCCTCACTCCTTCTGGAGGTTTACGGCTTAGTTTGTTGGTGCATAAAACCAATCCAAAATAATACGGCCCTAAGCCTACCCAAAAAGTAGTTCAAAGGGTTTTACTTAATTTTACAGTTTGTATTGTGTTTTATTGCATCAGGGGATCAGCCTACACAGACACGTTTTGACAATGACAGTGTCAGGATTTAGGAAACAAGGCAACACCCCTGGCGGCGGGCATGGTGGTGGTTTTACAATGTGGATTCGCCAAACAAATGAATCAATAACGTAGACATGTAGGCTAGACATTATCCAACGACCTAGGATATGTGTAGGTTATAGGCCTAGTATAAGACGAGCACCCAACAGATATCATGCGACCTGTACGACATGCCGTCTAATTGCACCGTTTATATTACAGAATCACAGACGTGTCATTCAAAGCACGGCGTGACAAATTCACAAAATCAATGGGTGGCAAGCAGAAATAGCCAGCCAAACACCACGAAGGTGTCCCTCAAATGACCTAAAACGTGGCTGCTCCAATTCGACGGGCCCCGGGTTCCATTTAAATAAAATATGTTCCCCTAGTGCAAGGTACCTCGGGGCTGTTATCCTTTCTACTTTGGTGCATTCTGGCTGCTGGTGAGAACGTCGCGTAAAGAAAACAATGTGTGGGCGTCAGGAGGCGTCCTTTTACGAGAGAGCGCAGAGAACCGTGCACACAGAGCTCCTGCTGCGGCACAAAGGCGCTCTGAAGCGGAGAGAAGAGCTCTCCTGTTTCCGGACCGCAGTCCCAGGGGAGACTCACCTTGTAGAGGAAAAGCTTCAATCAAACTGTGACATCTCCAGCGGGAGTCAACTAAGCAATTCTCTCTCTACAGCTCACTGCAGTGCCGTGGGTTTATTTTCCTTCACAGTGATTGTGTCAAACTCGGGAAAATAGCGGACCTATATCCTATTAATAAATTCGGCATATGTTAAAAGTAGCCTATAGGCCTACTGTCAGAGAAAGGCCTCATTTAGGCCTACATGAACCAGCTAATATTGTGACAGCAGAAAAAGCTTGACAACTGTGAGTCAATCACGCTTATCGTTGATGCCTTATTACTCTTCCCATTGTTCAAAAGAAAAAGCCTAAATAAATGTTTATCTGACACCGAATGTTCTCGGCGGTTGGCCAACGACTTACTATTTCCATATCACATTTCAAGCTGGTGGCTGAAGGAAAAAATATCCTCAAAACCACCGTCTCTCTGGACACGACTCGTCTGTCTGCCTGCGTTGAGTGCACAAAGGCTCCAGCAGACCGAGATGGCTGCGCTAAGAATAAACAACCCGGGTTGACAGAATGGGGGGCGTAGGCCTTCACCAAATACATGCAGAATGCGAGTAGGGAGTACTCTTCTCAGATAAATCATTTTAAAAGTATGATTTTGACAATACCAATTGGTTAGTCAAGCTGTTTAATCCGTCCTTGTGTCCTGAAATCTGTTATTTGAACATAACGGGTCTACAGGTACTTGCGTAACTGTTGTAATGGATGTCTTTCAAGACGTATCCAAGTTGTAGGCCTAATTGTTCGTATGTGACAGCATTCATTAGATTCGACTGTCATATGAAATATGCCTGGATAGTTGTCAACAGCATGATAGCCTTCATTTATGCCAAATGCAAATGCAATGCGGGTAAATTGCGCTCTCATAGCCCCATACCAAGTTGGTTAAATTGAAATATAAACAATAAACATTCCTAGTCTTGAAATGCAATCAGTTTGAAATTGGTACTTCAGTAGGCCTATAAAAGGACAATATTTTGTGAATAATCTCTGTGACAATGGGCCTACTAAACTAACCCCTCGGCATTAATGCCACATTCAGCCTTCCGTTAGGCTACCAAGTATTCGGGATTAATTTATGGTAGCAAAGTAGGAAACATGAAACAAATTCCAGATAACTTTAGTGAAATAAACAGCCTAGGCCTGTATTCTTTTCCTATGAGCCTAAAGCGCTGTAAGTTGCTTCTCCACTGTGTTTTTTTATTTTTATTTTACTAGGCAAGTCAGTTAAGAACAAAATCTTATTTTCAATGACGGCCTAGGAACAGTGGGTTAACTGCCTGTTCAGGGGCAGAACGATAGATTTGTACCTTGTCAGGTCGGGGAATTTAACTTGCAACCTTCCGGTTACTAGTCCAACGCTCTATCCACTAGGCTACCCTGCCGCCCCTGTTCGCTCTGTTCTTGGAGTAAAAGTTTAAAAACACAAATTGAGGCGTTAATGAGTCCAAAAACACTGCACTCCGTTGCTGCGTCTGCGCTTGCTTGTGTCTAGTACTGTATATGGAACGAGTCGAATTCCGTAGCGCAGCCTGTGACCAGAGTCATTTCCCGTCCCCGGGGCGAGGACTTCAGTTCGGACTCGTTTCAATTAAGGCGACAGAACACGTCAAGTTGCCAACTTGACAAGATTATATAGTGTACAAGATTACATACCTTGCATCATCCAATGTGGGACAGAAACCTTATACACGTTTACATTATCCTGCAGGACACCTATACCCGTCTGTCTCAATCACCGAGCCCGTTATAACAATTCATTTAAAGCCTGATTGCCGCATTCTATCCATGAAGTCGTTCATGAATGGAAAACCATACAGCCCACCACATCATCATCCACTCGCTGAAATGCGCAGTGAAATTACACAGATGACCTCCACAAGCGTTTATCTGCAATGTCGTTCCACAATGTATATGGGATGGTGTCAAAAATGGGCGAGGCACTAAATTAAGACGGAATCTTTATTTTTATATATAGAAAACGCCTATAGGCCGATTCCCACAGAGACTCAATGAAAGTGTTTATGCCAGGCCATTAATTTGAAACATGAGAATTAGATTAGCCTACATCGAAATCACACACGAGCTACACGCTATTTTTTTGTTGTTGACATTTTCCTTTACATTTAGCTGACTGACTGAAAAAAAGGTTAACTGGAAAGTCCCGTGACAACGTTGGATCTCTCATTATGACGTACTAAGAGTTTGGATGAACGATAAACCATGTAGGCTTAATCAACACTAATGAATACATTTCCGTTACCAAACCATCCAATATCATACCATCAATAGGCTACAATCTTTCTATAGAAACGGGTGTAGGGCTAGACTAGGTTTATACAAAGCCTATGTGAAACATGAATTCTACTAGGTTAACACATATCTCTCAGTACACCAAAACATTGACAAGCAACTAAATATTCCACTTAAATACGCAGTTCTTTGTAGAAGCCCTTATCAGATGGCCAAGTCTCCATATAGTCCGAGCGACGCCGAACAAGATCGAGTCTTCAGACTGGAGCAAGACAGAAAAGCAAACTAAACATGGAAAGGAAAACAAAGGCACAAACGTTCACAAAAATGATCTTAGCCTACCTGATAGAAATTCCAGAATAATTTCTCTAAATTATATTGTCCTTGGCCAAAACGCAAAATGTCGAGTTGGAACTTTTTTGGCCGTGTTCTCTAGGCTCCACGAGTCAGTCAAAACGACCCAACGAGTGTTCGTCCGTCGGGGGTTAATATCACTTTTGTAATTTAACTTTACAGCAAATAGGGGTGACAATGTTGTGCTTGTTAAATGACATGTAGGTAAGATTAGACTACGAAAACATCCTTAGTCTTTATACATTTCCAGTTGGTAAAAATCCGGGAATGACGAGTCGGCGACAATGAACGAACAGATCCACGGAGTCGCAGTGCTCCCAGTAAATATATCCATTAGTAAAAATACACCAAGTGAATCGTTGTCGTGAATGTTTCAAGGAGCACAGGTGGCAACAACGGTCGTAAGTCTCAATAAACAATAAACTAATTCAGTCTGGTTATGCATTGCAGCGCCATGTTGAGCTCGCCATACAGCACACACGCCACCTCAAAAATATGGCGAGAATTTCCGTTTTCAACAAATAAAGAATGCTAACAGTGCCCATTGTCTTCAGTGAGAGGCTAGGGTGTTTCTGTCAATGTTCCCATTAGTTTTTATTTCGTCCTAGTTTTACTGTTCCGTTTTCTTCCGTATGGCACCATTCAGAGCACTCACAACTACCGCCTCCAGACGTACAGCGGAGAATGAGTGCCTGCGCCTCGGTTCCAGTCACAGACTCTACCCAGAAGGCCAATCGGGGAACCGCAATTACCATAAACCTCCAGCACGCTTCGCTCCACCAGCGCTCTCTACAGCGAAAACAAAGGGAGGGAGGAGGGAGAGCGAAGGAGACCGCCAGCGAGCGAGCGAGATATTGAAGGTAAATAGGTTACTGTGTATATTTGTTTTTTTTCTTCCTGGGCAATAGATTATGCTATATGCCTACATGTATTTTTTTGCTCAGTGTTGGGTATGGCATATTGTCAAGTCTATGTCCCATTCCAGGTATATATAATATTATAACATTTTCTAACCCAATTATATTGTATCATTTGTATACTTCTACTTTGAAGAAAGCAACAAACAGAAGACTTCATTCTCGAATTGACCCTCCACTCTTAGAAAAAAAGTTCTGGATAGAACCAAAAAGGGCTCTATGCTTGCTTCATATATGGCACCTCTTATGGTTCTATATAGAACCCGAAATTGGTTCCATATAGAACAGTATATGAAACCCAATGGTTCTATATTACCCAATTTTGGTTCAGGAAGAAGAACCCTACAAAGGGGTTTTATATAGAACCTTTAGGAGTGCCTTATATGAAACAAGAAATATAACCCTTTTTGGTTCAATCCAGAACCTTTTTTTTTCTAAGTGTGTAGGATAAATTCGAGAATGAAGTCTTCTGTTTGTTGCTTTCTTCAAAGTAGAAGTATACAAATGATACAGTATAATTGGGATAGAAAATGTTATAATATTATCTATCCCCGGAATCATTGGGACATAGACTGGACAATATACCATACCCAACACTGACAGCAAAACATGTATTTAGACATATAGCATAATCTATTGCCCAGGTCTATAACCACAGATCTAGGATCACCTGACCCCAAATCAATCCTAAATCTAAGGAATAGAATAGAATGGAATATAATGGAAACAGACTAGAGAGATATACAATACTTGGCGCTGTATCATGAGAAAAACTACCAATTTCGTTTAAAACTGTGCAAAAGGAAGCATCATAATAGCTCAAACCGGGTCCGCGTATTAATGACAGACAACTCTCCCCCGACAGTCCCATGGGAACTAACCCGTGGGGTTATGCCGCTTCATTGCGCTCTGCACCGCGGTGGATTTCACATGAGCACGATGAATGCACACACAGTAAAGGCATTACATGCGATCGATACGCAGTGGTGAAACGGTTGTTGAATAGATAACGGTTCCTTTCTAAAGGGATTTCTATAAAACCGTTTTTTCTACCGCCACATAGGCCTAACTAACAATTACTTTCAACCGAATATGAGGCAACATTGCAATTAGTTGGCCTATAAAGTTAGATCCAAACCTGTCAAATGCTATTAGATTAAATTGTTGACTATAATGAAGTACCTGGAGATTGGACATGTTTAATTTATTCTGAGAATGTACACACAGATGATGAGATTGGCGCGATCCGCGAAGGGGGTGTGTTGAAAAAAGGGGCGAGGAAACAAAGTTGGCAAAGCCCTTGTCAGCAATATTCAGCATCAAAGCCAAACTTGCTATTGACAGTGAGTGTATTTGTCGATTTCTGGTGAACATGCCCTCTGGACCTTTTATGGCACATAGGCTACAGGTCTGGAACTATATGGCACAGTCAGTGCGCTCGACACACAGGCCTGTGGTCGCTTGCTCAAGTTCCATTAAAGCTGTTTCCCCTCAGGTACTGTAGGTTTAGGCCTATGGGCTTTATAAATCACGCCAGAAAAACGGTGGGGTAATGGGGTGTGTTGCTTTTACATACTAAGGCGAGGCTGTGTATCTTATTTGTCAGCGCATTTGTATTGGCCTACGCATTAAGATTCGTGCGTCATTTTCCTAATTGTTTGTGTCAGACGCTTGTTGATTATTTCCATTCAACACCTAATGAAGGAACAATGACCTGTAGGCTCTCCGTGTATTTAGCCCTGGTTACATGTAGGCCTACATGTGTGAGCGCTGTCAAAATGGAATATTCCTTTTATATCAGCTGGTGCTCCCTAAAACACTGAGATGACACTGGACCAACATCAAGCGCATGGTAGTGGTAATGCGGGTTGGCACTTCGAGACAGATGGACGCCTTGCAATGGAAAACCGGTCGCAACCCAACACCAGGTTCAAGCGAGCCCGTAATGGTGCAAACCATCTGTGATGGTGCATTACTGCCACCGCCTGGACAGTTGTGTTCATTAAGATTTGGCACACGAAGAAAATAGCGCAACACCTTAGTCTTTTACCCGTGTAGTGGCACTGTTCTTACACCGTATCAACATTGTATTAACACTTGCCCCCAATCCCCCCTTCCCCAAAACACGTGTAAATATTGGACTATAAAGTGTGCCTTCCTCTATTATACTTATGCTACGATGTTTATTCTATTCAACTGAGCCATTTACTGCATGCTGCTATTCTTGTATTTTCTTATTTCTTATTGTTTTGCATTGTCGAGAAGGAACCTGCAAGTAATCATTTCATTGGACAGTGTATACTATGTGTATCCGTACACAAGTCTAATACAACTTGAAACAGGTGGCCTAACTGGCCACTTATTCATAAAGTGTCTTGGTGCTGATCTATGATCCGTTTGAGCTTTTTGGATGATAATGAACAAGATCACATGGACAGGGAGGACCTGATCCTAGATCAGCACTCCTGCTCTGAGATGCTTTATGAATATGGCCCCTGGAGAGCAGTGGAAAGGGAGAACCCCCAAAGACCCAAGACAGTGACTGAGGGGAAGATGTCACAGGGGGGTATTTGGAAGAAGCCCAGTAGTGTCCCTGTAGATAGAGCCATTTTCCTGGTACATAGAAACTAGTCTGAAACCTATCACTAGGCAACACGATGGTGTGGTATAAATGAAGGACTCTTTTGGCATAGAGGAAATACGTAGTTCCTCTTTGCCAAAAACGTCCATAGTTGAAACCAGACCCTAGTCACTGTGTTGCAGAGGGTCGGTTTCTAAGACTATGTAGACCCCATAGCACCAGGCAGTGTCACACTTTACCCTGCCATACCACTGGGTAACTGAAGTGTCATCAAGGACAGACCATTTGTTAATATGAGGGTGGGTGTCAATTCCATTTTAATTCCAGGCAATTCAGAAAGTAAACCAAATTCCAATTCCAAATTTTCCTCATTGAAAAGCATAGGAGATAATTGGAATTTCAGTGCACTTCCTGAATTGACTGGAATTGAAATGGTATTGAAACCCTGGTGAATATTGTGTTAATGGTCCAAAAGCTACGGCCAAATCATTCTGCATGATTTACTCTACACATCCAATAGTGTTTATATCTACATGGTAGGCCTGTGTTTCTTTGAGTTTAAGACCAATGCTGATAGGAAATCGTTTATTATGCAAGTGTATTGCAACAGACAACCTCTTGCCAGACAAATTCTTTCACAAGCATCACTGGAACAAATACTGTTATAAAACCACAGCCTGTGACCATTTACATGAGCTGTTTGTGTGGTGGTGTGGTGTGTTACTTTCCACTGTGTAATATCTTTCTGACAACTGCTACTCTACTTTACCTTCAACTGTGTGGGTCATGAGTCATACCTTTATTTTGTTCCTGTGATCTTCACTGCAATTTCCTTGAACATTTCCACAGAAGTCACAGCTTTAGAACAAAAAGGAAGTTAAGCAGCTGATTACTGTAATCATGACATTTTACCAGAAGATAGTTACACTAGTGGATTGACCATTCATGAATACAATAACACATTAGTCCAGTGTTTCCCAAACTCGGGACCCCAAGGGGTGTGTGCATGTTTCGGTTTTTGCCCTAACACTGCACAGCTGATTCAAATGATCAAATATTGATAATTAGTTTATTATTTGAATCCGCTGTGTAGTGCTAGGTCAAAAACCGAAACGTGCACCCTTTGGGGTCCAGAGGACCGAGTTTGGGAAACACTGCAGTAGACCTACATCATGCATATATTTTAGTGCAAATAAATGTCAAAGTAGGGGGAAATAAAGAAACACATATTTATTAGTTACTGACTAGCTGTCACGCCCTGGCCATAGTTTACTTTGTATGTTTCTATGTTTTTATTGGTCAGGGTGTGATCTGAGTGGGCATTCTATGTTGGATGTCTTGTTTGTCTATTTCTGTGTTTGGCCTGATATGGTTCTCAATCAGGGGCAGGTGTTAGTCATTGTCTCTGATTGGGAACCATATTTAGGTAGTCTGGGTTTCACTGTGTGTTTGTGGGTGATTGTTCCTGTCTCTGTGTTTTGCACCAGATAGGGCTGTTTTCGGTTTTCGTACGTTTGTTATTTTGTTAATTTAATCGTGTAAAGTTTCCTTATTAAATAAAATGAATTACAACTACGCTGCATTTTGTTCCGCTCCTCCTTCCCACAACGAAAGCCGTGACAGAATCACACACCACAACAGGACCAAGTGGCGTGGTAACAGGCAAAAGCAACAGCAGGAGCAAGAAAAGAAGGAATGGACATGGGAGGTCGAATTAGATGGAGAAGGACCCTGGGCTCAGCCTGGAGAATATCGCCGCCCCAAGGCAGAACTGGAGGCGAAGAAAGAGGAGAGGCGCCGGTATGAGGAGGCAGCACGGCGAAGCGGATGGAAGCCCGAGAGTCAGCCCCAAAAATTTCTTGGGGGGGGGGGGCTCAGGGAGAGTGTGGCTGAGTCAGGAGTCAGACCTGAGCCCACTCTCCCTGTTTATCGTGAGGAGCCAAGGAGGATACAAAACCAGAGCCGGTGTTGGAGGTGAGCGAAACAAAGGCTGTGAAGGAGTTAATGGGGAAATTGGAGGAGAGAGTAATGAGGGAGTTGCTGTGTTGGTGCTTTAAATATGGAATTCGCCCGACGGAGCGTGTCGGGGATTTGATGGCACCTGGGTCAGCGCTCCATACTCGTCCTGAGGTGCGTGCTAGTCGGCTGGTGAAGTTGGTGCCAGCCTCACGCACCAGGCCTCCTGTGCACCTCCCTAGCCTTGCATGTCCTGTGCCAGCACTGCTCTCAAGATCTCCAGTACGCCTTCACGGTCTAGCCCATCCTGTGCCACCTCCACACACCAGCCCTCCGATGGCAGCTCCCCGCACCAGGCTTCCTGTGCGTGTCCTCGGCCCAGTACCACCAGTGCCAGCACCACTCATCAGGCCTACAGTGCGCCTCGCCTCTCCAGCGCTGCCGGAGCCTTCCTCCTCTCAATGCGCTGCCGGAGTCTCCTGCCTGTTCAGCGCAGCCAGAGCCTTCGTCCACTCCTGCGCTGCTGGAGTCTCCCGCCTGTTTAGCGCTGCCAGAGCCTTCCGCCACTACAGCGTTGCCGGAGTCTTCCGCCACTACAGCGTTGCCGGAGTCTTCCGCCACTACAGCGTTGCCGGAGTCTCCTGCCTGTTTAGCGCAGCCAGAGCTGCCAGCCTGCATGGAGCTGCCAGTCTGCATGAAGCAGCCAGAGCTGCCAGTCTGCATGAAGCAGCCAGAGCTGCCAGTCTGCATGGAGCAGCCAGAGCTGTCAGTCTGCATGGAGCAGCCAGAGCTATCAGTCTGCATGGAGCAGCCAGAGCTGCCAGTCTGCATGGAGCAGCCGGAGATGCCAGTCTGCATGGAGCTGCCAGTCTGCAAGGAGCTGCCAGTCTGCAAGGAGCTGCCAGTCTGCATGGAGCAACCAGAGCTGCCAGTCTGCATGGAGCAACCAGAGCTGCCAGTCTGCATGGAGCAGCCAGAGATGCCAGTCTGCAAGAAGCAGCCAGAGCCGCCAGTCAGCGTGGAGCAGCCAGAGCCGCCAGTCAGCGTGGAGCAGCCAGAGCCGCCAGTCAGCGTGGAGCAGCCAGAGCCGCCAGTCAGCGTGGAGCAGCCAGAGCCGCCAGTCAGCGTGGAGCAGCCAGAGCCGCCAGTCAGCGAGGAGCAGCCAGAGCCGCCAGTCAGCGTGGAGCAGCCAGAGCCGCCAGCCAGACTCTTCTAGATCTGCCAGTCAACCAGACTCTTCCAGATTTGCCAGTCAGCCAGACACTTCCAGATTTGCCAGTCAGCCAGACTCTTCCAGATCTGCCAGTCAGCCAGACTCTTCCAGATCTGCCAGTCAGCCAGACTCTTCCAGATCTGCCAGTCAGCCAGACTCTTCCAGATCTGCCAGTCAGCCAGACTCTTCCAGATCTGCCAGTCAGCCAGACTCTTCCAGATCTGCCAGTCAGCCAGACTCTTCCAGATCTGCCAGTCAGCCAGACTCTTCCAGATCTGCCAGTCAGCCAGACTCTTCCAGATCTGCCAGTCAGCCAGACTCTTCCAGATCTGCCAGTCAGCCAGACTCTTCCAGATCCGCCAGTCAGCCAGATTCTTCCAGATTCTTCCAGATCCGCCAGTCAGCCAGGATCTGCCAGAGCCTTCCTGCTCTCCTGCGCTGCAGTCTCCCGCCTGTCCGGCGCTGCTGCCGGGGTCTCCCGCCTGTCCGGCGCTGCTGCCGGGTTCTCCCGCCTGTCCGGCGCTGCTGCCGGAGTCTGAAGAGCCCCTCTGTCCCGAGCTGCCCCTCTGTCCCGAGCTGCCCCTCTGTCCCGAGCTGCCCCTCTGTCCCGAGCTGCCCCTCTGTCCCGTGTTGTTAAGTAGGGTTGCCGTGGCTGGGAGAGCACGGAAGCGGACAAGGTGGGGGAAGACTGCGGTGAAGTGGGGGCCACGTCCAGCACCAGAGCCGCCACCGCGGACAGATGCCCACCCAGACCCTCCCCGATAGGTTCAGGTTTTGCGGCCGGAGTCCGCACCTTGGGGGGGTACTGTCACGCCCTGGCCATAGTTTACTTTGTATGTTTCTATGTTTTAATTGGTCAGGGTGTGATCTGAGTGGGCATTCTATGTTGGATGTCTTGTTTGTCTATTTCTGTGTTTGGCCTGATATGGTTCTCAATCGGGGGCAGGTGTTTGTCATTGTCTCTGATTGGGAACCATATTTAGGTAGTCTGGGTTTCACTGTGTGTTTGTGGGTGATTGTTCCTGTCTCTGTGTTTGCACCAGATAGGGCTGTTTTCGGTTTTCGTATGTTTGTTATTTTGTTAATTTAATCGTATATAGTTTCCTTATTAAATAAAATGAATCACAACTACGCTGCACTTTGGTCCGCTCCTCCTTCCCACAACGAAAGCCGTGACACTAGCGGTAGAAAGGGGTGATAGGATACAGGCATATTCACAACAGTATTTTAGTCATTGTTCACTAACATTGTCACAAGACAAGAAGAATATATCCATTGCAGAAGTTGTTAGTTTGCGCTTGTGGAAGCATGCACTATACTGCAATTGTAGTTATTGATACAAGTTCAGGATGGAATCTTCTTGGTGGTGCTGTGATCTGTGTCACTGATTTCTGTCAAAACCACAATGCAATTAGTCTTTTAAAAAGACCATAGCTCCAGTCAGTTACATCATGATCTATTGTATGGTTTTCAGTATTTTATACTGTTAAGTTTAATCAATTTGTGAGGGAGAATGCTGCAACTGTTCAGGTGGTGTACAACAAGTCTCTTAGCTCTGGTCTGCATCTTGAGGTGGTCTTAGTTTTGAAAGACAGTTTCTGTTCTGATATGCCAAGGCCACGATATGTACTGAAATATACACCAGCAACAGGATATGTCAATATCAACATTGCACAAGCAGCATTGGCTACTCAGCAAACATTTAAATGTTAAACTATTTCAAACTTTTATATTTTGATATTATCTAGTATTTCCAATCACACACCCAGGATCATAACCATCAGAATAACATTCAGAACACTGTAAATGAACAGAAGACAGTTCTCCCATGATGACCTGCAGTTGGAGGTCTGGTTTGGATAGTCTGTGGAAAAAAAGATACATAACCCACAGACAATGTAAAATGTCCTGAGTTATTCTAAACCACATCTACACCTGAAAAACAGTATTTTCCATTATTGGGAACATACCCAAAAGGTAGCTCATATGTAGACCATACATATCTGTACACCATACATATTCATCATTGAATGAAATGTGCACTTACCAGCGGTCATGAGTCTGGTACCATTGCTAAATAGGAGACTCTGGTCTTCTTTCTTTGCACAGTAGAACACGCCACAATCATCTACTGTTACATTCTGTATTAACAATCTATTTCCTGTTAGTAATGAATATTTCTGTCTATAATTCTTATTGTAATAAAAAGCAGCAGGACTCCTACTAGTGAAAGAGTGGAGTATGAACAATGGAGGCTGTGGTTGGTGCTGAATGTACCAGTATGCACTTTCTATGTTAAGAGAAGAGTTTATGGTTGTATTCTGTCCAAGTTCCACCAGTGTCTCTGTCAAGCCATCAGCTCCCCGACAGCATATAAAGAGACCTAGAAACAAACAGGTAATTAAACATTTGACTCCTAAGTTATTAATTGTAGTAACAAAATAATTGTCTTACACAACAAATGTCCCACAAATCTCAGCATTGTCTCAAATTTGTGGTGGTGATTGGGTTGTTGTCCTGCTTGTGTAGCAGTTGCCTGTTGGAGTGTTCTTTGCTGCTGTCCAGACAAAACACAACGTTGTTTTATAGGGTGCTAGAGGTCAGACCAATCATAGGCAAGTCCACTTGACTTTGCCTTATATAGGCATACTCCTTTGTAGGCATGCAATATTTACTATCACAAGTTTGAAATTCAAGTCCTGAATTTAATAGCAATATATTTAATTGACCCCACCACCACCACCACAACCACCACTTTCAAACAGTAGCCATGTCTTGCTTGCCAGTTAACTTTCAACTTCAACTTACATTACTAGTGGATCACCGTACAAGACCCTACAAGTAGTCATAGTACACTTCAACCTGTCTGGTCCGTCATGACATCTCACGTCAGAGTCAGGTCGAGTCAGTGTATGTGTCATTTTGAATATTTAACTTTTTTGATTTACATTGACTGTGTCAAGTGAGAATGTGTATTTAATATGTTTGGAGTAGATTGACCTCAAGAGACACATGCAAGAAGGGGTGTGTTATAATGAGGCTCTGTTGGCTGTCAGGGACAAAGTGGAGTTTTTATTATTTCTTCTGCACTCTTCTGCTCATCCCTCAACCAATTTCAGTGCAGCCGTAATCAACACAACATCTGACAAAAGAGGATGTGGTGATTGGTGTCAACTTGTTACATGACCACATTCTCATTCTGCAGAAAGTCAAAAATTAGGTGTTCGTTTTTCTCTTGCCAATACAGCACTAATGTCAGAGGAAGGCTCAAAACATCACTGGGGCCAAGCTTCCTGCCATCCAGGACCTATATACTAGGAGGTGTCAGAGGAAGTCTCAATACATCACTGGGGCCAAGCTACCTACCATCCAGGTCCTATATACTAGGAGGTGTCAGAGGAAGTCTCAATACATCACTGGGGCCAAGCTACCTGCCATCCAGGTCCTATATACTAGGAGGTGTCAGAGGAAGTCTCAATACATCACTGGGGCCAAGCTACCTACCATCCAGGTCCTATATACTAGGAGGTGTCAGAGGAAGGCTCAAAACATCACTGGGGCCAAGCTTCCTGCCATCCAGGTCCTATATACTAGGCTGTGTCAGAGGAAGTCTCAATACATCACTGGGGCCAAGCTTCCTGCCATCCAGGTCCTATATACTAGGCTGTGTCAGAGGAAGTCTCAATACATCACTGGGGCCAAGCTACCTACCATCCAGGTCCTATATACTAGGAGGTGTCAGAGGAAGTCTCAATACATCACTGGGGCCAAGCTACCTGCCATCCAGGTCCTATATACTAGGAGGTGTCAAAGCAAGGCCCAATAGATCACTGGGGCCAAGCTACCTGCCATCCAGGTCCTATATACTAGGAGGTGTTAGAGGAAGTCTCAATACATCACTGGGGCCAAGCTTCCTGCCATCCAGGACCTATATACTAGGAGGTGTCAGAGGAAGTCTCAATACATCAATGGGGCCAAGCTACCTACCATCCAGGTCCTATATACTAGGAGGTGTCAGAGGAAGGCTCAAAACATCATTGGGGCCAAGCTTCCTGCCATCCAGGTCCTATATACTAGGAGGTGTCAGAGGAAGGCTCAAAACATCATTGGGGCCAAGCTTCCTGCCATCCAGGTCCTATATACTAGGCTGTGTCAGAGGAAGTCTCAATACATCACTGGGGCCAAGCTACCTACCATCCAGGTCCTATATACTAGGAGGTGTCAGAGGAAGGCTCAAAACATCACTGGGGCCAAGCTACCTACCATCCAGGTCATATATACTAGGAGGTGTCAGAGGAAGGCTCAAAACATCACTGGGGCCAAGCTTCCTGCCATCCAGGTCCTATATACTAGGCTGTGTCAGAAGAAGTCTCAAAACATCACTGGGGCCAAGCTACCAAGCTACCTACCATCCAGGACCTATATACTAGGAGGTGTCAGAGCAAGGCCCAATAGATCACTGGGGCCAAGCTACCTGCCATCCAGGTCCTATATACTCGGCTGTGTCAGAAGAAGGCCCAATAGATCACTGGGGCTAAGCTTTCTACCATCCAGGTCCTTTATACTAGGCTGTGTCAGAGGAAGGCCCAATACATCACTGGGTTCAAGCTTCCTGCAATCCAGGACCTTTATACTAGGCTGTGTCAGAAGAAGGCCCAATACATCACTGGGTTCAAGCTTCCTGCAATCCAGGACCTTAATACAGGCTGTGTCAGAAGAAGGCCCAATACATCACTGGGTTCAAGCTTCCTGCAATCCAGGACATACATACTAGGCTGTGTCATAGGAAGAACCAATACATCACTGGGGCTTAACTTCCTGCCATCCAGGACATATATACGCTGCGGTGTCAGAGGAATGCCCAAAACATTGCTGGGGCCAGGCTTCCTGTCATCTAGGACCTATATACTAGGTGGTGTCAGAGGAAGGCCCAATACATCACTGGAGCCAAGCTTCCTACCATCCAGGACCTATATCCAGTGGGGCAAAAGAGTATTTAGTCAGCCAGCAATTGTGCAAGTTCTCCCACTTAAAAGATGCGAGAGGCCTGTAATTTTCATAATAGGTACACTTCAACTATGACAGACAAAATGAGGGGGGAAAAATCCAGAAAATCCCATTGAAGGATTTTTAATGAATTTATTTGCAAATTATGGTGGAAAATAAGTATTTGGTCACCTACAAACAAGCAAGATTTCTGACTCTCACAGACCTGTAACTTCTTCTTTAGGAGGCTCCTCTGGCCTCCACTCGTTACCTGTATTAATGGCACCTGTTTGAACTTGTTATCAGTATAAAAGACACCTGTCCACAACCTCAAACAGTCACACTCCAAACTCCACTATGGCCAAGACCAAAGAGCTGTCAAAGGACACCAGAAACAAAATTGTAGACCTGCACCAGGCTGGGAAGACTGAATCTGCAATAGGTAAGCATCTTGGTTTGAAGAAATCAACTGTGGGAGAAATTATTAGGAAATGGAAGACATCCAAGACCACTGATAATCTCCCTCGATCTGGGTCTCCACGCAAGATCTCACCCCGTGGGGTCAAAATGATCACAAGAACGGTGAGCAAAAATCCCAGAACCACACGGGGGGACCTAGTGAATGACCTGCAGAGAGCTGGGACCAAAGTAACAAAGCCTACCAACAGTAACACACTACGCCGCCAGGGACTCAAATCCTGCAGTGCCAGACGTGTCCCCCTGCTTAAGCCAGTACATGTCCAGGCCCATCTGAAGTTTGCCAGAGAGCATTTGGATGATCCAGAAGAAGATTGGGAGAATGTCATATGGTCAGATGAAACCAAAATATAACTTTTTGGTAAAAACTCAACTCGTCGTGTTTGGAGGACAAAGAATGCTGAGTTGCATCCAAAGAACACCATACCTACTGTGAAATATGGGGGTGGAAACATCATGCTTTGGGGCTGTTTTTCAGCAAAGGGACCAGGATGACTGATCCGTCTAAAGGAAAGAATGAATGGGGCCATGTATTGTGAGATTTTGAGTGAAAACATCCTTCCATCAGCAAGGGCATTGAAGATGAAACGTGGCTGGGTCTTTCAGCATGACAATGATCCCAAACACACTGCCCGGGCAACGAAGGAGTGGCTTCGTAAGAAGCATTTTTTAGGTCCTGGAGTGGCCTAGCCAGTCTCCAGATCTCTACCCCATAGAAAATCTTTGGAGGGAGTTGAAAGTCCGTGTTGCCCAGCAACAGCCCCAAAACATCACTGCTCTAGCGGAGATCTGCATGGAGGAATGGGCCAAAATACCAGCAACAGTGTGTGAAAACCTTGTGAAGACTTACAGAAAACATTTGACCTCTGTCATTGCCAACAAAGGGTATATAAAAAAGTATTGAGATTAACTTTGGTTATTGACCAAATACTTATTTTCCACCATAATCTGCAAATAAATTCATTAAAAATCCTACAATGTGATTTTCTGGATTTTTTTCTTCTCATTTTGTCTGTCATAGTTGAAGTGTACCTATGATGAAAATTACAGGCCTCTCATCTTTTTAAGTGGGAGAACTTGCACAATTGGTGGCTGTATATAGCCTCGTTACTGTTATTTTATTGTTACTTTTTAGTACATTTTAGTACATTTTTTACTTTAATTAATTTAGTAAATATTTTTTAAACTCTTTATCTTGAACTGCATCATTGGTTAAAGGCTTGTAAATAAGCATTTCACAGTAAGGTCTGCAGTCGTGGCCAAAAGTTTTGAGAATGACACACATTCATTTTCACAAAGTCTGCTGCTTCAGTTTGTATGATGGCAATTTGCATATACTCCAGAATGTTATGAGGAGTGATCAGATGAATTGCAATTAATTGCAAAGTCCCTGTTTGCCATGAAAAATGAACTGAATCCCTAAAAAAACATTTCCACTGCATTTCAGCCCTGCCACAAAAGGACCAGCTGACATCATGTCAGTGATTCTCTCGTTAACAAAGGTGTGAGTGTTGACGAGGACAAGGCTGGAGATCACTCTGTCATGCTGATTGAGTTCGAATAACAGACTGGAAGCTTCAAAAGGAGGGTGGTGCTTGGAATCATTGTTCTTCCTCTGTCAACCATGGTTGCCTGCAAGGAAACACGTGCCGTCATCATTGTTTTGCACAAAAAGGGCTTCAGGGCACCCAAGAAAGTCCAGCAAGAGCCAGGACCATCTCCTAAAGTTGATTCAGCTGTGGGACCAGGGTACCACCAGTACAGAGCTTGCTCAGGAATGGCAGCAGGAAGGTGTGAGTGCACAGTGAGGTGAAAACTTTTGGAGGATGTGTGACAGGTTAAAGGAAATACTCATAGCCTGTTATACATTAAAAAGTATTAGTAAGTTCATAGTATGTGAGGATCTTAAAACATCTAAGGTTTAAAAGATCATGCATTCAGTATTAGTTGATAGAGATTGATAACATTCATATAATCGTGTTAAAAAGTTAAAATCCGTCAAGCGTACAAAGGGTTCGATTTGTAGAGAGGAATGTGTTAACGTTATATTGATTACTTTATTTTGTGGTGCCTAATGGAAGAGTAAAAATGTTAATCTGTGATCTACTAAATGCTCTTAATCTATGAGCCTAAGATCAATTGCTCTGGTCTCCACCCAAGTTCCCGGGGAAATCGCGGTCTTTCCTCATTGCACTAAAAGTTCTCATTTGGGAAACAAGACCGTATCACTCTCGTGATTATTTCTCCCCTTTTTCAGATACCTTATTGATGATAAAAAAAATAGTAATTTAAATGTAATAATTCGCTAACATGTCAAGAGTGTTTAAGGTGTGTCTTAGTAACATCTTGAGGAAGTTAGAGTTAAGTTTGCAGTAATATTCTTCGCTGCTCAGTTGCAGCGAAGAATAGCTTCGTACTGAGAGTAGCTGCCATTTTATGTTGATTGTGAATGAACATGTTTTTCAAACACTTTATAGCCTGTTGATAAATTGAGTTATTGTTTACTGAGTTAAAGCTTTGTGCTTGACAGTTATATTGAAAAGAGTATCTGTTTCAGTGAATTACAGTGTATACTGTTGTGACTTGAATAAGCCTTGTACCCTTGTACCCTATCTAATTCCTGTAGATCTTTTGTTCTGTAAAATGTGTTACCTTTGTAAAATGATTGCACTAAAAGTTCCCATTGAGGAAACAACATCCTATCACTCTCGTGATTAATTTCTCCCCTTTGTCAGGGGCGTAACAGATGACTGGTGTCAAGAAGGGCAGCAAAGAAGTCATTTCTCTCCAGGAAAAATGTCAGGGACAGACTGATATTCTGCCAAAGATACAGGGATTGGACTGCTGAGGACTGGGGTAAAGCCATTTTCTCTGATGAATTCCGATTTGTTTCCAGCATCTGAAAAAAAGCTTGTCCAGAGAAGACAAGGTGAGTGCTACCATCAGTCCTGTGTCATGCCAACAGTAAAGCATCCTGAGACCATTCATGTGTGGGGTTGCTTCTCAGCCAAGGGAGTGGGCTCACTCACAATATTGCCTAAGAACAGCCATGAATTAAGAATGGTACCAACACATCCTTCGAGAGCATCTTCTCCCAACCATCCAGGAACAGTTTGGTGACGAACAATGCCTTTTCCAGCATAATGGAGCACCGTGTCATAAGGCAAAAGTGATAACTAAGTGGCTCTGGGAACAAAACATCGATATTTTGGGTCCATGGCGAGGAAACTCCCCAGACCTTAATCCCATAGACAACTTGTGGTCAATCCTCAAGAGGCGGGTGGACAAACAAAAACCCACAAATTCTGACAAACTCCAAGCATTGATTATACAAGAATGGGCTGCCATCAGTCAGGATGTGGCCCAGAAGTTAATTGACAGCATGCTAGGGCGGATTGCAGAGGTCTTGAAAAAGAAGGATCAACACTGCAAATATTGACTCTTTGCATCAACTTCATGTAATTGTCAATAAAAGCCTTTGACACTTATGAAATGCTTGTAATTATACTTCAGTATTCGATAGTAACATCTGACAAAAATATCTAAAGACACTGAAGCAGCAAACTTTGTGGAAATTAATATTTGTGTCATTCTCAACTTTTGACCACGACTTTTGTCCTATTGTATTCGGCACGTGACAAAAAAAAAGGTTATTGTAGTAAACTGAACACAAATTAAAAACAAATGGGATTTTTGAGGTTCTGAATCTGGCAGGTGTAAGGCTGCCCCCCAAGTTCCTCTTATCAACTGTGTGCAAGAGGGTTCATGGTCTTCTCTGGAATTCAGCCTTCTCTTTGTTGATCTCATCATCCCCCATTCTTTCACACCTCTGGCTAGAAGAAGTTCTGTTTTTACATCCTGTAGGTCTGATGGGAATTTTGTGAATTTTTATTAGGATCCCCATTAGCTAACGCCGTAACTTTAGCTAATCTTCCTGGGGTCCAACACCAATTAATAAGACATTACAAACAATTACAAATTAAGACTTTACAAACATTTAACAAGTAGACAATAGAGACAATTAAAATTCCTGACAGGAAACACATTAACCATTCAGTTGATGCTTTCTATTTCCTGTCCAGTCATATGGTCTACGGCGTTAGAGTTCTTTTATTTTTTTCCCTTGAAGGTGGATTTACATTTTGCCTGAGATATATGGATTGGTAAAGAGTTCCATTCAGCTATGGCTCTATATAAAACTGTAGATTTAAGGCGATTTGTCCTTGGCTTGGGTCGCCTTAGATGTCCTGAATTTGCCTGTCTGGTATGGAGGTTATGCATGTTGCTACTATGTACTAACTGGCCTGAAAAATACTTTTTATATATATAACATTCCTGAAGAAAATCAGAAGACTGGATAGTAATTTGCTCTCAACGTGAAGCCATGAGAGAGTCTGATGCATTTGAATAATATTTACACGGATGGAGAAATGAAGAGCTAATAGTTTCCAAATGCGCTCTCCAATGCATGATCAGAAAGGGAGTGCCAATCTAATTGTTAGTTATCTCAATAGTAATGATATTGGTCAACAACTCAGATTTGGAATCTAAACATGGTTAAATGATTATAAAAGGGTCTTAGATTAATTGTCTCTTTCTGTTTGTTCCTGACCAGCTGTGGTGAGAGACTCTCCTTTTGTCTCTCTCCACCCCAGGGACTCTTGGTCCATGATCTTTCAGGCTATGACCTCTCTTTCTTTCACTCCCTCTCTGACCATGCCTTGTACAGTCCATTCTGAAAGTATTCAGACCCCTTGACCTTTTCCACATTTTGTTACGTTAGTATTATTCTAAAATTGATTTAATAGATTTTTTAAATAGATTTTTTCCTCATGAACCTACACACAATACCCCATAATGACATAGCAAGAACATGTTTTTAGAGATTTTTGCAAATGTATTACAAATAAAAAACAGAAATACCTTATTTAAGTATTTAGACCCTTTGCTATGGGACTTAAAATTGAGCTCAGACATTTGTATTTGTTAAATTAGCTGCTGCCAAAACATTTAGACAGGTGCATCCCGTTTCCATTGATCACCCTTCAGACGTTTCTACAACTTGATTGGAGTCCACCTGTGGTAAATTCAATTGGACATGATTTGGAAAGGCACACACCCGTCTATATAAGATCCCGCAGTTGACAGTGCATGTCAGAGTAAAAACCAAGTCAGGAATTGTCCGTAGAGCTCCGAACCAGGATTGTGTCGAGGCACAAGTCTGGGGAAGGGTACCAAAACATTTCTGCAGCATTGAAGGTCCCCAAAAACATAGTTGCCCCTGTCATTCTTAAATGGAAGAAGTTTGAAACCACCAAGACTCTTCTTAGAGCTGGGCCGCCCGGCCAAACTGAGCAATCGGGGGAGAAGGTCCTTGTTCAGGGAGGTGACCAAGAACCCGATAGCCACTCTGATAGAGCCCCAGAGTTCCTCTGTGGAGATGGATGACCCTTCCAGAAGGACATTCATCTCTTCAGCACTCCACCAATCAGCGCTTTATGATAGAGTGGCCAAACGGAAGCCACTCCTCAGTAAAAGGCTCATGACAGCCCGCTTGGAGTTAGTCAAAAGGCACCTAAAAGAATCTCAGACCATGAGAAACAAGACTCTCTGGTCTGATGAAACCAAGATTGAACTCTTTGGCCTGACTGACAAGCGTCACGTCTGGAGGAAACAGGTACCATCTCTATGGTGAAGCATGGTGGTGGCAGCATCATGCTGTGGGGATGTTTTTCAGCGGCAGGGACTGGGAGACTAGTTAGGATCGAGTGAAAGATGAATAGAGCAAAGTACAGAGAGATCCTTGATGAAAACCTGCTCTTGAGCGCTCAGGACCTCAGACTGGGGCAAAGGTTTACCTTCCAACAGGACAACGACCCTTAGCACACAGCCAAGACAACACAGAAGTGGTTTTGGGACAAGTCGGCCTCCTGAGTGCATCTCACTGCATCTCGGTGCTAGAATGTCACTACAGACCCTGGTTCGATCCCAGACTGTATCACAACTGGCCATGATTGGGAGTCCTGTAGGGCATCGCACAATTGGCACAGCGTCGTCCGGGTTGGGGGAGGGTTTGGCCAGGGTAGGCCGCCATTGTAAAATAAGAATGTGTTCTTAACTGACTTGCCTAGTTAAATAAAGGTTAAATAAATGCTTTTTTTAAAGTATCTGAATGTCTTTGATTGGCAAGAGCCCAGACTTGAACCCGATCAAACATCTCTGGAGAGACATGAAAATAGCTGTGCAGCAACACTCCCCATCTAACCTGACAGAGCTTGAGATGATCTGCAGAGAAGAATGGGAGAAACTCCCCAATACAGGTGTGTCAAGCTTGTAGCTTCATACCCAAGAGGACTCGAAGCTATAATCGCAGCCAAAGGTGCTTTAAAACCTCTTTGAACTACCCCTCCCGGATCCGGGAGAATTGTCATCAACTGACACTAATTAGCATAACGCAACGGACAAAAAATCTTACTAGAAAATATTCATATTCATGAAATCACAAGTGAAATATAGCGAAACACAGCTTAGCCTTTTGTTAATCACCCTGTCATCTCAGATTTTGAAATTATGCTTTACAGCCAAAGAAAGACAAGCATTTATATAAGTTTATCGATAGCCTAGCATAGCATTATGCCCAGCTAGCAGCAGGCAACTTGGTCACGAAAATCAGAAAAGCAATCAAATTAAATAATTTACCTTTGATGAGCTTCTGATGTTTTCACTCACGAGACACCCAGTTAGACAGCAAATGTTCATTTTGTTCCAAAAGATTATTTTTATAGCCGAAATACCTCCGTTTGTTCTTCACGTTTGGTTGAGAAATCCACCGGAAACTGCGGTCATGACAACGGCGAAAAATATTCCAAATTAGATCCATAATATCGACAAAAAAATGGCAAACGTTTTTTTTTTAATAATCAATCCTCAAGGTGTTTTGCAAATATCTATTCGATAATATATCGACCGGGACAGTTGGCTTCTTAGTAGGAGCGTAAGAAACAATGGCCGCATTTGTCTATTACGCACAAATCACCCTGAGAGCCACCAGCTGACCACTGACGCAATGTTGTCATTCACGCTCATTTTTCAAAATAAAAGCCTGAAACTATGTCTTGTGACACTAGACACATTAGGGAAGCCATAGAAAAAGGAATCTGGTTGATATCTCCTTCACTGCTCAATAGGGACGCATAGGAACGCAGAGCTTTCTAAATAAGAGTCCCTTCCTGATTGGATTTTTCTCAGGCCCTTTAAAAAAAAAGTAGCCTAAAATGACATACCCAAATCTAACTGCCTGTAGCTCAGGCCCTGAAGCAAGGATATGCATATTCTTGGTACCATTTGAAAGGAAACACTTTGAAGTTTGTGGAAATATGAAATTAATGTAGGAGAATATAACACATTAGATCTGGTAAAAGATATTACAATGAAAACAATAAAACCTTTTTTTGTATTTTGTTTTTGTACCATCTTTGAAATGCAAGAGAAAGGCCATTATTTATTATTCCAGCCCAGGTGCAATTTAGATTTTGGCCACTAGATGGCAGCAGTCTGTGCAAATTCTCAGACTGATCAAATGAACCATTGAATTTCTGTTAAATTTCTTTAAATCAAGACTACCCAAATGGGCCTAATTTATTTATAACTTTTCATGTTCAAAACCGTGCACTCTCCTCAAACAGTAGCATGGTATTATTTCACCAATAGCTACTTTAAATTGGACAGTGCATTTAGATTAACATTAATTGGTTCTCCAGAACCAAGACATGGGTGAAGTCCTTCCTCGGTCTGGCAGGGTGGTACCGGAGATTCATTCCTCAGTTTTCGTCCATCGCTGTCCCTCTGACCAATCTCACTTCAAACGTGGCCAGCAACCCTGTGAAGTGGACTGAGGCGTGTGAAGAAGCCTTCATGATACTGAAAAAATGACTGTGCTCAGTCCCTGTTCTCCAGACCCCTGATTTTCAGAAGAGGGTAATTACTCGTGCAGGTGGACGCTTCGGCTGTGGGAATTGGAGCTTAACTGGCCAAAGGTGAGCCAGGAGAAGAGCTTCCCGTGCTGTACCTGAGTCGGAAGCTGTTGCCCAGGGAAACCAGGTATTCTACAATCGAGAAGGAGTGCCTGGCTATAAAGTGGGCCCTAGATAGCCTCCGTTACTACCTTCTTGGAAGGGAATTTGACCTGCACACAGACCACAGAGCCCTGACCTGGATCCAGACCATGAAGGACTGGAATTCTCGTGTGACCAGGTGGTATCTAGAGCTCCAGCCCTTTAGGTTCTGTGTCCGTCACAAGGCAGGAAAAGAAAACGTCATGGCGGACTACCTATCAAGGCTCCCGAACCTCGTCGTTTCAGGAAAGGAGGAAGGTAATGTGACGTAGAATTCCGTCACTGGCCGCGGGCAGCATTTTGTTCTTTAACGCACGCACACATTCATCACTCCTCCCTGCTCCATTATCAGATAAGGTAACTTCTCTGTCTTAGTACATACATTTCACACTTATGTCAATGTTCATTTTTAATACAAGCAATATGTATTTTACTTATCAATGTTATGGATGAGCGCTTTGTTTGTTTGTTCTGTTCCTCTCTATCTCTAGCTTCCGGGTATGCTGGATAAGGACCCGAGCAAAGGGAATTGGGCTGACTTTGTAGTGCCTGTCCCAAATGGCTCATTAATGTAAATGTGCATATTGAAAGACACTGTCAGTAGTGATGTCATTTTGTAACTGTTATGTTGTGATATATGTTGTGATATTGTTTCATAAACATGTTGCAATGTATATACTTTAGTATGTTTAGTTAAATGGAAAATGTAGGTTTGTATAGGTAATTGCTTAATTAATTAGTGTTAATTGTTCTGAGGGGAGGGGCTAGCCCTACAAAAGGAGCCTCTCTTTCAGTTCATGGAGAGGCATTTTGGATTGAGCAGCATTGTTTTCAACTGTCCCATAACGTGTATGTTTGATGGCTATACTGTTGTTTTTGTTCCAGAATCACTTTGTAAATAAACACCCTGAAGCACAGAAGAACATTTGCGTCTCTGCCATCTTTTTATTTTGATAGAGGTTAGGTTTTCCAGTATTGCCTTCTTGCCTACTCTACGTGACACTTGTGAAGGAGAAAATGTACAATTTCAAGATGGCGATGGCCTCAATGGCACTGCCCATGCTCTAACAGACACCATCATGACACAGATACAGAGATGTTATGTCTATCCAAGTCTATGGTCCTGGTCCATCACCTTATGTAGTACTGCCCCCCCCCAGTGGCAAGAAGTGACACCCCTGCAAAAAACTATAAGCCGACAACGTATAAAGGTCTCCAAGCCTCCCACAAATAGCCTACTTTCTGTTCTCAACACTAACACTGAAACTAAATAGTATAAAAACGAAATATAAATGTTTTTATCAAACGAAATACAAACTAGTGAATCGAGTCTGAAAACTAACAAACTAATCTGAATTTCATCAAAATAAAGATAATATAAATAATTAAGTGGCAAAACAATAATTAACCTTGATGTCAACGTTATTGGTGGTGCTACCAACTGTATCACGTCATACTGAAAAACTATGTGGATATGAGTGAAAACTATCATAAAGACCTAATATTGAGTTCCACCCCCTTTTGCCCCCAGAACAGCCTCAATTCGTTGGGGCATGGACTCAACAATGTGTCTTAAGCATTCCACAGGGATGCTGGCTCATATTGACTCCAATGCTTCTCACAGTTGTGTCAAGTTGGCGGGATGTCCTTTGGGTGGTGAACCACTCTTGATACATGAGAAACTCGCTCCACTGGGATTCTCTGCCTCTAACCCTATTACAGGGGCTGAGTCACTGGCTTACTGGTGCTCTTCCATGCCGTCCCTAGGAGGGATGCGTCACTTGAGTGGGTTGAGTCATTGATGTGATCTTCCTGTCCGGGTTGGCGCCCCCCCTTGGGTTGTGCCGTGGCGGAGATCTTTGTGGGCTATACTTGGCCTTGTCTCAGGATGGTAAGTTGGTGGTTGAAGATATCCCTCTAGTGGTGTGAGGGCTGTTCTTTGGCAAAGTGGGTGGGGTTATATCCTGCCTGTTTGGCCTTGTCTGGGGGTATCGTTGGACGGGGCCACAGTGTCTCCCGACTCCTCCTATCTCAGCCTCCAGTATTTATGCTGAAATAGTTTATGTGTTGGGGGCTAGGGTCAGTCTGTTATATCTGGAGTATTTCTGTCTTATCCGGTGTCCTGTGTGAATTTAACTTATTTGGGCTGGGGGCAGTATTGAGCAGCTTGGATGAATAAGTTGCTCAGAGTAAACTGTCTGCTACTCAGGCCCAGTTGCTAATATATGCATATTATTAGTAGATATGGATAGAAAACACTCTGAAGTTTCTAAAGTTAGCTTGAGTTCCATTGCATTTCTACAGACAGGAATTCTCCATTTGGAACATTATTGAAGATTTATGTTTAAAACATCCTAAATATTGATTCTATACATCGTTTGACATGTTTCTACGGACTGTAACGGAACTTTTGGACTTTTCGTCTGCTCCTAGTGATCGTGCGTCATGAATTTGGATTACTGGGCTAAACACGCAAGAGGTATTTGGACATAAATAATGGACATTATCGAACAAAACAAACATTTTTCGACCTGTTGCACCCTCGACAACCACTGTGATTATTATCATTTGACCCTGCTGGTCATTTATGAACATTTGAACATCTTGGCCATGTTCTTTTATAATTTCCACCCGGCACAGCCAGAGGAGAACTGGCCACCCCTCAGAGCCTCGTTCCTCTCTAGGTTTCTTCCTAGGTTCTCGCCTTTCTAGGGAGTTTTTCCTAGCCACCGTGCTTCTACATCTGCATTGCTTGCTTTTTGGGGTTTTAGGCACTTTGTGACATCAGCTGATGTAAGAAGGGCTTTATAAATCAATTTGATTTGATTAGTTGAGCATGAAAAACCCAGAAATGTCGCAGTTCTTGACACAAACCTGTGCGCCTGTCACCTACTACCATACCCCATTCAAGGGCACTTATATCTTTTGTCTTGCCCATTCACCCTCTGAAAGCACACGTACACAATTCATGTCTCAATTTTCTCAAGGCTTAAAAATCCGTCTTTAACCTGTCAACTCCTCTTCATCTAAACTGAAGTTGATTTAACTAGTGACATTGATAAGAGATCATAGCTTCCATGTGGATTCACCTGGTCAGTCTGTCATAGAAAGAGCAAGTGTTCATAATGTTTTGTACACTCAGTGTATATTCATATTCCCACAACGGACACTGACCTCTGGCCCGTCTACCCATTCAGGTGGTTCAGAGGTTGGAGGAAATATATAGTTATTCTGGCATGCTTCACCGTAGGGATGATGCCAAGTTTCCTCCAGACGTGACACTTGGCATTCAGGCACAGTCTTGGTTTCATGAGACCAGAGAATCTTATATATACATTATATTCACTGTGCTTATGAACATTTTGTGGACATGAAATACATCAATAGGATTCTAAATGGTTAAAAGTTCACATTTGGGATCGAGCTAATGATTAGCCCAATAGATTAAATGCAGACAGGCAACCCAATGCTTTACCTATTTATTTATCACCACTCTGCTGCATCAGTTGGGCTACAGATGATATTACTTATTGCGAATATGATACCTGATAATATGGACCATGCATAGGCTATATGCATGGTCCAATATGCTAAAATCATTTCAACAAATAATTTTACCAATACGATATTGGGCTCATTTCTGGAGGTGGAAATTATATTTTAGATGGTGTCAGTATAATTTTACTTTCATTCATTTGGAAGTAGAATGTCTTTTTAAAAAGTCACCAGAGCTGAGCTTCTCATTCCTTCTAAATACATTTAAGAACAGAAGACACACTTACAGTGGGGCAAAAAAGTTTTTGGTCAGCCACCAATGGTGCAAGTTCTCCCATTTAAAAAGATGTGAGAGGCCTGTAACTTTCATAGGTACACTTCAACTATGACAGACAAAATGAGAAAAGAAATCCAGAAAATCACATTGTAGCAATTTATTTGCAAATTAAGATGGAAAATAAGTATTTGGTCAATAACAAAGGTTTATCGCAATACTTTGTTATATACCCTTTGTTGGCAATGACAGAGGTCAAATGTTTTCTGTAAGTCTTCACAATGTTTTCACACACTGTTGCTGGTATTTTGGCCCATTCCTCCATGCAGATCTCCTCTAGAGCAGTGATGTTTTGGGGCTGTTGCTGGGCAGCACGGACTTTCAACTCCCTCCAAAGGTTTTCTATGGGGTTGAGATCTGGAGACTGGCTAGGCCACTCCAGGACCTTGAAATGCTTCTTACGAAGCCACTCCTTTGTTGCCCGGGCGGTGTGTTTGGGATCATTGTCATGCTGAAAGACCCAGCCACGTTTCATCTTCAATGCCCTTGCTGATGGAAGGAGGTTTTCACTCAAAATCTCACGATACATGGCCCCATTCATTCTTTCCTTTACACGGATCATTCGTCCTGGTCCCTTTGCTGAAAAACAGCCCCAAAGCATGTTGTTTCCACCCCCCATGCTTCACAGTAGGTATGGTGTTTGTTGGATGCAACTCAGCATTCTTTGTCCTCCAAACACGACGAGTTGAGTTTTTACCAAAAAGTTATATTTTGGTTTAATCTGCCCATATGACATTCTCCCAATCTTCTTCTGGATCATTCAATTGCTCTCTAGCAAACTTCAGATGGGCCTGGACATGTACTGGCTTAAGCAGGGGGACACGTCTGGCACTGCAGGATTTGAGTCCCTGGCGGCGTAGTGTATTACTGATGGTAGGCTTTGTTACTTTGGTCCCAGCTCTCTGCAGGTCATTCACTAGGTCCCCCCGTGTGGTTCTGGGATTTTTGCTCACCGTTCTTGTGATCATTTTGACCCCACGGGGTCTTGCGTGGAGCCCCAGATCGAGGGAGATTATCAGTGTTCTTGTATGTCTTCCATTTCCTAATAATTGCTCCCACAGTTGATTTATTCAAACCAAACTGCTTACCTATTGCAGATTCAGTCTTCCCAGCCTGGTGCAGGTCTACAATTTTGTTTCTGGTGTCCTTTGACAGCTCTTTGGTCTTGGCCATAGTGGAGTTCGGAATGTGACTGTTTGAGGTTTTGGACAGGTGTCTTTTATACTGATAACAAGTTCAAACAGGTGCCATTAATACAGGTAACGAGTGGAGGACAGAGGAGCCTCTTAAAGAAGTTACAGGTCTGTGAGAGCCAGAAATCTTGCTTGTTTGTAGGTGACCAAATACTTATTTTCCACCATAATTTGCAAATAAATGCATTAAAAATCCTACAATGTGATTTTCTGGATATTTTCTCTCTCATTTTGTCTGTCATAGTTGAAGTGTACCTATGATGAAAATTACAGACCTCTCTCATCTTTTTAAGTGGGAGAACTTGCACAATTGGTGGCTGACTAAATACTTTTTCCCCCACTGTACTTCATTCATTGTAAAATGAATGTAAAATAAATAAGCAAATTCATATTAATGGTCTTACAGAATGGACAGGCACCACCGGTGAGCAGTGAGTGATGAGACCTTGAGACTGAACGGAGTGTGCAACCACATGATCAAACTATAGTTTGCAAAAAGGAATAGCAACAAACTTTATTCAAGAGTATTGAGGAAGTGAACGTTTACTTTAAGTTAAAGAAAATGTCTTAGTAAAAGAAAAAGCTAATTGAAACAACAACAAAAAACACCACACGATTATGTTCAATCACGTTCTCACCAAAATGACAGTCAATTGTCTGTATAATACTTTAATAGCCTTGTAATTGAAGCTGTATTGACAGGAGTGACACTACACAATCCTATTTCAAACCTATTTCAAACCTATTTCCTATTTTGATTTCACAGATTGCCCAAGTTTAAGAAAGTGTTATGCATTTACTCATCGCGTCTATAAAGAATTCTAGCAAGTGGTAGCCTATATTTGCAGTGTCATATATATAGAGAGAAAATATATTTCAGACGATTGAACACACAGAAGTTGCAAAACAAAGTCATAAAATGGCACAATGACCAATTTCTATGCTGTGAGTCAAAGAAGGTAGAACATTTGACTGAGGAGGAGAAACAGGAAGGGGCTGAGGTTCTGTCCTCTGAGGCTCACACTGCTGCTATTTGTAGGCTCAGGGATTTGTTTAGGCTCAGGAGTTGGTTTCTCTGTAAAATAAAGAGGGACATTTTCAATGTGTTATCATACTGTATCATCAACGTCTTGAAACTGTTAATGGAAATTCCAATACTGTATAGATAAAAGAGGCTGTTACACTTGGTTGTAAACAAACCTTGAACAGAAAGTTCCACTTGACGAAGAATGTCCTCTGTTGGTATGAAACATGAATAACTCCCACTATCTGTGCCATTGAGCTCAATCAGTAGGAGAGAGAATTTGCCATTTCTCCACTCATCAGAGAACATACTGGTTCTGTTGATAAACTGAGATTATTGCTTGGCCAAATCTGCTTTTCCATCAATAATACTATAGACAGTCACATCATCTGCGGTTTGCCCAAAAATTGTGACATTTTTGTCAGGACCCAGTTACGAACCTGGGTCGCCGGAGTGAGAAACAGTCACTTAACCAACTGAGCCACGAATAGTCAGCAGAACCCAGAAGATGAGGCAGACACAGCAGTACTTAAGACGGTGTATTTAATAAAGTAAAAAAGGAGAAGTCCTTAAATACAAAAATGGCAAATCCAAAAGGTGGTAGGAATAGCACAAAAGCCTCAAGAGATACTCAAAACAAAAACAGAATTCCACAAGAGCATCCACCGGAAACGACAAGAATACACAGAACACTAGGCTGGGTGCTAACATACAAACACAGAGCACAGAACTGAGGGAAACTAAGGGTTTAAATACAATCAGGGGAAACGAGGTACAGGTGCAAATAATACTGGGGAACAAGGGAAAAAACATAAGGTCAAAAAGCACAATGGGGGCATCTAGTGACCAAAACCCGGAACAACCCTGGCCAAATCCTGACAGAATCCCCCCTAGGAACGGCTCCTGACGTTCCTACCAGCTCTCTCAGGGTGGAGGGCCCTGAACTGACGAATGAGGTCAGGATCCAGGATGTCTTTGGCAGGAACCCAGGAGCGCTCCTCGGGACCGTAGCCTTCCCAGTCCACCAGATACTGCCAGGACCGCTGCATCCGGCGGGAATCCAGTATCCGATGGACGGTATAAGCCGGCTGGCCTCCAATGACACGAGGCGGAGGGGGAGGTCTGTCTGCCGGGACAAGGGGAAAAAACAACAGGTTTTAACAATGAAATGTGAAATGTGGGATTAATCTTAAGGGATCTGGGTAAGTGTAGGCGATAAGAAACTGGGTTAACTCTCCTGGCAACCTTGAAGGGACCGATGTATTTTTGGGACAGCTTGCGAGACTCCACCCGTAGAGGTAAGTCTCTTGTGGAGAGCCAGACTCTCTGGCCGGGGCGCAGGGTAGGCCCGGGACGGCGCGTCTGTTGGCTTGTTGTTGGTACCTCTGTGAGGAACGCATAAGATTAAGACGGGTATTCCTCCACATAAGCCGACAGCGTTTACGAACTTCAAGGCTGAAGGCACTCTGACTTCTGCCTCCTGGTCCGGGAACAATGGAGGAGCATAGCCAAACTGACACTCGTGCGGGGACATACCAGTGGAGGAGGAGCGCAAGGTGTTGTGCGCGTATTCGGCCCAAACAATAAAGGATGACCATGTGGACAGGTTGTCACGAGTCATACATCGGAGGGTGGTTTCCAGCGCTTGATTCATCCTCTCTGTTTGGCCGTTGGACTCCGGATGGTACCCTGAAGATAGACTGGCAGAAGCCCCATGAGTTGGCAGAAGGCCTTCCAAAACCTTGAGGCGAACTGGGGACCTCTGTCAGAAACCATATCTTGAGGAATGCCGAAGACTCGGAACACATGATTAATTACCAACTCAGCCGTTTCCTTGGCAGAAGGTAACTTAGTCAGAGGGACGAACCTGGCCGCCTTTGAAAACCTGTCGATTATGACTAGGATAGTAGTATTGCCATGGGATGGAGGAAGTCCAGTAATAAAGTCCAATGAGATATGGGACCAGGGTCTGTGGGGAACAGGTAAAGGGTGAAGGAGTCCTTGAGGGCGGAGGTGAGAAGATTTGCCCTGGCAGCACACGGGACAGGCATTGACGAAAGTGGCAACGTCTTCTCTTATGGTAGGCCACCAGAACTTACGCTGGATGAACTCCAAGGTGCGACCTACGCCCGGATGACAGGTGAGGGCGAGAGGAGTGCCCCACAGAAGGACCTGAGTCCTCACTGCCTTGGGGACAAACAACCGATTGGCAGGACCTCCTTTCGGGTCCGGTTCGCTAGCTTGAGCACGTCTCACGGTATCCTCAACTTGCCACGAGATCGGAGCCAAATCTTAGCAGCAGGAAGGACAGGCATGTCCGTGTCATCTCGAATGGCAGGAGCGTAGACTCGGGACAGGGCATCCGGTTTGAGATTCTTCGACCCGGGCCGATAGGTGAGGATAAACTGGAATCGATTGAAGAAAAGAGACCATCTAGCTTGTCTAGAGTTCAACCGCTTCGCCTGCTGGATATACTCCAGATTTTGTGGTCCGTAAGCACTTGAAACGGGTGAGAAGCCCCCTCGAGCCAGTGTCTCCATTCCTTCAATGCCATCTTAACCGCTAGGAGTTCACGATCCCCACGTCGTAGTTCCTCTCAGTCGGGGTAAGCCGGTGTGAGAAGAAAGCGCACGGATGAAGCTTCTTGTCTTCACCCCTCTGAGACAGGACAGCTCCAACACCAACCTCTGATGCGTCTACCTCCACCACAAATGGTTCATCCGTAGTCGGTAGTATCAGGATGGGAGCAGAGAGAACGCGCTGCTTGAGTCCTTGGAAGGCAGCTTCTCTTCCCCACAAAACCTTGCATTGCCACCCTTGGTTAAAGCTGAGAGAGGGCTGCCACCAAGCTGAAGTTCTTGATGAACTTGCGGTAAAAGTTTGTGAAGCCCAGGAAACGCTGAACTTCCTTAACGGATTTGGGGGTGGGCCAATCCGCTACCGCCCCTACCTTCCTGGGGTCCATTTGGACTCGACCGGGTTCCACTACAAATCCCAGGAATTGTACTGGATGAATGGAATTCACATTTTTCCGGCTTAACGTACAGATGGCTGTCCAGGAGGCGTTTGAGTACTTGTCTGACATGCTTAGTGTGTTCTTGAAGGGAGCTCGAAAAGATGAGGATGTCATCCAAGTAAACGAACACAAATATGTTAAGCATATCCCTAAGCACATCGTTTTATGAGCGCTTGGAACACCGCTGGGGCGTTGGTCAGGCCGAAGGGCATCACCAAGTATTCATAGTGACCAGTAGGCGTGTTGAAAGCGGTCTTCCACTCGTCACCAGGTCTGATCCGCACAAGATGGTATGCGTTCCGCAGGTCAAGCTTAGTGAAAACAACTGCTTCCTGGAGCAGCTCGAAGGCTGTGGCCATAAGGGGTAGCGGGTAACGGTTACGGACGGTTTGGCATTGAGTCCCCGGTAGTCGATGCAAGGACGTAATCCACCGTCTTTCTTGGCCACAAAGAAAAACCCTGCTCCCGCCGGGGAGGTGGATGGACGCATGAGGCCTGCTCCAGAGCGTCCTTGATGTAGGTATCCATAGCAGCTCGTTCGGGTGGAGATAGGGAAAGATCCGACCCCTGGGGGGCAAGTGCCCGGAAACAGGTCGATGGGGCAATCGTAAGGTCAATGGGGTGGTAGCATGGTGGCCCTCTGTTTGCTAAACACCAGTTTGAGGTCATGGTAACACTCGGGAACTCGGGTCAGGTTGATGGATTCTAAAGACTCGGGAGTAGAACTCGGGGAATTCTGGAAAATACAAGTAGCTTGGCACGTAGGACCCCACTGCTTGATAGTGCCCACAGACCAGTCGATGTGAGGGTTATGGCTGTGAAGCCAGGGGTATCCAAGGACGAGAGGGAACTCGGAACAGGAGATCAAATGAAAGTT
This sequence comes from Oncorhynchus masou masou, assembly GCF_036934945.1. Lineage (NCBI taxonomy): Eukaryota > Metazoa > Chordata > Actinopteri > Salmoniformes > Salmonidae > Oncorhynchus > Oncorhynchus masou. The sequence continues at coordinate 82,937,071 of NC_088217.1, read as the reverse complement.
CATCAATTCCTGGTGTTGTGAAACTGAAAGTCACAAGGAGGTAGTGACATGAGTGACAAGTCCAGATCCCAAAGGGCTTCCATCCAATGTAGTGACCCTCATGGGTTCACTTAGAGGTTCAGAGGGAACGCCATTCTCCTTCGCCCAGACACCATCCATGAAGTTACCTGCGGCTCCAGAGTCTACCAAGGCTTGAAGGTGAAGCTTGTGGTTGTCCCAGGAGAGGGTGACTGGAATGAGCAGACGGGAGTTGGACGGATGGGAGGAGGTTATGTTTCCCGTTACAGTTCCCCCGGTCTGTACGGGACAGAGCGTTCCCTGGAGCCCGGGACACGTGGAACGGAAATGGCCCGGTTTGCCGCAATATAGACAGCGAATCCTCATCCGGCGGTCTCTCTCAGCCTGGGAGATGCGTCCAATCTGCATGGGTTCCGATGGAGCCAGCAAGGATAAAGGTGGGGACTCGGAGCTGGGACTGATAGGGGCTAGAGGTCTACGGTTGAGTTCTCTCTCTCAGATGCTGGTCAATGCGTGAGGCCAACTTGATCAGGGACTCGAGATTGTCCGGTGGTTCCCGAGTGGCCAGTTCATCTTGGATAGTGTCGGAAAGGCCTTTCAGAAAGCACACCGTGAGCGCCTCGTTGTTCCAGCCACTTGCTGCTGCCACCGTGCGGAACTGGATGGCATAGTCCGTCACGCTGCGCCAACCTTGGTGGAGAGTCAGGAGCTGTTTGGCTGAGTCAGAACCACTGCTTGGGCCTTGACACACTCGTTTGAATTCCTCAGCAAAGGCAGAGTAGCTGGCACAGCAGGAACTATGGGCATCCCACACAGCAGTAGCCCAGGCCAGGGCTTTTTCCGACAGCAGGGTGATGATATAAGCGATCTTAGACCGGTCGGTGGGAAACGCACGAGGGTTGTAGCTCAAAGGAGAGAGAACATTGGGTGAGAAACCCTTTACAAGCACTTGGATCACCTGAGAACCGTTGGGGAGGTGGAAGACGAGGTTCAGCCAGGGGGTTAACTGCCATGGGTACGTGAATCTGAGGTACTGGGACGGGAACTGTTGCCGGGGTAAGACGATCAGATATTTGCTTAATGGAAGTCAGCATCTCCGACAGACGATGAGAATGTCTAGCCATTAAGGCCTCTTGCTGAACCAGGGCGGCTTCGTGGCGTTGGACAGTCTCCTGGTGGTGGGACAGCATGGCAAAAAGGTCCTGGGAACTGGCTGCCTCTGGGTTCATTTTGGCTCTGTGTTTCTGTCAGGACCCGGTTACAAACCTGGGTCTCCGGAGTGAGAAACAGTCACTTAACCAACTGAGCCACGAATAGTCAGCAGAACCCAGAAGATGAGGCAGACACAGCAGTACTTAAGACGGTGTATTTAATAAAGTAAAAGGAGAAGTCCTTAAATACAAAAATGGCAAATCCAAAAGGTGGTAGGAATAGCACAAAAAAGCCTCAAGAGATACTCAAAAACAAAAACAGAATTCCACAAGAGCATCCACCGGAATCGACAAGAAAACACAGAACACTAGGGCTGGGTGCTAACATACAAACACAGAGCACAGAACTGAGGGAAACTAAGGGTTTAAATACAATCAGGGAAAACGAGGTACAGGTGCAAATAATAATGGGGAACAAGGGAAAAAACATAAGGTCAAAAAGCACAATGGGGGCATCTAGTGACCAAAACCCGGAACAACCCTGGCCAAATCCTGACAATTTTTAAGCGCCTTCTCAATGTATGTGCAAGGCAAAATAACATTATCTCCCTTGAAGCCTTCAACTTTGACCTGCGAAGAGACTTCAGAACAGAGACATAAAAACAGAGACATAAAAATGTGTCTCCAATTAATCCATCTGACAATACCATACTAAGTGACTATTTGAAATGAATACCTTGGGGTCCAATCAACAGGATCACACAAACCGGCAACCAGGAGTGTGGAGTAGTGATAGAGCATGTTATGTTTGGGAACGAGACTTGCAGGGTTATAAACACAGTGTCCTGTCTGAATATGAAAAGGAGGCTGAGCAAGAAACTGTTCATTTACTGTGCATTAAAATGACTTTGTAAAGCAACAAAAACAATACAGACCTACTCTTTGTTTCTAAGATATAAACTAGCCAAAAGATGCGGTCTGCATGGCATTATTTATAACTGTCGTAACTGAAGGTAATGCAGGTAACAGTCCACTTGCAGTACAGTTTAGCGATGCGTGGGTAGACTCATAACCTGCAGTCGCTGTATTTATATTCTTGGGAAGGGTGGGTTTAAGGTAATTAAATATTGTCTGGATGAAGTGCGGGAGGGTGACGGGAGGGTTTAGTAAAAAGAAAAATACCCTAAAGAAATTCACAAATCATTGTGCTATTTATATCTATAGGCTACATTTCAGTTTTTTTCTCCATTATTTAATTTTTAAAAGTCTGACATATGGAATTATTTTAAGACGGTCATACCATGGATCATTTAGCTATTTGGTTTTGAATTGTAGGACCCCTTTAGGTATAACAATATATTCCATCTGGCCTTTACTGCTATAGCCCATAGAAACCCATTGATAAATGTCAACAACAAAAAAGACAGTCAAAAAATAAATCATAAGGAATACGTTTTTGAAGTGTCTATCATATCTAATAGATATAAGAAAGCTCAGGAAATATATCTCGCGATATATTTTTACACATATTTAACCCCTTATTTCTGTTGGAACAAAACTACCTCCATACTTCCATTCATGTGTATGGGTTACCTTTAGACCAGTCCCATGACAACACCAAGAACTCCATGGTGTTCAAGCGAGTCTCCCCTTTCTATAGAGTGATCATATTAGTTTGTAGGCCAAACCGTTTGGATGCTACAGAAGCTTTGGTGAGATGACCGATTTTCGGGATGTCTCAAGGTCTGGCAAACAGTTTATAGCTCTGCCACTTTCCACCTCAGCTGCGAAAGGGCGACATAGGCGGAGTGGTCGATGGCGACGCAGCACTCGCATTTTTTTTAAATGTTATCTGTAGCTTAAATTTAGAGATTTTGATAGGGATGTTTTTATTATGTTACTTTGAATATATTCGAGGTGGTTTTAAGGCTACCTGGCATTAGTGCAAAGTCCAAGGCTAAGATAACTATATGTGTGCCAAGCATGCCAAATAACATACATGCCTAATGCTTTTGCAAAGTACACAAGCAGTTGTTGATCCTAGAAGGCAAAAAGGGCAATGTTTAATTCAACAACAGAAAAGCTGCGAAATGGACAGTTGAGAATAAAAATAGTAGATGGAAGAGACAGAAATGTAGCCTAATGTTTGGGAAAGATTTGATGAAGTAGTTAAAGAGGATGTTATCAGTGCTGGCTAGGTCATGTGTGATGAATGTGAGGTGCTATACAAATTCCACAGTCACAACACAGGGATTTCAAATAAGCCTATGGCACATCAAGGGAACTGTAGCCTACTGTTCAGATGGGTTACATGAAACTGATATCTGGACATTTACTGTAGGTCTATAACCTCACACATAGCTGTATTATTAACTCCTACTGCAGAATGAAGCATTTCTTGCAGTAAAATTATAGGCCTACACACATAGGCTACATTTTGACTGGAGAAAAGGAGTGAAAAATGACAGAAGAGAAGCTGCAAGTATCTAATTACAGACAAGTTGACTTACAAATAGCCTACCAAAATGTCGGAAATGATAAGCAGAAACATATATAGAATCAGGCATCAATAAACCATATGCTGCAACACCTGTCAAAAAAATCGTTCTGCGGTCTCTGACTGTAGCATACAAGCATTTTCTATATTAGCGGGTTTGGGTTGGGTGAGGACCTCATATTTTCACTTTCGCACATATAGTCGGGCGGTTGCAGATGGGTTATTAAATTGCGTGGGTGCGGGTGAATAAACAACTGACCCGCGCACCAAAGATACAGGCCTATCAACATTGAGATAACAGGGACCATTCTTAAAAACACTTCTTACATACTACTGTAAGAATAGTTACATTTGTTCGGTAGACAGAAATGGGAGGGGCAACAGAGCATGTTTTTTTAATGAAATTATGGATTTAATCATTAATAACACACATTTTCGTTACTGTCCAATGATTAATTACAAAACACAAATATATTTCCCCTCCACGTTTTTCAAAGCCTTCATCTAGTAATATTAGAATCACCGAAGTGACCGAAGGTAGACATCACCCTTTATGTGTTATCAGGGCTTGATAGTAACCATTTTTTACTTGTCTGAAGGCTCAAGGTCACACACGTGTTTAGCAAATGTTATTGCGGATGTAGCAAATGCGTGCGTTTCTAGCCCCCCGACAGTGCAGTAATATCTAACAATTTCACAACATATACCCAATACACACAAAGCTAAGTAAAGGAATGGATTTAAGAATATGTAAATATATGGAAGAGCAAGTCACTTGTCCCCCCCCCCAAAAAAAAAGGTCTGTAAAGCCATGGGCCAAAAAGGTCTGTAAAGCCATGGGCCAAAAGGACTGTAAAGCCATGGGCCAAAAGGACTGTAAAGCCATGGGCCAAAAGGTCTGTAAAGCCATGGGCCAAAAAGTCTGTAAAGCCATGGGCCAAAAAGGACTGTAAAGCCATGGGCCAAAAAGGACTGTAAAGCCATGGGCCAAAAAGGTCTGTAAAGCCATGGGCCAAAAGGTCTGTAAAGCCATGGGCCAAAAAAGGACTGTAAAGCCATGGGCCAAAAGGACTGTAAAGCCATGGGCCAAAAAGGACTGTAAAGCCATGGGCCAAAAAGGTCTGTAAAGCCATGGGCCAAAAAGGTCTGTAAAGCCATGGGCCAAAAAGGACTGTAAAAGCCATGGGCCAAAAAGGTCTGTAAAGCCATGGGCCAAAAAGGACTGTAAAGCCATGGGCCAAAAGGACTGCCATAAAGCCATGGGCCAAAAAGGACTGTAAAGCCATGGGCCAAAAAGGACTGTAAAGCCATGGGCCAAAAGGACTGTAAAGCCATGGGCCAAAAAGGTCTGTAAAGCCATGGGCCAAAAAGGACTGTAAAGCCATGGGCCAAAAAGGTCTCTGATCCCATGTATTATACAGTATCTCCTGCTGTTGTGGCCTTGAGCAAGGCACTTAACCCCACAAAGTAAAATTCTACACTGATGGGATACTGTGTAAAAACACATGTGGTCTGTCAACCTCCACCTGGAGAGCTTCTGGGTGTGTAGGCTTTTGATCCAACACTACCTGCTCGATCACACCAGTTTATCAAGGTCCTGTTGAGCAGCTGATGTTTTACAATGTGGTGTGTTCCAGCAAGGCTGGAGCAAAAGCCTGTACATCCAGTACCTCTCCTGGAATCACCAGGAGGATGGTTTGCATCCCTGAAACATTGCAATTACAAGCAAAAACATTGTCTTTATAAAATAATTCCCTCACTCAATGAACCAGGGATCAAATGGCTAAGGTGGGCGAGGTACTTAAAAAATATATATACATTTTTATTATTAACAACAATTAAAACACAATATACAAACATCTTACAAAAAAATCTACCAAATAACAGAAACTTTACACACCGGGTATACATAAGTTTTTTTAATGAAATTATGGATTTAATCATTAATAACACACATTTTCGTTACTGTCCAATGATTAATTACAAAACACAAATATATTTCCCCTCCACGTTTTTCAAAGCCTTCATCTAGTAATATTAGAATCACCGAAGTGACCGAAGGTAGACATCACCCTTTATGTGTTATCAGGGCTTGATAGTAACCATTTTTTACTTGTCTGAAGGCTCAAGGTCACACACGTGTTTAGCAAATGTTATTGCGGATGTAGCAAATGCGTGCGTTTCTAGCCCCCCGACAGTGCAGTAATATCTAACAATTTCACAACATATACCCAATACACACAAAGCTAAGTAAAGGAATGGATTTAAGAATATGTAAATATATGGAAGAGCAAGTCACTTGTCCCCCCCCCCAAAAAAAAAGGTCTGTAAAGCCATGGGCCAAAAAGGTCTGTAAAGCCATGGGCCAAAAAGGTCTGTAAAGCCATGGGCCAAAAGGGACTGTAAAGCCATGGGCCAAAAAGGTCTGTAAAGCCATGGGCCAAAAAGTACTGTAAAGCCATGGGCCAAAAAGGACTGTAAAGCCATGGGCCAAAAAGGACTGTAAAATGGGCCAAAAAGGTCTGTAAAGCCATGGGCCAAAAAGGTCTGTAAAGCCAAGCCATGGGCCAAAAGGGACTGTAAAGCCATGGGCCAAAAAAGGGGCCACTGTAAAGCCATGGGCCAAAAAGGTCTGTAAAGCCATGGGCCAAAAGGTCTGTAAAGCCATGGGCCAAAAAGGTCTGTAAAGCCATGGGCCAAAAGGGACTGTAAAGCCATGGGCCAAAAAGGACTGTAAAGCCATGGGCCAAAAAGGACTGTAAAGCCATGGGCCAAAAAGGACTGTAAAGCCATGGGCCAAAAAGGACTGTAAAGCCATGGGCCAAAAGGGACTGTAAAGCCATGGGCCAAAAAGGTCTGTAAAGCCATGGGCCAAAAAGGACTGTAAAGCCATGGGCCAAAAAGGTCTCTGATCCCATGTATTATACAGTATCTCCTGCTGTTGTGGCCTTGAGCAAGGCACTTAACCCCACAAAGTAAAATTCTACACTGATGGGATACTGTGTAAAAACACATGTGGTCTGTCAACCTCCACCTGGAGAGCTTCTGGGTGTGTAGGCTTTTGATCCAACACTACCTGCTCGATCACACCAGTTTATCAAGGTCCTGTTGAGCAGCTGATGTTTTACAATGTGGTGTGTTCCAGCAAGGCTGGAGCAAAAGCCTGTACATCCAGTACCTCTCCTGGAATCACCAGGAGGATGGTTTGCATCCCTGAAACATTGCAATTACAAGCAAAAACATTGTCTTTATAAAATAATTCCCCTCACTCAATGAACCAGGGATCAAATGGCTAAGGTGGGCGAGGTACTTAAAAAATATATATACATTTTTATTATTAACAACAATTAAAACACAATATACAAACATCTTACAAAAAAATCTACCAAATAACAGAAACTTTACACACCGGGTATACATAAGTAAACAAAAATGTACAAGGTTTCACAAGCAATTAGGGGTCGTTTTGCTTTACAGTTTTTCAGATTATGCACCACTTCAAAATAAAATTCGAGTTAAAAAAAAAGAATGTTGGGTTTTTTGCCCACTTGCATGTATGTACTGTAAATAATATTTACCATGCTGTCACGTCTGCTCCGGCTGGATTTTAATTTGAAAGGACAGCAGGTGCAGGCACTTAACAGAACAATTTCAAGATCTCATCACTTTTGTGTGTGTAGGTTTTTCAGAAGAGGAGGCATACAAAGGTATGTCAAGTGTTATTGTTATGCTATACCTTGGTTTTTGTGGTGAATGAGAAAACACTTTTTGATAATGGTTTAAAAGGAAACCTGTTCGATCACCATGCACTGCAAAATCATTCTGGCTACGGAGACAGAGAACATCAACACGCAAGGCATACCTATACCTAACCAGTTGTTCTTTGTGGAATCCCTCAGGCTGTTATGTTTTGCATCTTACTGTTTAACATTTGTTTTAAATTACTATGGGGCTGCCATGATCGACATCCACGTCTTCGGTACTGGCCCTCTAACCACTAGGCTACCTGCAGCCCCATTACACTTTGGGCTCTGCTGGAAGTTAACCTCATATTTTGATCTTCTAATTCTGCTTTGCCACTAAAATCATTATAAACACTGACAACTAAAATAGTGTAATTGTTATGCGTATATTATTCAAAAATTAAACCCGAAAGTTTATTCAAAAGGTTGGAAGATCCATTAAAAGGGGTTCTTCGAATAATTTATAGCGGTTCCCCCACAGTTTCAATTTGAAGAACCCCCTAAAAGATACTCCATGAACCGTTTTATTTTTGTAAAAAAAAAATAGTTTACAATAATTAAAGGCGCTGCATTATCAATCTGATGCCTGCATTGGCCGTGCAGCATTTACGGTAATACAGCCTAGGCATTCATACTTCTTGCACTTCTGCTCAACAGCTCTGTGCTGTTCCGCGATCTGTTGTGAAGGGTAGGTTGGAAGATGGCGGCGAGTGCAGACGAGATTTCAGCTTGCTCCGAGTAACCTTAACTTTTATCCCTCAAAAATGTACTTAAATGTAACGGAACTTGGATCATAGTAAACAAAATAGAGAACAACGCTTAGTTGACCGCTAATTTGATTTGAAACTTTAGGAAATGGAAGAAAAAATGTGCGAAAGAGCAAAGGGAGGATTAGGCAGTTTCTAGCTGAGCACTCACACATTGGAGAAAACCGCCACCTGACTCATCGGGAGAAGAAATGGAGGATTCTGGACATTCGGTTGATTCTGAAAATGCAATCAATAGTCATGCACTCAAAAAGACACAGAAATAATTGTCTTTTGCGCGAACTACAGGTCAACATCATCAATGCTGTCTCTGCAAAGATTAACGAAAGAGCCGATGGTCTGAAGAAAAGTATACGCGAAAACACATCAAAAATAGTTGACCTCGAGATCTCTGAATCATGCATACAAGAGTATCGAAGAGCTTAAACTTGCAAACACTGCTACTTCTGATAAATGCACTGCACAGGAAAAGACCATCGCAGACATGCAACGGCGCTTATCCGAAGCAGAGCGATACCGGAGAAGGTGGGGGCTTGGCTTTACGGTGTTCCCGAGGACCAGTATGAGAATGGGAAGCAAGACGCATCTGTAACCGTGTGGCACCGCACTTCCCCGGTGAATATGTCTGGATGTCGCTCATCGTATTGGGATGAAACAAGATACCATCGTCAGCTGCTCGATCATCATCCAGTTTGCTTTTCGCACAGCAAGAGATGCAGTTTGGAAGAAAGCAAAGGAAAGCACCTTTCTGAAAGAGATAATTTAGATTCGGTGAGGACCTGTCTGCAGCGGACAAGGCAATTAAACAACTCATTGTTATTGCATGATAATTTAAAAAAAATGTGATTAAAGAATCTAATTTCTGTTTATTGGAGTTTAGCTACATCTAATGCTGAATATGGGAAATATTGGGAACTGCTGATTTTTTGTTTCAGCCTGTATTACTTATGGAAAACGGCATGCTTCAATTAAAAAGGAGATGTGAGGTAGCTGAACTCTCTAAGACAATTGCCGATATCACAGAGATTGAGCATCTTGATCTTAATGAGGAAGCTAAAGTGAACGATTTACAGAATCGACTAGATACATTGTATGAGGAAAAGGCTAGAGGAGCCTTCATAAGATCCAGAAAACAATGGCTTGAAAAAGGCGAAAAGAACAGTAGCTACTTTTTTAATTTGGAAAAGAGTAGAGGGGAACTCAACACACTTCGGAAATGTAAGATTAATGGGGTTACCACTGAGGATAGAGAGGTGTTATCAGATTTTACCACTAAATTTTATGAGAATCTTTACTCCTTCGAAAACAATTTGAGTGACTAAGGATTTGGTTGTGTTTTTGTTGATGCTATTAGAACTCTGTATAATGGTGACAATAGCTGTATCAAACTCTGTCATGGAACATCCTCAAGGTTTAACATTACAAAGGAATACTACAAGGTTGTAGTAATTTGACCTTTTTATTTTTGTTAGTATCTCAAATGTTATGCTCATTAGTTCATAAAAATCCATTTGAAGGCATTTACATTCCAGGCCAGAGATCAAGATATCCCAACTGGCAAATGACACTTCACTTGTTTTGTCAAATGTGTCTCAAGATAGATTAACATTGTATATCGTGTATATCAGTTATCCAGAATCTCAGGTTTGGCATTAAATCTTTCCAAATGTGAGATGTTTGTTTTGAAAGGAGCTGTCAATCCAGCAATCCACCTACCTCCACCTACCTCGGTGTAAAGATCATTCACAAGAGTGAAATCTAGGACATTTAGACCGCCATCAAACCCAGTTGGTGATAAAAAAATGTTATCTATTGACTTTTTTTAATCTATTGACATTCCCAAATCCACGTGCTGTACCTTAGATAGGCTTTTGTACAACTTTATATGCAAAAACAAGCCACATAGGATAAAAATATGTTATCACCAACAGGGTTTGATGGTGGTCTAAATGTCTTAGATTTCACTCTCTTCAATCAAAGGTCAACTGGGTTAAAAGGTACATAAAACATCCTCATAGTTTCTGGAATATTATGCCTCATTTTGTTTTTCAGAAGTTGGAGGGCTTCATTTTTTACTACAATGTCCATATATTGTGGGTCAACTTCCTGTGAAACGGACGGCGACTCACAAGCAGGCTTTAATGTGCTGGGCTTTGTTGTATTAACACAACTTCTCACCTCATAGATGTTTTATATGGAACAATGGGTCGATATTACATAGAAACAAGATGTTATTTAACCATAAATGGTTCTTGAAAAACATTGTCCTTGTCAGTTAATATTAGTGGGAATCTATTTACACGGAGAGAATGTATGGAAAGATACAACTTTGCGTTTTCACGCGAGAAATATGACACTGTTATTAAAGCTATACCTAGTGGGATAAAAACTTTATTTCAAAATATGCATTATTCTGAAGTATCTCCGATTGTAAGCGATATTCAGGTGAATGGCATTGGTCTACTAGATACGAAATTCAACAATCTTTTATTAAAGGGATATTTCCTACAGGAAGTCTATTCCCTCTGCGATATTTTGTTGGGCTTCATCGTTTGATGTAAACTGGCGTCATGCTTGGCTGACTCCACACACATTTATGGTGACCAATAAAGTAAAGATCTCCTTTAAGATTATCTATAGATTCTATCCGTGTAATAGCTTGATTTCTAAGTATATACCTGATGTTACCAGTGAATGCAGTTTTTGTGAACTAGAGACAATCTATTGAACACATTCTGAAATTGTTTATATAGTGAAGTGTTCTGGACTGATGTAAAACTATATCTTGGCCTCAAATTGCATACAACCATTGAAATTTCTAAGTTTGACATATTATTTTACAACACTGATTCCACAATTGAATGTGAGAATGTCATAAATCTCTTTATTTTATTAGAAACATTTTTCATACACAAATCAAAATTTATGAAGAAAAAGCCCCTTAATTTTTTTATCTGATTTGGAAAACTATTTAGTCTTTAAATCCTATACAAAACAAAATGTAAAAAAAAATGTATTTGCTATATGTCTGTATTTGATCTGATATGTGGATTAGTTGTATTTTTTGTGGAATTTCTTTGTGGAATCCCTCAGGATGTTATTTTTTGTTTTGCATGTTACTGTTATTAAATTATTATTTTTTTAAGATCTGATGTGAAGGAAGTTGTCAAGGAAGTGAGTTTTTGTTTTATACAGGACCTCCCGCCCCCACTTACAGTGAACCAATCATGTCAATGCAGCGCAATATGGAGTCCTCCGCATTGTTACAACGCTTCGGATGCACACAGCAATGCAGTACGGAGCTCAATTTTCACATCAGGCTCTTGTACTCTGTTAAATTGTGCAGATATTGGGAGAACAGTGATACACGTTGCATGCAGAGGGAACTGATTTAATTCTGATCTGAGTAGCCGAGTTCTTGTCCAAGCGGACAAGTGTTAATGTCGAGCCCTGGTTATCATGTTTGGCAGATATGAAAGAAAAAAATTCTCTAGCTATGGCGGAATAGAAAAATGACCGCTAGGAGGAGTTTGTGTGATGGCTCCACATCTGAAAATGTTCAGGACCCCAAACGGTACAAGTGTAGACTTACCAAGTTTTCTGCTTTTATGAAAATGTGAATAATTCACCAAAAATTTGTCACAGATCACCAGGACTATTTGTTGGGTAGCCAGGATGCAGCGTGGGAACACCTGCAGTGCTTACTACTTTCAGTAGATGGCACTGTTCAACCAGTTAAAACACACCCGGTCAAATTGTGTAGTAGTGTACCACTGTAAGTGATGATGACGCAAGGACAAAAAGACAAGTGCAAATTTGCACAGATTATATGACCTGTATAATATTGATGCAGTTCTTGAAATGTTAAAGAGACGGTGCAGAGACTTTAACCACAGACTCACCTCAAACCACAGACTCACCTCCCTGATTAAAGTTTGCTTGTTTGCAGCACTCCTAAACAGTTGGTTTTGAGGGATGTCTGAATAGAAGACAGTTACAATACAACTGGATTGACCCTTCATGTATAAATGGACACACTACGTCATCGCATTTTAGTAAAGTACAACTCATGGTAAAGTAGGGGAACGTTAACAAACAATATAATTACTGACTAGCAGTGGAAAGGGGTGACGCATATTCAGTAGACTCTTAGTCATCACTGTAACAATGTCACACGACTACCATCATTTTACACTAAGCATGTTCTTAGCTTGCCCTTATGGATCATGTATTATACTGCAAAACAAATTATTGATACAAGTTCAGGATTTAATCCTCTTGGTGCTGTGTCACTGACTTCAGGAGTAAATGTAATAAACAATGCAGTGACTATTTTTTTGGTTATTTTAAACTTCAGTTATGATATATCGGTATGCTTTTCAGCACGTTATACTGTCAAAGTTGCACTATGGTTGCTAAAATACGAATAGTTCACCTAGCACTGAATTAGCACTGAAATATAAACCAACAAAATGGGAAAAGTCAATATCAAGTTGATAAACAAAAGCAATATGTAAATGATCTGTAAACGACAAAAAGGGTAAAAATATTTAATCTCGTATTTCCATTTACTCACCCAGGCTCATAACCACCAGAATAACATTCAGAACACTGTAAATGAACAGAAGACAGTTCTCCCATGATGACCTGTAGCTGGATGTCTGGTTTGGATAGCTGGATGTCTGGTTTGGATAGCTGGATGTCTGGTTTGGATAGCTGGATGTCTGGTTTGGATAGCTGGATGTCTGGTTTGGATAGCTGGATGTCTGGTTTGGATAGCTGGAGGTCTGGTTTGGATAGCTGGATGTCTGGTTTGTCTGATTGGGATAGTCAGCATAAACATCTGTGCAATAATGCATGTGGGAAAATCACTATATTAAATGTGCATGTAGTGATATCCACACAATGTCACTTTACAATTAAAGTACATTAAGTTGGCCTACAGTGCATCACACATGCAGCGTTGGGACAGCATACGCTTGAGTCTACATACTCAAAATTGGATGCATTTCAGTAAAGATTTATGTTATATTGAAAGGAATTCATCATTGAATAAAATGTGCACTTACCAGCGGTCATGAGTCTGGTACCATTGCTGAATATCAATCTACCCTCTTCTTTTTTTGCACAGTAGAACACGCCACAATCATCTACTGTTACATTCTGTATTAACAATCTATGTCCTGTTTCTAATGAATATTTCTGTCTATAATTCTTATTGTAATAAAAAGCAGCAGGACTACTACTAGTGAAAGAGTGGAGTATGAACAATGGAGGCTGTGGTTGGTGCTGAATGTACCAGTATGCACTTTCTATGCTAAGAGAAGAGTTTATGGTTGTATTCTGTCCAAGTTCCACCAGTGTCTCTGTCAAGCCATCAGCTCCCCGACAGCATATAAAGAGACCTAGAAACAGATCAGGTCATTCATTACATTAAACATTTGATTTGTTTCTTAAGTTATTAAATACATGTAGTAACAAAATAATTGTCTTACACAACAGATGTCCCACATCTCTCAGCATCGTCTCAAATGTGTGTTGTTGATTAGGTTGGTTTCCTGCTTGTGTAGCAGTGGTCTGTTAGAGCACTCTTTGCTGCTGTATAGACAAAGCACTTTCTTGTTTATTTTTATGGGTGCTAAAGGTCTAAGTCAGATCAATCATCAGGCCCAGCCCTATGTTTTTTGGGGACCTAAATGAGAGTTGGTTGCGGGCCAGTTTGTTTCTTGGACACAGATTAAGTTTAATCCTGGACTAAACACTTTCAATGGAGATTCTCCATTAAGCATCCTTTTGTGTCCAGGACAAGTCTCAATCTGTGACTGGGAAAGTTCAGATAAAGGCATTAGTTTTCATCATATCACATTCAATCATCAACTCCTTTCAGTGCTCATGAAGGAAAGGAGATGAGGAAAAGAGCTGAGCTGAGGAAAGGAGAGAAGCAAAGGATACTTGGAAAGGAGTGAGGTGAGGAGGATAGTGGATATCCAAGCCAATTGGGGCTTAGAACCTTGATTTTGGACAAAATTACCTGAATGGACTATTGCTACCAAGGATTATCAATAAGGGAACTTCTAACAGACCAAGACCTGCAGAGGAAACACGGCGGAACATGGAAATACCATCCAGCACAAAACCGAGTGAGCAGTGTTCAGTCTGGACCTATTTGTGAAACCAAAAATGTAAGGACAATAATCTCTAGGTCATTTTGTTATATAAAGCTTAATAGAATAGGACTGCCAAGCTGCTAGGAAAGAAGCTGACTGAAATTAGCACTGAAGTGTGAAGTGAGAGGTGTGAACTTTTGAGCCTAAAAATGGCAGGAGAGTTTCACTCCACCCACCCAAATGCAGAGGCCTGGGATAGTCAGGCTATCCAGATGGCCAAAGTTATTTACTTTAAGTAGCAGTTCTCTCTCTGTCGCTCTAACCCCAATATGTTCTGGAAAATGGTTAAAGACCTGGAGGATAAACCCTCCTCCTCACATCTGCCCATGTCCCTTAATGTTGATGATGTGGTTGTTACTGACAAGGAGCACATGGCTGAGCTCTTTAATCACTTCTTCATTAAGTCAGGATTCCTATTTGACTCTGCCATGCCTCCTTGCCCGTCCAACATTTCCTCATCTCCCAGCCCTTCTAATGCGACTATCCCTGATGCTCCTCCCTCTTTTCCCTGCCCCGCTACAAACTTTCTCCCTGCAAAGCTGTCACTTAGTCTGAGGTGCTAAAGGAGCTCCTTAATTAAACTTGACTCCCAAAAAACAGCTGGGTCAGATGGTTTAGACCCTTACTTCTTTAAGGTTGCTGCATCGCCAAGCCTGTCTCTGACCTTTTTAACCTGTCTCTCCTCTCTGGGGAGGTTCCCATTGCTCTGATCTTATTAACCTGTCTCTCCTCTCTGGGGAGGTTCCCATTGCTCTGATCTTTTTAACCTGTGTCTCCTTTCTGGGGAGGTTCCCATTGCTCTGACCTTTTTAACCTGTGTCTCCTTTCTGGGGAGGTTCCCATTGCTCTGACCTTTTTAACCTGTGTCTCCTTTCTGGGGAGGTTCCCATTGCTCTGACCTTTTTAACCTGTGTCTCCTCTCTGGGGAGGTTCCCATTGCTCTGACCTTTTTAACCTGTGTCTCCTTTCTGGGGAGGTTCCCATTGCTCTGACCTTTTAACCCTGTCTCTCCTCTCTGGGGAGGTTCCCATAGCTTGGAAGGCAGCCACGGTGCGTCCTTTATTTAAAGGGGAGATCAAGCTGATCCTAACTGTTATAGGCCAATATTTTATTCTTCTATTTTGCCCTGTTTATCAAAAGTGTTAAACTTGTCAATAATCAACTGACTGGATTTCTTGATGTCTATAATATTCTCTCAGGTATGCAATCTGGTATTCGCTCAGGTTATGGATGTGTCACTGCAACCTTAAAGGTACAAAATTATGTCACCATTGCACTTGATTCTAAGAAATGTTGTGCTGCTATTTTCATTGACTTGGCCAAAGCTTTTGATACGTTAGACCATTCCATTCTTGTGGGCCGGCTAAGGAGTATTGGTGTCTCTGAGGGGCCTTTGGCCTGGTTTGCTAACTACCTCAAAGACTGCAGTGTATGAAGTCAGAACATCTGCTGTCTCAGCCACTGCCTGTAACCAAGGGAGTACCTCAAGTCTTGATCCAAACAAACCCTGATTCAGGTGACCATCCTACCCATGCTAGATTACAGAGACATCATTTATAGATCGGCAGGTAAGGGTGCTCTCGAGTGGCTAGACGTTCTTTACTATTCGGCCATCAGATTTGCCACCAATACTCCTTATAGGACACATCACTGCACTCTATACTACTCTGTAAATTGGTCATCTCTGTATACCCGTCGCAAGACCCACTGGTTGATGCTTATTTATAAAACCCTCTTAGGCCTCATTCCACCCTCACTCCACCCTGTCTATGATCCCTATTGCAGCCCTCATCCAACACATACAACACCCGTTCTGCCAGTCACATTCTGGTCAAGGTCCCCAAAGCACACACATCCCTGGGTCACTCCTCTTTTCAATTCGCTGCAGCTAGCGACTGGAACGTGCTGCAAAAAAAACTCAAACTGGTTCGTTTTATCTCCATCTCTTCATTCAAAGACTCAGTTATGGACAATTACTGACAGTTGTGGTTGCTTCGCGTGATGTATTGTTGTCTCTACCTTCGGGCCCTTTGTGATGTTGTCTGTGCCCAATAATGTTTGTACCATGTTTTGTAGAGGTCGACCGATTAATCGGAAAGGCCAATTTATTTATGGACGATTTCAAGTTTTCATAACAATCGGAAATCGGTATTTTGCTGTTGTTTTTTGTTGTTTTTTTACACCTTTTTTTAAATCTTTATTTAACGAGGCAAGTCAGTTAAGAACACATTCTTATTTTCAATCACGCCCTAGAAATGGTGGGTTATCTGCCTCCTTCAGGGGAAGAATGACCGATTTTCACATTGTCAGCACGGAGGATCCAATCTTGCAACCTACAGTTAACTAGTCCAACACAATAACGCCCGTTGCAATCCACAAGGAGACTGACTGCCTGTTACGCCAATGCAGTAAGTCAACGTAAGTTGCTAGCTAGCATTAAACTTATCTTATAGAAAACAATCAATCAAACATAATCACTAGTTAACTACACATGGTTGATGATATTACTAGATATTATCTAGCGTGTCCTGCGTTGCGTATAATCTGACTGAGCATACAAGTATCTAAGTATCTGACTGAGCAGTGGTAGGCAGAAGCAGGGGCGTAAACATTCATTCAAACAGCACTGTCGTGTGTTTTACCAGCAGCTCTTCTTCGAACGCTGTTTATGACTTCAAGCCTATTAACTCCCGAGATGAGGCTGGTGTAACCGAAGTGAAATGGCTGGCTAGTTAGCACGTGCTAATAACGTTTCAAACGTCACTCGCTCTGAACCTTGGGGTGGTTGTTTCCCTTGCTCTGCATGGGTAACGCTGCTTCAAGGGTGGCTGTTGTTGTTGTGTTCCTGGTTCGAGCCCAGGGAGGAGCGAGGAGAGGGACGGAAGCTATACTGTTACACTGGCAATACTAAAGTGCCTATAAGAACATCCAATAGTCAAAGGTTAATGAAATACAAATGGTATAGAGGGAAATAGTCCTATAATTCCTATCATAACTACAACCTAAAACTTCTTACCTGGGAATACTGAAGTCTCATGTTTAAAGGAACCACCAGCTTTCATATATTCTCATATTCTGAGCAAGGAACTGAAACGTTAGCTTTCTTACATTGCACATATTGCACTTGTACTTTCTTCTCCAACACTTTGTTTTTGCATTATTTAAACCAAATTGAACATGTTTAATTATTTATTTGAAGCCAAATTGATTTTATTGATGGATTATATTAAGTTAAAATAAGTGTTCATTCAGTATTGTTGTAATTGTCATTATTAAAAATAAGAAAAAAATTAAAATTGTCCGATTAATCGGTATCGGCTGTTTTGGTCCTCCAATAATCGGTATCTGCGTTCAAAAATCATAATCGGTCGACCTCTAGTTTTGTCACCAAAGCCCCATATACTACCCACCACTTCGACCTGTACGCTCTCGTTGGCTGGCACTCGCTTCATACTCGTCACCAAACCCACTGGCTCCAGGTCATCTACAAGACCCTGCTAGGTAAAGTCCCCCCTTATCTCAGCTCGCTGGTCGCCATAGCAGCACCCACCTGTAGCACGGGCTCCAGCAGGTGTATCTCTCTGGTCACCCTCAAAACCAATTCATCCTTTGACCGCCTCTCCTTCCAGTTCTCTGCTGCCAATGACTGGAACGAACTACAACAATCTCTGAAACTCGAAACACATCTCCCTCACTAGCTTTAAGCATCAGCTGTCAGAGCAGCTCACATATTACTGCAACTGTACATAGCCCATCTAGAATTTAGCCCAAACAACTACCTCTCCCCTACTGTATTTATTTATTTTGCTACATTGCACCCCATTATTTCTATCTCTGCCTTGCACATTCTTCCACTGCAAATCTACCATTCCAGTGTTTTACCGGTTCCGGGTTGGAGCGAGCGGGTTGGAGCGAGCGGGTTGGAGCGAGCGGTCGCATCTACACACGCATCTACACTTCGGTCCGCAGGTAGTATAACTTTTCATTACATTTCCATTACATTTCATTATAGTACAACGGTTTGATTGGTCTAATCTTAGCAATTTCTTCTTAGCTAGCTACATAGCCGTCTTTGTATCAAAGATAATTGCGTAATTATCGTATTTCGTCGTCCTAACGTAGTCTACACTGCTATCTGCCCAGCAGCTAGCTAACGTCTACCGTCTACTAGCACTGTAGAAACTATTACACTCAACTGAACGACTCGATTAGTGTAGTGTTAGCTAGCTACATAGTTGTCTTTGCTGTCTTCGTATCCAAGATAATTGTGTAGTTTAGAGTGTGTAGACTTAGAGTGATTATCTTAATTTACCGAGGTTAGCTAGCCAGCTATTTGTCGTCCTTAACGTAGGAGATACTGCTAGCTAGCTAGCCAACAGCTAGCCAACGTCTACCGAATTAAACTTCAACAACCCGGTCAACATTCCGCTTCGCTCCACAGGTAGTATCACATTTTCATTTCACTTCATTACAGTACAACGGTTTGATTTGTTTGATCGTAGCTAGCTAGCTACATAGCCGTCTTTGTATCTAAGACAATTGTGTAGTCTAGAGCAATTTTCTAGGTTAGCTAGCCAGCTATTGTCGTTCTTTTAACGTAACGTAACGTAATCAACACTGCTAGCTAGCCAGCTAGCCCCCGAATAGCAGCACTGTAGAAACTATTACACTCGACGGAACGACTTGATTAGTGTAGTGTCAACAACGCAGCCACTGCCAGCTAGCCTACTCCAGCAGTACTGTATCATTTCAATCATTTTAGTCAATAAGATTCTTGCTACGTAAGCTTAACTTTCTGAACATTCGAGACGTGTAGTCCACTTGTCATTCCAATCTCCTTTGCATTAGCGTAGCCTCTTCTGTAGCCTGTCAACTATGTGTCTATCTATCCCTGTTCTCTCCTCTCTGCACAGACCATACAAACGCTCCACACCGCGTGGCCGCGGCCACCCTAATCTGGTGGTCCCAGCGCGCACGACCCACGTGGAGTTCCAGGTCTCCGGTAGCCTCTGGAACTGCCGATCTGCGGCCAACAAGGCAGAGTTCATCTCAGCCTATGCCTCCCTCCAGTCCTCGACTTCTTGGCACTGACGGAAACATGGATCACCACAGATAACACTGCTACTCCTACTGCTCTCTCTTCGTCCGCCCACGTGTTCTCGCACACCCCGAGAGCTTCTGGTCAGCGGGGTGGTGGCACCGGGATCCTCATCTCTCCCAAGTGGTCATTCTCTCTCTCCCCTTACCCATCTATCTATCGCCTCCTTTGAATTCCATGCTGTCACAGTTACCAGCCCTTTCAAGCTTAACATCCTTATCATTTATCGCCCTCCAGGTCCCCTCGGAGAGTTCATCAATGAGCTTGATGCCTTGATAAGCTCCTTTCCTGAGGACGGCTCACCTCTCACAGTCCTGGGCGACTTTAACCTCCCCACGTCTACCTTTGACTCATTCCTCTCTGCCTCCTTCTTTCCACTCCTCTCCTCTTTTGACCTCACCCTCTCACCTTCCCCCTACTCACAAGGCAGGCAATACGCTCGACCTCATCTTTACTAGATGCTGTTCTTCCACTAACCTCATTGCAACTCCCCTCCAAGTCTCCGACCACTACCTTGTATCCTTTTCCCTCTCGCTCTCATCCAACACTTCCCACACTGCCCCTACTCGGATGGTATCGCGCCGTCCCAACCTTCGCTCTCTCTCCCCCGCTACTCTCTCCTCTTCCATCCTATCATCTCTTCCCTCTGCTCATACCTTCTCCAACCTTTCTCCTGATTCTGCCTCCTCAACCCTCCTCTCTTCCCTTTCTGCATCCTTTGACTCTCTATGTCCCCTATCCTCCAGGCCGGCTCGGTCCTCCCTCCCGCTCCGTGGCTCGATGACTCATTGCGAGCTCACAGAACAGAGCTCCGGGCAGCCGAGCGGAAATGGAGGAAAACTCGCCTCCTGCGGACCTGGCATCCTTTCACTCCCTCCTCTCTACATTTTCCTCCTCTGTCTCTGCTGCTAAAGCCACTTTCTACCACTCTAAATTCCAAGCATCTGCCTCTAACCCTAGGAAGCTCTTTGCCACCTTCTCCTCCCTCCTGAATCCTCCTCCCCCTCCCCCTCCTCCTCTCTGCAGATGACTTCGTCAACCATTTTGAAAAGAAGGTCGACGACATCCGATCCTCGTTTGCTAAGTCAAACGACACCGCTGGCTCTGCTCACACTGCCCTACCCTGTGCTCTGACCTCTTTCTCCCCTCTCTCTCCAGATGAAATCTCGCTTCTTGTGACGGCCGGCCGCCCAACAACCTGCCCGCTTGACCCTATCCCCTCCTCTCTTCTCCAGACCATTTCCGGAGACCTTCTCCTTACCTCACCTCGCTCATCAACTCATCCCTGACCGCTGGCTACGTCCCTTCCGTCTTCAAGAGAGCGAGAGTTGCACCCCTTCTGAAAAAACCTACACTCGACCCCTCCGATGTCAACAACTACAGACCAGTATCCCTTCTTTCTTTTCTCTCCAAAACTCTTGAACGTGCCGTCCTTGGCCAGCTCTCCCGCTATCTCTCTCAGAATGACCTTCTTGATCCAAATCAGTCAGGTTTCAAGACTAGTCATTCAACTGAGACTGCTCTTCTCTGTATCACGGAGGCGCTCCGCACTGCTAAAGCTAACTCTCTCTCCTCTGCTCTCATCCTTCTAGACCTATCGGCTGCCTTCGATACTGTGAACCATCAGATCCTCCTCTCCACCCTCTCCGAGTTGGGCATCTCCGGCGCGGCCCACGCTTGGATTGCGTCCTACCTGACAGGTCGCTCCTACCAGGTGGCGTGGCGAGAATCTGTCTCCTTGCCACGCGCTCTCACCACTGGTGTCCCCCAGGGCTCTGTTCTAGGCCCTCTCCTATTCTCGCTATACACCAAGTCACTTGGCTCTGTCATAACCTCACATGGTCTCTCCTATCATTGCTATGCAGACGACACACAATTAATCTTCTCCTTTCCCCCTTCTGATGACCAGGTGGCGAATCGCATCTCTGCATGTCTGGCAGACATATCAGTGTGGATGACGGATCACCACCTCAAGCTGAACCTCGGCAAGACGGAGCTGCTCTTCCTCCCGGGAAGGACTGCCCGTTCCATGATCTCGCCATCACGGTTGACAACTCCATTGTGTCCTCCTCCCAGAGCGCTAAGAACCTTGGCGTGATCCTGGACAACACCCTGTCGTTCTCAACTAACATCAAGGCGGTGGCCCGTTCCTGTAGGTTCATGCTCTACAACATCCGCAGAGTACGACCCTGCCTCACACAGGAAGCGGCGCAAGTCCTAATCCAGGCACTTGTCATCTCCCGTCTGGATTACTGCAACTCGCTGTTGGCTGGGCTCCTGCCTGTGCCATTAAACCCCTACAACTCATCCAGAACGCCGCAGCCCGTCTGGTGTTCAACCTTCCCAAGTTCTCTCACGTCACCCCGCTCCTCCGCTCTCTCCACTGGCTTCCAGTTGAAGCTCGCATCCGCTACAAGACCATGGTGCTTGCCTACGGAGCTGTGAGGGGAACGGCACCGCAGTACCTCCAGGCTCTGATCAGGCCCTACACCCAAACAAGGGCACTGCGTTCATCCACCTCTGGCCTGCTCGCCTCCCTACCACTGAGGAAGTACAGTTCCCGCTCAGCCCAGTCAAAACTGTTCGCTGCTCTGGCCCCCCAATGGTGGAACAAACTCCCTCACGACGCCAGGACAGCGGAGTCAATCACCACCTTCCGGAGACACCTGAAACCCCACCTCTTCAAGGAATACCTAGGATAGGATAAAGTAATCCTTCTCACCCCCCTTAAATGATTTAGATGCACTATTGTAAAGTGGCTGTTCCACTGGATGTCAGAAGGTGAATTCACCAATTTGTAAGTTGCTCTGGATAAGAGCGTCTGCTAAATGACTTAAATGTAATGATGTAAATGTTGTATGTACTTCGCCACCGTGGCCTTTTTTTGCCTTTACCTCCCTTATCTCACCTCATTTGCTCACATTGTATATAGACTTATGTTTCTACTGTATTATTGACTGTATGTTTGTTTTGCTCCACGTGTAACTTTGTGTTGTTGTATATGTCGAACTGCTTTGCTTTATCTTGGCCAGGTCGCAATTATAAATGAGAACTTGTTCTCAATTTGCCTACCTGGTTAAATAAAGGTGAAATAAATAGCTACTAACAATTAGATACCATGAAATTGGGGAGAAAAAAAGGGGTAAAAAAAATAATAATAATAATGCGTTCTCCAAAGTGTTGGAGAAGAAAGTAAAAGTGCAATATGTGCAATGTAAGAAAACTAAAGTTTAAGTTCCTTGCTCAGAACATGAGAACATATGAAAGCTGGTGGTTCCTTTTAACATGAGTCTTCAATATTCCCAGGTAAGAAGTTTTAGGTTGTAGTTATTATAGGAATTCTAGGACTATTTCCCTATATACCATTTGTATTTCATTAACCTATGACTATTGGATGTTCTAAAAGGCACTTTAGTATTGCCAGTGTAACAGAGCTGCTGGCAAAACGCACGACAGTGCTGTTTGAATGAATGTTTACGTGCCTGCTTCTGCCTACCACTGCTCAGTCAGATACTTAGATACTTGTGTGCTTGTATGCTCAGTCAGATACTTAGATGCTTGTATGCTCAGTCAGATTATACGCAAAGCAGGACACACTAGATAATATTTAGTAATATCATCAACCATGTGTAGTTAACTAGTGATTATGATTGATTGATTGTTTTTTATAAGATAAGTTTAATGCTAGC
Source organism: Oncorhynchus masou masou (assembly GCF_036934945.1). Taxonomy (NCBI): domain Eukaryota; kingdom Metazoa; phylum Chordata; class Actinopteri; order Salmoniformes; family Salmonidae; genus Oncorhynchus; species Oncorhynchus masou. Next base: position 82,913,941 of record NC_088217.1, on the reverse strand, counting down.
TAGCAACTTACCTTGGCTTACTGCATTCGCGTAACAGGCAGTCAGTCTCCTCGTGGATTGCAACGGTTGTTATTGCATTGGACTAGTTAACTGTAAGGTTGCAAGATTGAGCTGACAAGGTGAAAATCTGTTCATAGGTCGTGGTTGAAAATAAGAATGTGTTCTTAACTGACTTGCCTAGTTAAATAAAGGTGTAAAAAAAACATCAGCAAAATCGGTGTCCAAAAATACTGATTTCCGATTGTTATGAAAACTTGAAATCGGCCCTAATTAATCGGCCATTCTGATTAATCGGTCAACCTCTAGACAAAACGGATGGCACTGTGATAGAGTGCATCCAATTTATTGAGTAGGTTATTGGAGGCTATTTTGTAAATGACATTGCCGAAGTTGAGGATCGGTAGAATGGTCAGTTTTACAAGGGTATGTTTGGCAGCATGAGTGAAGGATGCTTTGTTGCAAAATAGGAAGCCAATTCCGGATTTACCTTTGGATTGGAGATGTTTGATGTGAGTCTGGAAGGAGAGTTTAGTCTAACCAGACACCTAGGTATTTGTAGTTGTCCACATATTCTAAGTCAGAACCGTCCAGAGTAGTGATGTTGGACGGGTGGGCAGGTGCAGGCAGCGATCGGTTGAAGAGCATTCATTTAGTTTGACTTGTATTTAAGAGCAATTGGAGGCCACGGAAGGAGAGTTGTATGGCATTGAAGCTCATCTGGAGGGTTGTTAACACAGTGTCCAAAGAAGGGCCAGAAGTATACAGAATGGTGTCGTCTGCGTAGAGTTGGATCAGAGACTCACCAGCAGCAAGAGCGACATCATTGATGTATACAGAGAAGAGAGTCAGTCCAATAATTGAACCCTGAGGCACCCCCATAGAGACTGCCAGAGGCCAGGACAACAGGCCCTCCAATTTGACCCACTGAACTCTATCAGAGAAGTAGTTGGTGAACCAGGCGAGGCAATAATTTGAGAAACCAAGGCTATCGAGTCTGCAGATGAGGATGTGGTGATTGACAGAGTCGAAAGCCTTGGCCAGAATATGGCTGCACAGTATTGTTTCTTATCTATGGCGGTCAAGATATCATTTAGGACCATAAGCGTGGCTGAGGTGCACCCATGACCAGCTCTGATACCAGATTGCATAGCGGAGAAGGTATGGTGGGATTCGAAATGGTCGGTAATCTGTTTGTTAACTTGGCTTTCGAAGACCTTAGAACGGCAGGGTAGGATAGATATAGGTCTGTAGCAGTTTGGGTCAAGAGTGTCCCCCCCCCCTTTGAAGAGGAGGATGACCACAGCTGCTTTCCAATCTTTGGGAATCTCAGAAGAAACGAAAGAGAGGTTGAACAGGCTAGTAATAGGGGTTGCAACAATTTCGGCAGATCATTTTAGATAGAAAGGGTCCAGATTGTCTAGCCCGGCTGATTTGTAGGGGTCCAGATTTTGCAACTCTTTCAGAACATCAGCTGACTGGATTTGGGAGAAGGAGAAATGGGGAAGGCTTGGGCGAGTTGCTGTGGTGCTGTTGACCGAGGTAGGAGTAGCCAGGTGGAAAGCATGACCAGCCGTAGAAAAATGCTTATTGAAATTCTCAATTATAGTGGATTTATCGGTGGTGCCAGTGTTTCCTATCCTCAGTGCAGTGGGTAGCTTGTGTTCTTATTCTCCATGGACTTTACAGTGTCCCAGAACTTTTTTGAGTTTGTGTTGCAGGAAGCAAATTTCTGCTTGAAAAAGCTAGCCTTGGCTTTTCTAACTGCCTGTGTATATTGGTTTCGAGCTTCCCTGAAAAGTTGCATATCACAGAGGCTGTTCGATGCTAATGCAGAACACAATAGGATGTTTTTGTGTTGGTTAAGGGCAGTCAGGTCTGGAGAGAACCAAGGGCAATATCTGTTCCTGGTTGTAAATTTCTTGAATGGGGCATGCTTATTTAAGATGGTGAGGAAGGCATTTAAAAAAAAAAAATAACTAGGCATCCTCTACTGACGGGATGAGGTCAATATCCTTCCAGGATACCCTGGCCAGGTTGATTAGAAAGGCCTACTCGCTGAAGTGTTTCAGGAAGCGTTTGATAGTGATGAGTGGAGGTTGTTTGACCGCTGACCCATTACGGATGCAGGCAATGAGGCAGTGATCACTGAGATCTTGGTTGAAAACAGCAGAGGTGTATTTAGAGGGCAAGTTGGTTAGGATGATATCTATGAGGGTGCCCGTGTTTATGGCTTTGGGGTGGTACCTGGTAGGTTCATTGATAATTTGTGTGAGATTGAGGGCATCAAGCTTAGATTGTAGGATGGCTGGTGTGTTAAGTATGTTCCAGTTTAGGTCGCCTAGCAGCACGAGCTCTAAAGATAGATGGGGGGCAATCAGTTCACATATGGTTTCCAGAGCACAGTTGGGGACAGAGGGTGGTCTATAGCAGACGGCAATGGTGAGAGACTTGTTTTTAGAGGTGGATTTTTAAAAGTAGAAGTTCAAATTGTTTGGGTACAGACCTGGATAGTAGGACAGAACTCTGCAGGCTATCTCTGCAGTAGATTGCAACACCGCCCCCTTTGGCCGTTCTATCTTGTCTGAAAATGTTGTAGTTAGGGATGAAGATTTCAGAATTTTTGGTGGTCTTCCTAAGCCAGGATTCAGACACGGCAAGAACATCCAGGTTGGCAGAATGTGCTAAAGCAGTGGATAAAACAAACTTAGGGAGAAGGCTTCTAATGTTAACAGGCATGAAACCAAGGCTATTATGGTTACAGAAGTCATCAAAAGAGAGTGCCTGGGGAATAGGAGTAGAGCTAGGCACTGCAGGGCCTGGATTCACCTCTACATAACCAGAGGAACAGAGGAGGAGTAGGATAAGGGTACGGCTAAAAGCTATGAGAATTGGTCGCCTAGAACGTCCGGAACAGAGAGTAAAATGAGGTTTCTGGGGGCGATAAAATAGCTTCAAGGTATAATGTACAGTCAAAGGTATGGTACGATGTGAATACAGTGGAGGTAAACCTAGGTATTGAGTGATGATGAGAGTGATATTGTCTCTAGAAACATCATTGAAACCAGGTGATGTCATCTCATGTGTGGGTGGTGGAACTGAAAGGTTGGATAAGGTATAATGAGCAGGGCTAGAGGCTCTACAGTGAAATAAGCTAATAAACACTAACCAGAACAGTAATGGACAAGGCATATTTACATTAAGGAGACGCATGCTTAGTCGAGTGATCATAAGGGTCCAGTGAGTAGTGAGGTTGGTTGGGGTCACGGCGATTCAGACAGCTAGCCGGGCCATCAGTAACAAGCTATAATAGGATGGAGGTCTGTTTTTAGCCACCTCTTGCGTTTCCGTCGGTAGATTAGTGGGGTTCCGTGTGGTAGAGGGGATCATTCCAATTAGAAAAATAGATATAGTTATAGTGACCCAAGAAAAATTGTCCTATAGATCTATTCAGATAGCAGCCGATAAGACAGCTAACGATTAGCGGGCCGGAAGATGGGCATTCGGGTAACGTCGCGACGGAGGGACCAGTTGGATAACTCCCTCGGGCAGATAACGTCGATAGTCCAGTCGTGAAGGCCCGATGGGGCTCCGCTTCGGCAGTAAAACGTGTCCGGATAGGTGATTGTAGCCCAGGAGTGGCTGATGGAACTCTTTAGCTAGCTCCTGAATAATTTATGTTTTGCTCCGGGATCGACGTAAGCCGATAGTCACAAGAATAGCAGCTAGCTAGCTGCTACACCCACTAATCCAGAGCTTTCGGTTGAAATCCGGGGATATGGAGAGAAAAATAGGTCTGGTATGTTCTAGTCTGAGTTGCGTTGTACAAAACTGGCGATAGCTTTTCGAGCTAAAGGATATCTGATGACCATCAACCGTGGTTAGCTGAATACTAACGTTAGCTAGTAAACTGGCTAGCTTCTGGTTAGCATCTGGCTAGCTTCTGTTTAGCTTCTGGCTAGCTTCTATTGTGGATTTCAGATGTGAGGTAAATAATACTTTTTTTAAATTGGTGAGGCAGGTTGCAGGAGAGTGTTTTGAAGTTGAATTTTTGGAAAAGAAAATATATAAAAGATATGCGAAGAAAGATGTAAGTATATATATATATATATATATATATATATATATATGCGGGACAAGATGAGGACAAAGGATGTCTGACTGCTATGCCATCTTGGAGAAAAAAAAACTTTCACCTTTCATCCAACATACATGTATTTTATACCGTTTTAAAGGTAATCTTGTTTTTAATCCCACCACAGTGTCTGATTTCAAATAGGCTTTACAGCGAAAGCACCACAAACGATTATGTTAGGTCACCACCAACTCACAGAAAAAATCTGCCATTTTTCCAGCCAAAGAGAGGAGACACAAAAAGCACAAATAGAGATAAAATTAATCACTAACCTTTGATGATCTTCATCAGATGACACTCATAGGACTTCATGTTACACAATACATGTATGTTTTGTTTGATAAAGTTGATAATTTATAAAAAGCTCTCAGTATACATTGGCGCGTTACGTTCACTAGTTCCAAAAACATCCGGTGATATTGCAGAGAGCCACATCATTTTACAGAATTACTCATTATAAATGACGATAAATACAATTGTTAGACATGGAAATATAGATATACCTCTCCTTAATGCAACCACGGTGTCAGATTTCAAAACAACTTTATGGAATAAGCAAACCATGAAACAATCTGAGACCACGCTCAGAAGAAGAAAAAAATATCTGCCACATTGGAGTCAACAGAAATCAGAAATAACATTATAAATATTCCCTTACCTTTGATGATCTTCATCAGAATGCACTCCCAGGAATCCTAGTCCCACAATAAACGTTTGTTTTGTTCGATAATGTCCAAGTAGCTACTTTTGTTAGCGTGTTTAGTACATAAATCCAAAGGCTCATGCAGGTCCAGCCGAACGTCGGACGAAAAGTTCAAAAGGTGATATTACAAGTCGAAGAAACTTGTCAAACTAAGTATAGAATCAATCTTTAGGATGTTTTTATGATACATCTTCAATAACGTTTCAACCGGAGAATTCCATTGTCTGTAGAAAAGCCATGGAACTCAGGTCGCTATCATGTGAAATGCGCGTGACCAGGACCTGGCTCTCTGCCAGACCACTGACTCAAACAGCTCCCATCCGGCCCCATATCACAGTAGAAGCCTCATTCAAGTTTCTAAAGACGGTTGACATCTAGTGGAAGCCTTAGGAAGTGCAACATAACCAATATCCCACTGTGTTTTCAATGGGGACTGGGTTGAAAATCGACCAACCTCAGATTTCCCACTTCCTGTTTGGATTTCTTCTCATGTTTTTACCTGCCATATGAGTTCTGTTTTACTCACAGACATCATTCAAACAGTTTTAGAAAGTTCAGAGTGTTCTCTATCCAATACTAATAATAATATGCATGTATTAGCAACTGAGACTGAGGAGCAGGCCGTTTACTCTGGGCACCTCTGGGCACCTTTCATCCAAGCTACTCAATACTGCCCCTGCAGCCATAAGAAGTTAAATAAAATGTAACAAAACATTTATTAAAAAAACAAAAAAACTGGGGAGTAAAACTTTGCAACACCAAACTTTGACTAAACATGATCTTGCCCAACCTCATCCCACCAGTCAAGGCCCTTTAGTGTTTACTTCAGAGTTAAACTGTAAGCTTTGGTCAAATACTGTGTTTACTCTCCTGTCTCTCTGTAATTCAGGTGGACATTGATGTCTGTCCCTGTCCAAAATTGCACCTTATTCCCTAGATGGTGCACTACTTCTAACCAGAGCCAATAGGGGCACACTACAACACAATTTGATTCAGTTTGCTACAGCAGGAAAAAGATCTTGAAGCAACAGGAAATTATTTATTATGTGGTTTATAGCTAATGGACATTTTTGTAGGGCTTGATACATTTTTCTTCAGGGCAAATCAAGTCTGACATTTTAAAGTGGAAATTACCAACTTTAGCAACAAAAGCATGATCAAATTAAGATCCTACATCTGTACTGTCTGCTGCTACTACAGTATTATAAATCAGCTGCCATTGATGTTTGATAGCAGGCTATCAATGTGCCTAATACTTACCAATCGGAGAGAGGGTAGGAAAAAATAATTTGTCCCTCTGCATATTGAAAACACACACACTGATCCTGATCTGCCGCTTCCTTGGTTTATATTAACGTGCAGGGAGATTATTAACCTAGGTATTGCCAACCTCTATTTAAGCATTTTAAAACATACATTTTTCCAATTACGAGTGCGCTATCTGCATCTCTGTGTTTCAGACAATAACTTCTGGCTGCATCCAAAATGATGTGCATAGGTGGCCCTCGTCAAAACTAGTGTACTATGTAGGGAATATGGTGCCTCTGTTTACTCTGTGTGTCTCTGTACCCTAGGTGGACATTGACATCAAACTGAGGTCCTGTCAAGGATCATGCAACAGGACCTTTGCTTTCCTTATCGACCACGACAGCTACCGGTCACAACAGGACCTGATGACCAAATTCACTACCAAGCATCAGAAGAAGAACTCCCCCGTTAAAGACATCCTGAAGATCAACTACAACTAGCGGATGTTGATCCTGCACCGTTGTTCAGCTACAAAACCATCCCCATCGTCCACAAGGAACTCCTGGCTCAGTTTGAGGACCTAGAACAGAACCAGGTGGTTCTAGAAGACTTCTAGTAGAAACAGTATGTCTGGGTTCTGTAGGGGTGACAGCCTTTCCAGAATGTTAATAAACCAAGAGAGAACTCTCTAGCTGGATAACCAAAACATTATTTTGAATAATATATTGTGTCATATACCCTTATATACCCTTACCCTTGTACCCTTATCACTTAGAAATATCCTCACTGTCAACTGCTTTTATTTTCAGCAAACTTAACATGTGTAAATATTTGTATGAACATAAGATTCAACAAGTGAGACATAAACTGAAGAAGTTCTATAGACATGTGACTAACAGAAATTGAATAATGTGTCCCTGAACAAAGGGGGGGTCAAAATCAAAAGTAACAGTCAGTATATGGTGTAGCCACCAGCTGCATTAAGTACTGCAGTGCATCTCCTCCTCATGGACTGCACCAGATTTGCCCGTTCTTGCTGTGAGATGTTAACCCAATCTTCCACCAAGGCACCTGCAAGTTCCCGAGCATTTCTGCGGGGAATGGCCCTAGCCCTCACCCTCCGATCCAACAGGTCCTTGAACTAGCTTGGGAAACAGTATTTAACCTCTTTACAGTGAAGATCTGTGAAGTTATTTGGATTTTTACGAATTATCTTTGAATCAGGGTCCTGAAATAGGGATGTTTCTTTTTTTCTGAGTTTACATTGCATGATTATATTCACTAAACAGCAAAGCACTGCATTTTTGTAAGAAATGTTCTATATAAATAACATTTATATAGTAATGTAGTAATAGTAATGTATAGTAATGTAAGCCTATTAATGTATTTGTTGTGGAGTAACAGAGTCAGTCTCTGGACTGGTACAAGGGCCCTAGCTGGGCCCATATTCATAAAGCATCTCAGTATGGGTGCTGATCTAGGATCAGTTGTAAGCTTTAGATCATAATGGACAGGATCACATGGACAGGGGGGACCTGATCCTAGGTCCTAGGTCAGCACTCCTGGGGTGGCAGTGTAGCCTAGTGGTTAGAGCATTGGACTAGTAACCGAAAGGTTGCAAGTTCAAATTCCCGAGCTGACAAGGTACAAAATCTGTCGTTCTGCCCCTGAACAGGCAGTTAACCCACTGTTCCTAGGCCGTCATTGAAAATAAGAATTTGTTCTTAACTGACTTGCCTAGTAAAATAAAAAATAAAATAAAAAAATACTCTAAGACTGCGTATAAGGGCCTGAGAGGAGGATGTCACATGGGGTATTTAGGAGCCCAGTAGAGTCCCTGTAGATGGAGCCATTTCCCTGATATGTAGACCCGAGTCAAATCAAATTGTATTTGTCACATGCACCAAATACAACAACCTTAAAGTGAAGATAGTTATGGCAGTGAGGTAGTTCCTCTATGCCAAAAGAGTCAATCGTTGAAACCAGACCTTAGTCACTGTGTTGCATAGAGTCAGTTTTCAAGACTATGTAGACCCCATAGCACCAGGCAGTGTCACACCTTACCCTGCCATAACACTGGGTAACTGAAGTGTCATCAAGGACAGACCATTTGAGGAGTTTAGTTAATATCAAATCAAATCAAATTTGATTGGTCACATACAGATGGTTAGCAGATGTTAATGCGAGTGTAGTGAAATGCTTGTGCTTCTAGTTCCGACAGTGCAGTAATATTTAACAAGTAACCTGACAAATTCACAACAACTACCTAATACACACAAATGTAAAGGGATGAATAAGAATATGTACATGTAAATATGTTGATGAGTGATGGCTGTGCTGCATAGGCAAGATGTAGTAGATGGTATAGAGTACAGTATATACAGTTGAAGTCAGAGGTTTACACACACTTAGGTTGGAGTCATTAAAACAACATTTTCAACCACTCCACAAATTAATTTTTAACAGACTATCGTTTTGGCAAGTCGGTTAGGACATCTGCTTTGTGCATGACACTTAATTTTTCCAACAATTGTTTACAGACAGATTATTTCACTTATAATTCAATGTATCACAATTCCAGTGGGTCAGACGTTTACATACACTAAGTTGACCGCTCAGGAAGGAGATGCGTTCTGTCTCCAAGAGATTAACATACTTTGGTGTGAAAAGTGCTAATAAATCCCAGAACAACAGCAAAGGACCCTGTGAAGATGCTGGAGGAAACCGGTACAAAATTATCTATATTCATAGTAAAACAAGTCCTATATCAACATAACCTGAAAGGCCGCTCAGCAAGGAAGAAGCCACTGCTCCAAAACCGCCATAAAAAAATCCAGACTACAGTTTGCAACTGCACATTGGGACAAAGTTTTGGAGAAATGTCCTCTGGTTTGATGAAACAAAAATATAATTGTTTGGCCATAATGACCATCATTATGTTTGGAGGAAAAAGGGGGAGGCTTGCAAGCCGGAGAACACCATCCTCATCCGTGAAGCACGGGGGTGGCAGCATCCTGTTGTGGGGGTGCTTTGCTGCAGGAGGGACTGGTGCACTTCACAAAATAGGTGGTACCATGAGGCAGGAAAATGATGAGGATATATTGAAGCAACATCTCAAGACATCAGTCAGGAGGTTAAAGATTGGTCTCAAATAGGTCTTCCAAATGGATAATGACCCCAAGCATACTTCCAAAGTTGTGGCAAAATGGCTTAAGGACAACAGCGTCAAGGTATTGGAGTAGCCATCACAAAGTCTTAACCTCAATCCCATAGAACATTTGTGGGCAGAACTGAAAAAGCGTGTGAGCAAGGAGGCCTACAAACAGGACTCAGTTACACCAGCTCTGTCAGGAGGAATGGGCCAAAATTCACCCAACTTATTGTGGGAATCTTGTGGAAGGCTACCCCAAATGTTTGACCCAAGTAAAACAATTTAAAGGCAATGCTACCAAATACTAATTGAGCGTATGTAAACTTCTGAACCACTGGGAATGTGATATAAAGATATAAGAAATAAAAGCTGAAATAAATCATTCTCTCTGCTATTATTCTGATATTTCACATTTTTCAAGTAAAGTGGTGATCCTAACTGGCGTAAGACAGGAAATTCTTACTAGGATTAAATGTCAGGAATTGTGAAAAACTGAATTTACATTTACATTTACATTTAAGTCATTTAGCAGACGCTCTTATCCAGAGCGACTTACAAATTGGTGAATTCACCTTCTGACATCCAGTGGAACAGCCACTTTACAATAGTGCATCTAAATCATTTAAGGGGGGGTGAGAAGGATTACTTATCCTATCTTAGGTATTCCTTGAAGAGGTGGGGTTTCAGGTGTCTCCGGAAGGTGGTGATTGACTCCGCTGTCCTGGCGTCGTGAGGAAGTTTGTTCCACCATTGGGGGGCCAGAGCAGCGAACAGTTTTGACTGGGCTGAGCGGGAACTGTACTTCCTCAGTGGTAGGGAGGCGAGCAGGCCAGAGGTGGATGAACGCAGTGCCCTTGTTTGGGTGTAGGGCCTGATCAGAGCCTGGAGGTACTGCGGTGCCGTTCCCCTCACAGCTCCGTAGGCAAGCACCATGGTCTTGTAGCGGATGCGAGCTTCAACTGGAAGCCAGTGGAGAGAGCGGAGGAGCGGGGTGACGTGAGAGAACTTGGGAAGGTTGAACACCAGACGGGCTGCGGTGTTCTGGATGAGTTGTAGGGGTTTAATGGCACAGGCAGGGAGCCCAGCCAACAGCGAGTTGCAGTAATCCAGACGGGAGATGACAAGTGCCTGGATTAGGACCTGCGCCGCTTCCTGTGTGAGGCAGGGTCGTACTCTGCGGATGTTGTAGAGCATGAACCTACAGGAACGGGCCACCGCCTTGATGTTGGTTGAGAACGACAGGGTGTTGTCCAGGATCACGCCAAGGTTCTTAGCGCTCTGGAAGGAGGACACAATGGAGTTGTCAACCGTGATGGCGAGATCATGGAACGGGCAGTCCTTCCCCGGGAGGAAGAGCAGCTCCGTCTTGCCGAGGTTCAGCTTGAGGTGGTGATCCGTCATCCACACTGATATGTCTGCCAGACATGCAGAGATGCGATTCGCCACCTGGTCATCAGAAGGGGGAAAGGAGAAGATTAATTGTGTGTCGTCTGCATAGCAATGTTAGGAGAGACCATGTGAGGTTATGACAGAGCCAAGTGACTTGGTGTATAGCGAGAATAGGAGAGGGCCTAGAACAGAGCCCTGGGGGACACCAGTGGTGAGAGCGCGTGGCGAGGAGACAGATTCTCGCCACGCCACCTGGTAGGAGCGACCTGTCAGGTAGGACGCAATCCAAGCGTGGGCCGCACCGGAGATGCCCAACTCGGAGAGTATTTGGCTACGTTGTATGTAAACTTCCGACTTCAACTATACATATGAGATGAGTAATGTAGGATATGTAGACATTATTAAAGTGGTGTTATTTAAAGTAACTAGTGAAACCTTTTAAGTCCATTTATTAAAGTTGCAAGAGATTTGAGTCTGTATGTTGGCAGCAACCTCTATGTTAGTGATGGTTGTTTAACATTCTGATGGCCTTGAGATAGAAGGTGTTTTTCAGTCTCTCGGTCCCAGTTTTGATGAACCTGTACTGACCTCAACTTCTGGATGATAACGGGGTGAACAGGCAGTGGCTCGGGTGGTTGTTGTCCTTGTTGGTAATCAAGCCTACCACACTAGTGTCCTCTGCAAACTTGATAATTGAGTTGGAGGCGTGCATGGCCACGCAGTCATGGGTGAACAGGGAGTACAGGAGAGGGCTGAGAACGCAACCTTGTGGGGCCACAGTGTTGAGGATCAGCGGAGTGGAGATGTTGTTTCCTACCCTCACCACCTGGGGGCGGCCCATCAGAAAGTCCAGGACCCATTTTCACAGGGCCGGGTCGAAACCCAGGGTCTCAAGCTCAATGACGAGTTTGGAGGGTACTATGGTGTTAAATGCTGAGCTGTAGTCAATGAACAGCATTCTCACATAGGTATTCCTCTTGTCCAGATGGGATAGGGCAGTGTGCAGTGTGATGGCGATTGCGTCGTCTGTGGATCTATTGGGGCGGTAATCAAATTGGAGTGGGTTTAGGGTATCAGGTAGGTTGGAGGTGATATGATCCTTCACTAGTCTCTCAAAGCACTTCATGATGACAGAAGTGAGTGCTATAGGGCGGTAGTCATTTAGTTCAGTTACCTTAGCTTTCTTGGGAACAGGAACAATGGTGGCCATCTTGAAGCATGTGGGCACAGCAGACTGGGATAGGGATTGATTGAATATGTCCGTAAACACACCAGCCAGCTGGTCTGCACATGCTCTGAGGACGCGTCTAGGGATGCCATCTGGGCCGGCAGCCTTGCGAGGGTTAACACGTCTAAATGTTTTACTCACATTGGCCACGGTGAAGGAGAGCCCGCAGGTTTTGATAGCGGGCCGTGTCAGTGGCACTGTATTTTCCTCAAAGTGAGCAAAGAAGTTGTGTAATTTGTCTGGGAGCAAGACGTCGATGTCCGCGATGGGGATGGTTTTCTTTTTGTAATCCGTGATTGACTGTAGACCCTGCCACATGCTCCTCTTGTTTGAGCTGTTGAATTGCGACTCTACTTTGTCTCTATACTGACGCTTTACTTGCCTTGCGTAGGGAATAGCTACACTGTTTGTATTCGGTCATGTTTCCGTGACATGAGCCATGTTTCCGTGAAAAAGAGAATGTTACAATCTCTGATGTCTCTCTGGAAGGCAACTCGTGCCCTAATTTCGTCCACCTTGTTGTCTAGAGATTGGACATTAGCGAGTAATATGCTCAGAAGCGGTGGATGGTGTGCTGGCCTTCTAAGTCTGACCAGTCTGCTTCGGGAAAGTCGTATTCCTGGTCGTAATATTGGTAAGTTGACGTCGCTTTTATATCCAATTGTTCTTCCCGGATATATGTAATAACACTTGAGATTTTCAGAGCTAACAATGTAAGAAATAATACAGAAAAAAATAAATTACTGCATAGTTTCCTAAGGACCTGAAGCGAGGTGAAGCGGCGCCAACTTTTTTGTTGTTGTTTTTTTTGTATTAATTGTCCAAAAACTATGGCTAAATCATTGTGCATGACTTACTCTACACAGGAAACACATCTTATCGTGTTCACATATCTAAAAGGTAGAGCTATGTTGTTCTGGTTAAAGACAACTTTGTCAGGACAGGGTAATAGTTCCCGTGAAACCATTCATTATGATGTGTATTGCAACAAACCACCTTCTGCTAGACAAACTATTGCACAAGCATCACATAAACAACTACTTTTAGAATACTGGAAACAATCACCATTTACATGGTGCTATTTTTGCGTGTTGTGGTGTGTGGTATTTTCCACTGTGCAAGAGCTTTCTCGTAACTAAAAGGCTCTACTTCAACTGATTGGGTCATGAGTCATACAAGTATTTTGTTCCTGTGATCCTTACTGCAATCTCATTGGCCATTTGCACAGAAGTCACAGATTTAGAACAAAAAGGAAGTTAAGCAGCTGATTACTGTCATCATGACATTTTACTAGAAGATCCTTACACTAATGGATTGACCATTCATGTATCCAATAACTCACTAGGACTACATCATACATGCATTTTAGTAAAGTACAAATCAATGTCAAAGTAGGGGGAAATGAAGAAACACATGTATTTCTTAATTACTGACTAGCGGTAGAAAGGGGTGATAGGATACTGGCATATTCACAACAGTATTTTAGTAATATGTTCACTGTAACATTGTCACATGACTTTGAAAAAACAAACAATGTAATTCATATTTTACAAAGACCATATCTACAGTCAAAAGTTATTAGTTAAGTTAATATGTTGTATGAGTTTCGGTATTTGATACTGTTTAAGTTTAATCACTTGGTGTGTGAGAATGCTGCAACTGTTCAGGCACCAAACAATAAGTATCTTACCTCTGGTCTGCATCTTGAGGTGGTCTTAGTTTTTAAAAGCAGCTTCTGTTCTGACATGCCAAAGTCATGATATGTACTGAAATATCAATATTACACAAGCAACATTCTCAGCATACAACATTAAAATGTTAAACTATTTAAAATGTTTACATTTTGATATCTACTATTTCCATTCACTCACCCAGGATCATAACCATCAGAATAACATTCAGAACACTGTAAATGAACAGAAGACAGTTCTCCCATGATGACCTGCAGTTGCAGGTCTGATTTAGTCAGTATAAACCTCTGGGGTAAACAAAACAGATTTACTGCACAGCCCATTTTGTACAGAGCATTCGGAAAGTATTCAGACCCCTTGACATTTTTCCACATTTTATTACGTTACAGCCTTATTCTAAAATGTATTAAATTGGGGGGGGGGGGGGGGGGTTGTCAGGTTTTTTTCCATTGACCTTGTTTGGCTTGCTTTTTTCTCTGACATGCACTGTCAGCTGTGGGACCTTATATAGACAGTTGTGTGCCTTTCCAGATCATGTCCAATCAATGGAATTTACCACAGGTGGACTCCAATCAAGTTGTAGAAATGTCTCAAGGATGATCAACGGAAACAGGATGGACCTGAGTTCAATTTTGAGTCTCATAGCAAAGCTTTCAGCTTACATTACTAGTGGAAAACCTAACTGAAGTAATGAAGTCAAAACTTAAAAAAGTGATGAGCGCAGTCTGTGCAAAGAGGAAGTGGTGAGTGTCAATTCATCTCTTGCTTAGTGACCATTTCTCATTATGCAGAAGGTCAAATGTTTAAAAAAATATATACAGGGCAGGAAATTCTATTGAAAAAGTGCTTTTCAAAATATCCCTGGTATTAAAGCTAGAATCCTTAGTTGCTACATACATTTTTAAAACTTTTATATACTGAACAAAAATATAAACGTAACAAGTTACAGTTCATTGAAGGAAATCAGTCAATTTAAATACATTAACTAGGCCCTAACCTATGGATTTCACAGCCATGGGTAGGCCTGGGAGGTCTTAGGCCCACCCACTTGGAAGCCAGGTCCACCCACAGGGGAGCCAGGCCCAGTCAATCAGAATGAGTTCTTCACACAAAAGGGCTTTATTACAGACAGAAATACTCCTCAGAAATACTGGAAACTGAACTCTGGAGTAAATAGTTGAGGCAATGTGGTCGGGCCTTGGTCCTCTTGGTGTGAGTACCAGCTGTATCACGTCATACTGAAAAACAATGTGGATATGAGTGAAAACATCCCTCATAAAGATAAATATTATGTCATATTCATATACTGTAAATATATATCCATATTTCCACTACAGATACTGAACCCTAGACTGTCTATCCTTTCAGGTGGTTCAGGGGTTGGAGGAGAGTCATGGTTCTTCTGGCAAGCAGCTCTCTTCCACAGCACTGAAATGGCTAAGATGACCCATACAGATGGAATTAGTATAGACTATTGTGATCACACTTCACTGAGTAACATCTTACAGTGTGTATTGGGTCTCCATGCAGGCAAAAGAACAGTAACAAACAGTCCTAACATTGCATGTAAAGGCAGGAAAGGTTAGCCTGGCATCCAGTCTAAAGAAAAGTGTTAGTAAGATAAAAAATATAATAATATGCCATTTATCAGACGCTTTTATCCAAAGTGACTTATAGTCATGCGTGAATACATTTTACACATGCATGTGGCTTTGATTCCCGGTGCCACCCAGATGTTACTAGGTTACTAACAAACCCCATTTTAAGAGTGTAGAAACACACCTGACACCAATAAAATGAGCACTGCATTCAAGACCCCGGATCCAATGAGAAGACCCTTTAGCCATGTTGTGGTAAAGTCTCTGGGTTGCTGTTGCTTCAGGATCAACTGAAATGTGCAAATGTACTTTTTCAAATGTAGTGGATTCATTTCAACAAAATTTGATAGCCTATATAAGCACAATACATTTACAGTAATTGAAACACTTCCCAGACTATTAAAGTTACTGTTAAATCAGTTGGAAAATTAAAGACATAATCACTTACGAAACATCAAACTTTTGTTTGTTGTTTCATTGATTGATTCAAGTCCTGCAGTTTTATGGTAAATATGTGTAGCCTACATCCACATTGAGTTATGGTACATTTCTGTAGTGGTCTTGCACCTTGCTGCATAAAACATGAACAAAAACTGTTTTCAAATGTATCTTTCAGAAAATATATAGTATATTGATCATTGAATGAAATGTGCACTTACCAGTGGTCATGAGTCTGGTGCCGTTACTGAAAAGGAGACCATTTTCTTTCTTTGCACAGTAGTACACTCCACAATCATCTACTGTTACATTCTGTATTAACAATCTATGTCCTGTTTCTAATGAATATTTCTGTCTATAATTCTCATTGTAATAAAAAGCAGCAGGACTACTACTAGTGAAAGAGTGAAGTATGAACAATGGAGGCTGTGGCAATGTAGGTACCAATGTGCATCAGTTACATTATTAAGAGAACAGTTCAGTGTTGCATTGTGTCCAAGTTCTACCAGTGTCTCTGTCAAAGCCTCAGCTCCAACACACAGTTTTAAGACACCTAAGAACAGAAGAATCCATGAGCCACTTAATTTATTGTAAAATAAATAACATAAGAATAATAAATGGTCTTACAAAACAGACAGGTAACAATCCTCGACATCCTCAGAGCTGTGATAAATATTTGAGACCGAACTGACTTCCTCCTTCTAACAGACATCTGTCTGAACATAATGCAACAACATGATCAAACCATAGTTTACAAAAAGCTAAAAGAAACACTCTTTAATATAGAGCATTGAGGAAGTGAATATGTTTCCTTTAAAAACACTGTGGTGTCAAAGTAAAATACTTTCTAATTGAAATGTTGACTGAACTAATAAGCTTTTTACCGTGGAGCACATGTTCAATCTCAAGATATCAACAAAACGTATGTCGTTTGGTAGTACAATATTAATAACTGATCTGGAAATACTTCAATATCTTAGTAAGTAAAGCTGCATCTTGTTGACAGAAGGGACACATTGACTCAATTCTATTTCCAATTTGATTTAACAGATGGCACTGGTTTTTAAAAACATTATGCCTTTAAATCAGAACAAATATTGTATTAAAAGTGCATTACATTTAGTTCACAAAAGCAAAGCTAAAATGTTTGGTATTTTACTAGGATCCCCACTAGGTGTTGCAGTGGTCCTATCAGTAAACACTTTGGCTTCATGCAATTTGGAATAACTATTTTACTCACCTCTAGGAATGGTGGTTCAAGCAAGATATATATTTGCAGTCACTTATTACATACATTAAAGAAAAAAAATAAGTATTTTAGCAGTTTAACCACTCAGAACTTGTCAGTCTCATAAGCAGTACAATGACCAATTTCTGTGATGTACATCAAAGGAAATGGAGATCTGGACTGAGGAGGAGAAACAGGAAGAGGATGAGGTTCTGTCCTTTGATGCTCATGCTGCTGCTCTTTGGACCAACTTCAGGAGTTGGTTTCTCTGTAAAATACAGAGGGACATTTTTATAGTGTTATCATACTGTATCATCAACTTCTTAAAATTGTTAATGGAAATTACAATACTGTATAGATAAGAGGCTGTTACACTTGGTTGTAATGCAAACCTTGAACAGAAAGTTCCACTTGATGCAGAATGTTCACTCTTGGTATGAAACATGAATAACTCCCACTATCAGAGTCCTTGAGATCAGTCAGTAGGAGAGAGAAGTTGCCGTTTGCCCATTCCTCTGGGAAAATCCTGATTCTGTTTCTGAACTGATGGTCTTGGTCTGTCAAGTCTGCTTTTCCACTGACAATATTGTAGACATTACTGTCATCCTTGTATCGCCAAAATATGGTGACCTCTTCAGTAGGCATTGCATTGTACCTACATGGTAAAATAACCTTCCCTCTTGTAAAACCTTCAACTCTCTCCTGCGAAGAGTCTACAAAACAGACAAAATTAGCCTCCAATGAATCCATCTGACACCAATATGAAATGTTGCACATGTAGAATAAGAACAAACAATGTAAAGCATGACTGATATTAATACCTTGGAGTTCCATCAACAGGATCACACAAACCGGCAACCAGGACCTGTGGAGTAGTGATAGAGCATGTTATGGTTGGGAACGAGGCTAGCAGGGTTATAAACACAGTGGCCTGGCTGAATATGAAAGAAAAGCTGAGCAACCAATCATAATACTGATGTGAAAGGCCCATATTGGCACTGACATGTGGGTGCATTCCAAAGGGGTAGTCAACCTAAAGGACATGTTGCAACAGATGTGATGTTCCTCCCCATTGAGTATTTTCCTTAGGCATAGTTCTTAATCTGCCGAAGGAACTGTTACTTTACTGTACTTGAAATGCCTTCAGACTAGACTGTATCCATATGTAAAGGAATGTGTAAATCAACAATGTAGTCTATGTACCAACTAGCCAAAACAAAAGACGCAGTGAAGTGTGTTTTATAGACTAACTTGTGAGTGCAGGTAACGAACAGTAAGAGGTCTCTGTAGTACAGGTCTATCCACCTTATTTGAGATAACAGGGACTTTCCTCACTACCTAGATAGGTCTACTTGTTACATGTTGAACATTAGGCTACATTTGTTGAGTGGACTAACGTCGTGGGAGGGACAACACTCAACGCATGTGCCTTTGTTGGGTTGGCAAGCTAGCTAATGATTAATGTTTGGTTAGCTATGATCTATCTCTGCCTTAACAGGCCAAGGTCAGGCTTCTCACAGACATATGAACTAGTAGCTAGCTAGATAATTGGCCACGTTTAGGATACTTCAGCTAGCTAGCTCCTGGCAATATAATTCGACATAGTTATGTTCTTATAGATAAGATCAGCTGGCCAGTTAACATAGTTAGCCAATGCTAACTTACTGTTATTTGCTCAAGTAGCTAATTTACATATCATATTTAAAATAAAAGCAGGACTAATGATTTTGATAAGTTGTTAGCTAGCCTAGATCTAACACATCTGCAAAGCTAACTATTTGTCTTGTAGCCAACGCGTTATAACGTTATCTAGCAACAGCATCTGTTTAACTGGTAGGTGACGTTAGCTAGCTACCTACGTTGTTAGTTCACAACACCAATCGTACAAATACATCTACCTTACATCCATGTCTTCTTAACCTTATGTATACAACAAGATATAGGTGCTAAACTAGCTAGCTAGCAGTTACTAATTGTAATAGCTATTTAATTAGGCTATAGTCAGAAACGGAATTCTAGCACAGCGCAATCGCATAACGTACGTCATTCTATTGAATGTATTCTCTTTGGTTGTCCAAGGTACACGTTTGCAATTCATTATCCACTTATATATCACCAAACACCAGAGCTGTTTTGTGGTTAATTGGCTTTGCCTACACTACACGCCACTTGTAGGCCTATAAATATACCAGACCTTTTTTTTTTTCGAATCAAGACCGGAAACAGATTGGGCGTGAACACGCTTTCACCAATTTCCCGTTACCACTGGAGTGGGTCATGTTTTCTTCTTCTTTGGGATTTCGTTGGCGGATCGCATCCAACTTTTAGGTGCATACAACGTCACCTACTGTACTGGTGTGTGAGGCCCTTCACGGCCTACCTACATTATATTCTTTGATACAATAATACAACATTAGGGAAAAGTAAATTGCCCTATCACCCATTAGTCCTAAAAATCCACCACCCATTGCACTATTTAACCCTATCTAGTCCTACTCCAGACCAACGGCCTTAGAGGACATATCACTACCACTCAACACCCCCTGCAGCTGCCTCCACAAACTCAATGTTCTTTGACTTTCAATCCATTTCTACGGTACAATTAGTAACCATGGTTATAAATGCTAAAAATCCCACTTTACTGAAGCACATATTCTTCCAATCACTCTCTGATGAAGTCTACCTACTCACATGAATCTTCTAAGGATTCTTCCTCTACCGCTCTTTAACTTTAACGTCAATTATCTAAAAACATGTTCAAAAATATATACATATTTGCAGATGTTGTAACTTACACCCTATTCCACATCATCTGAGTTTGTGTTGTGCCTGCCATCGGTTCAGACACAATATGCTCTTGAATACAGGGTGGGTGCTATTGCATTTGGTTGTTAGGTAGCCTAGCGGATAAAGCATTGGGCCTACTACGGAAAGGGTGCTGGGTTGAATACCTGAGCCAACAACTTGAAAAATCTGTAGATGTGTTCTTGAGCAAGGTACTTAACCCTAACTTGCTCCAAGAAGCACCGTTCTACTATGGCTGAACCTGTAAATCAACACATTTCACTGCACCTATCCAGTGTATTGAGAGTAAAACATCATTGTTTTGAAATGTAAATTGATTTGAAACTTCCTATTACTATCACAAAGATGTCCGCCGGTCCATCCACTATTCAATATCAACTTAAATGCTAATGTATATTCTATCTATATTTCTATGATTTCAATAGGTTTCCTATGGAGGCTTGACAGTATAATTTAAAACAACAGATATTCCCATTCAAGTCACCGTTCTTTGATGTGTGGACCTCCAACCATCTTTGTGGTTCCATTTTATTTATATTTTAGTAGATTTATCAGCCAAAACATGACACCCACCCTGTGTTCAAGAGCCGAAGGCAGGCACAACACATGTCAAATGCGGTGTAAGATACAACATACAGTGCCTTGCGAAAGTATTCGGCCCCCTTGAACTTTGCGACCTTTTGCCACATTTCAGGCTTCAAACATAAAGATATAAAACTGTATTTTTTTGTGAAGAATCAACAACAAGTGGGACACAATCATGAAGTGGAACGACATTTATTGGATATTTCAAACTTTTTTAACAAATCAAAAACTGAAAAATTGGGTGTGCAAAGTTATTCAGCCCCCTTAAGTTAATACTTTGTAGCGCCACCTTTTGCTGCGATTACAGCTGTAACACTATTGCCTATAATCAGTGTACCCATAGGGCTCTGGTGAAAAGCAGGGCACTAAGGGGAATTGGGTGCCATTTAGGACTCATTCCCAGACTCTTCTCTAATTTAAACCTATCACTCTCAAGACACTTTAATAGCTGTATCCTATGGGTTAATAGTTACGCTGAAACAACACTGTGTGTCATTTCAGACAAGCTGGTGCAATGGCTCTTCAAATGGAAAAAGACCTGAACAGGTTGGCTCTCTGAATGGACACATCCCCAGAGCAGGGAAACAGAGGTATGTATAGACATGATCTGTACATGGCTCTGGTCCATAGCGTTCATGCTGCTGAATTTAACAAACAGAATCAGCAAGTGACGCGATGTACTGGACCAGAGCTTATTTGGACAGTGTTCAAAGACAATGTGCTGCTGGATTAAGAACGTCAATTATCTCTCCTAGATGATTTACCTCTTGACTCCCTTGTGAGTATAATGTGTCCACCTCTTTTCTGCGCTAGGGCTTTTGCCTCTCAGAATCAAATGTGGGAACACCTGCAGTGCTTACCATTTTCAGCAGATAGTGCTGTTCAACCAGTTACAATGTAGCTGCTCACAATGTGTAGGACTGTGTGTGTCATTGAATACTATGATGACACATAAGGACTAGAAAGTGCAGGTTATATTAAACGGATGATATTACCATTATATTATATTGATGTGAACCTTGAGATGTCATAGAGACTTTGCTGAGATGTTTGTGTACACTGCCTCACTTCAAATCCCTGACTACAGTTTGTTTGTTTGCAGCACACCTAACCAGCCTGAGAGGATGATGTCACAGGGGGTATTTGGAAGCCCTGTAGTCTCTGTAGGCAGAGTCATTTCCCTGATATGTAGAACCTATAGCACTAGGCCCTGCAACCTGCCTCAACTAACACCCGTACCCTGTCATAACACACACACCTTGCCCTGCCACAACTGGGAAAATGAAGTGTCATCAAGGACAGACACTCTGAAGAGTTTTGTGATTATTGCATCATTGGTCCAGAAGCTATGGCAAAATAATTATATATTATTTACTGGACATGCGTAGGCTATACCTTATATATTATTTACTGGACATGTGTAGGCTATACCTTATCTAAAATATATCTCTATTTTTTTTAAAGACAACTTTATTAAGGCAGGGTAACAAGTCCTGTGAAGGAATTCATTATAAAAGTGTATGGCAACAGACAACCTCTTGCCAGACAAATTCTTTCACAAGCATCACTGGAACAAATACTGTTATAAAACCACAGCCTGTGACCATTTACATGAGCTGTTTGTGTGGTGGTGTGGTGTGTTACTTTACACTGTGTAATATCTTTCTGACAACTGCTGCTCTACTTTACCTTCAACTGAGTGGGTCATGAGTCATACCTTTATTTTGTTCCTGTGATCTTCACTGCAATTTCCTTGAACATTTCCACAGAAGTCACAGCTTTATACCAAAAAGGAAATTAAGCAGTTGAACTGTAATCATGACATTTTACTAGAAGATCGTTATACTAATGGACCCAGGAAAGGAGTAGAATGATAGCTAAAGAGACTGGTACCCAGGCAAGGAGTAGAATCATAGCTAAAGAGACTGGTACCCAGGCAAGGAGTAGAATGATAGCTAAAGAGACTGGTACCCAGGCAAGGAGTAGAATGATAGCTAAAGAGACTGGTACCCAGGCAATGAGTAGAATGATAGCTAAAGAGACTGGGACCCAGGCAAGGAGTAGAATGATAGCTAAAGAGTCTGGTACCCAGGCAAGGAGTAGAATGATAGCTAAAGAGACTGGGATCCAGGCAAGGATTAGAATGATAGCTAAAGAGACTGGGACCCAGGCAAGGAGTAGAATGATAGCTAAAGAGACTGGTACCCAGGCAAGGAGTATAATGATAGCTAAAGAGACTGGAACCCAGGCAAGGAGTATAATGATCGCTAAAGAGACTGGAACCCAGGCAATGAGTATAATGATAGATAAAGAGACTGGTACCCAGGCAAGGAGTATAATGATAGCTAAAGAGACTGGTACCCAGGCAAGGAGTAGAATGATAGCTAAAGAGACTGGGAGCCAGGCAATGAGTAGAATGATAGCTAAAGAGACTGGTACCCAGGCAAGGAGTAGAATGATAGCTAAAGAGACTGGGAGCCAGGCAATGAGTAGAATGATAGCTAAAGAGACTGGTACCCAGGCAAGGAGTAGAATGATAGCTAAAGAGACTGGGAGCCAGGCAATGAGTAGAATGATAGCTAAAGGGACTGGGACCCAGACTAGCATTTGCCCAGGTATGATTTGAAGACGAAGGGTAGATACAGATGTGGCACCTTATTTGCAGTAGTTGTGAGTTCAGGATTTGAAAACTGGAAATAGTAAATAGTTGAGGCTATGCAGTCGGGCCTTGGTTCTCTTGGTGGGGGTACCAGCTGTGTCACGCCATACTGAAAAACAATATGGAAATGGGTGAAAACCACCTGTCCCTACTATAGTGTACACGTTTTTCTAAATGTATACAATTTCTTGTCACTACAATTTCAATGTGTTTATGTCGCCGCATCATCAACCCTGACAAAAAAAGATTGCACTTTTGAAACTGCAGTAACTGCTGTCCACTGTGGTATTTCAGACCCAGACATTGCAGAATATTATGCACTTTTAACTGCAGTTAGACTGCCAAACTACTGCAGTAAAAAGACAGTGTTATTTTGCATGCAGTATTTTCAACATACTGGTGTTATACTGCACTCCTTGCTGGTTTGTGTGCATTATAAACACGAAAAAGGGCCTGTTAAAAATATTTTACAGACAAAATATTATCATTGAATACTGTGTGTGTAACGGATGTGAAAAGGCTAGCTAGTTAGCGGTGTTCGCGCTAAATAGCGTTTCAATTGGTGACGTCACTTGCTCTGAGACCTTGAAGTAGTAGTTCCCCTTGCTCTGCAAGGGTCGTGGCTTTTGTGGAGCGATGGGTAACGATGCTTCGTGGGTGACTGTCATTGATGTGTGCAGAGGGTCCCTGGTTTCCCCCCGGGTATGGGCGAGGGGACGGTCGAAAGTTATACTGTTACATGTACTTACTAATGGTGATGAGTCTGTTGCCATTGCTGAACAGGAACTGTTCATTTTCTTTCATTGCACAGTAGAACTCTTCACAATTGTCTTCTGTTACATTCTGTATTTACCACTATAAATTCTGTCGGTTTTAACAGAATGTATCATGGAAATAAGTACCATGAGAACTCACACAGAATATGGCCAGTGGAGGCTGTGGTTGCAGCTCTATGTACCAGTATGTATTTTCTGCACTAGTGGGTGGAAAAGTACAATTTATAGTCACAATGTGTCCAAGTTCCACCAGTGTGTCTGCCAAAGCCTCAGCTCCAACAGTTTTAAGGCACCTAAGAACAGAAGAATCCATGAAACACTTCATTTAATATGTTAAATGAACAAGTCAATTCACATAAAAAGTAATGATCTTACAGAACACACTGGCAACAATATGTAATTTCCTCAGAGCTGTGAACTTTGAGACAGAACTGACTTCCTCCTAAGGCAGATGTCTGAATGAACACACTGTGCAAGTGCTAACCACATGATCTAACCACTGATTATGGATGTGTAATGTGTGTGTCTGATTGACACTGGTGTGACCTGGGGTTGCATGGAGAATGAAGGAATGCAATGCCAGAGGTCTAGTGCTAAATATTTTAAAATACTTATATGAAACAATAAAGAACGAAGGTGGGAGTACAAAAAGTCTGGCACCAACAAATGCGTTAACAATGGAACAATGCCATTTTCACATGCATGTACTGTAGTTTAGTTGATTCCTATGATACAGTGTATGTGTCGCAGGAGGGATCTGAACCCTGGTCTCCAACATCTTGACCATCAGACCAAGAGGAGGGCTCTCACATCACCAGAACTTGAGCCATACTCATGTCTGCTACATATGTATTGCTCAAGGAATGATATTGCACTTCTTCTAAACATCTATGCAGACACAGAGTGCTCCTTTTGCTTTATTTTTCAGGGACATGTCACAGGTTGGAGTGTCAAATCCAATCAAATCAAATAGTATTTGTCATATACACAGGATACAGCAGGCTGTAAACCATGATTAAAAAACTATCTATAAAGAAAATGTTGAAAAACATTTTTACCATTGGTATTATTTACATAAGTAGGAAGAGGGATAAAGTGGGATAAGGGGAAGCTCGCATTCTGTCCAGATCTGGGCAGGAAATAGTTGTACTTGTAATTCATTTGAAAATACAAACTTTTCACTTGAGGTTAGAGTTTAAAAAACGATTTTCTTTGATATTCAAATACAGGTCTCAGAAAACCAAACAATATTTTAATATATTTGAATACCTCTCAGAAGAATATTTGAAGTTATTTGAAAGCAAAAAATATTCATTTGATGAAGTTAGCTAGTTTCTCAAGTCCATATCAGATTAAAACAAAATCAGGCCTAATGTTTTTGATAATTAGCTAGCTCGCCTAGATCTAACACAAACCTAGCTAGCTGCTAGCAACAGCGTCTGTTTAACTGGTAGCTAATGGTACGTGGTTAGTTCAACACCAGCGGTCGATTGCACAAATAAATCCAAATGTTATCAATTTCTTCTTAGCCTTTCGTATACAACACATTATAGGTGCTAAATTGTCTAGTAGTTACTAAATGTGATTGAAAGCTATTTGTTGTAAAGTTATTTACAGTAGATAGCTAGATACGGAAGTCTTGCACTGCGCAACCGTAGTAGCATTACGACGTCCCACTACTACTGTATTTGATTGTGCATTGTACACATTTGCAATTCATAAACTTCTTATGTATCACCAGAGCGGATCCATAAATAATGATTTTGTGGCTTAATTCCCTTTGCCTACACATGACACACCAATTTCAGGTCTAGTAATAAACCGACCAGACCTGTTCTGCGCTTTAAGAGTGCAAACAGGTTGCGCGTAAACATGCTTTCAACAATTTCCTGTTAACGTTAGAGGCGTCTCTGTTGTTGATAGCTTCTTGCTGCTAGATTGATGTAGCATTTTACTAGAAGCAGTCATCCATTGCTTGCTAGCCAATATGATAACATTTAATTGGTTGCATATGACAACGTATTGGCGTCTTTTACAATGCTTCTTGTTTTCGTTCGTTAGCCATCTTTCCGTCTGATTCAGAACCCTTGACAGTTAAGTAAGTTGGCTTGTTAGTTAACTTAGCTAGCTATGTTGGCTAACAAGGCTTTTCATATTACTGGATAACTGGCTAACTGTGTCACATCTTTCTGAACATAACCTGTGCATTGTTGTTAACTTGATTAGGAGGTGTTGGAAAATAGCTAGTTCTGGTCTAGTAACGTTAGTGGACGGATGTACATTAATGGCCTGGACCAGAGCTATAACATAGTTAGCTACAAGCAGGTCAGCGTAAGTGGCACCTCCATAATACAGTAATTCTTCATTTCAGATGGCAGTCCCCTTCAAAATTCCCAAGAGAAAACAGCCATCAGAAGCTGACAACATGCACATGCAGTCCCCTCTCTCACGTCTCCGGGATACCTCCAGCCCATTCGAGGTATCCCATATAATTTCCATTTGAAGTGGACATAGCCCCAATGAACTGCATTTGCACACGGTGATTCGTTATTTGTGAATAAATGTTGTGCTTATGTTTTCTCATGGTGATAAGTGGGATCGGCATAGCTATAAGGTATACACTGGGTGTACAAAACATTAGGAACACTTGCTCTTTCCATGACAGACTGACTGTGTGAATCCAGTTGAAAGCTATAATCCCTTATTGATGTCACTTGTTAAATCCACTTCAGTGTCGCTGAAAGCGACGAGACGGGTTAAAGAAGGATTTTTAAGCCTTGAGACAATTATGACATGGATTGTGTGTGTGCCATTCAGAGGGTGAATGGGCAAGACAGAAGATTTAAGTGCCTTTGAATGGGGTATTGTGGTAGATGCCAGGCGCAATGGTTTGAGTGTCGAACTGCACCACTGCTGGGTTTTTCACGCTCAACAGTTTCCTGTGTGTATCAAGAATGGTCCACCACCCAAAGGACATCCAGCCAACTTGACCCAGCTGTGGAAAGTATTGGAGTCAACATGGGCCAGCATTAGATGTCGACCGATTTATGATTTTTCAATGCCGATACAGATTATTGGAGGACCAAAAAAACAGATACCGATTAATCGGTCGATTGTTTTTTTTTTTTTTTTTTGTAATAATGACAATTACAACAATACTGAATGAACACTTATTTTAACTTAATATAATACATCAATTTAATCAATTTAGCCTCAAATAAATAATGAAACATGTTCAATTTGGTTTAAATAATGCAAAAACGGCCGCTCAGGTGGTTAAGGGTGCTGTACTGCAGCGCCAGCTGTGCCACCCGAGACTCTGGGTTCGCACCCAGGCTCTGTCGTAACCGGCCGCGACCGGGAGGTCCGTGGGGCAACGCACAATTGGCATAGCGTCGCCCGGGTTAGGGAGGGTTTGGCCGGTAGGGATATCCTTGTCTCATCGCGCACCAGCGACTCCTGTGGTGGGCCGGGTGCAATGCACGCTAACCAAGGTTGCCAGGTGCGCGGCGTTTCCTCCAACACATTGGTGCGGCTGGCTTCCGGGTTGGATGCGCGCTGTGTTAAGAAGCAGTGCGGCTTGGTTGGGTTGTGTATCGGAGGACGCATGACTTTCAACCTACGTCTCTCCCGAGCCCGTACGGGAGTTGTAGCGATGAGACAAGATAGTAGCTACTAACAATTAGATACCATGAATTTGGGGAGAAAAAAAGGGGTAAAAAAAATAATAGTAATAATGCGTTCTCCAAAGTGTTGGAGAAGAAAGTAAAAGTGCAATATGTGCAATGTAAGAAAACTAAAGTTTAAGTTCCTTGCTCAGAACATGAGAACATATGAAAGCTGGTGGTTCCTTTTAACATGAGTCTTCAATATTCCCAGGTAAGAAGTTTTAGGTTGTAGTTATTATAGGAATTCTAGGACTATTTCCCTCTATACCATTTGTATTTCATTAACCTTTGACTATTGGAGGTTTTTATATACACTTTAGTATTGCCAGTGTAACAGTATAGCTTCCGTCCCTCTCCTCGCTCCTCCCTGGGCTCGAACCAGGAACACAACGACAACAGCCACTCTCGAAGCTGCGTTACCCATGCAGAGCAAGGGAAACAACCACCCCAAGGCTCAGAGCGAGTGACGTTTGAAACACTATTAGCGCCCGCTAACTTGCCAGCCTTTTCACTTCGGTTACACCAGCCTCATCTCGGGAGTTGATAGGCTTGAAGTCATAAACAGCGCAATGCTTGACGCACAACCAAGAGCTGCTGGCAAAACGCATGAAAGTGCTTTGTATAAATGTTTACGCGCCTGCTTCTGCCTACCACCGCTCAGTCAGATACTTGTATGCTCAGTCAGATTATACGCAACGCAGGATACGCTAGATAATATTTAGTAATATCATCAACCATGTGTAGTTAACTACTATGAATTTTATTGATTGATTGTTTTTTATAAGATAAGTTTAATGCTAGCTAGCAATTTACTTTGGCTTAACTGCATTGGCGTAACAGACAGTCAGTCTCCTTGTGGATTGCAACGGTCGTTATTGCTTTGGACTAGTTAACTGTAAGGTTGCAAGATTGGATCCTCCGAGCTGACAAGGTGAAAATCTGTCGTTCTGCCCCTGAACGAGGCAGTTAACCCACCGTTCCTAGGCCGGGATTGAAAATAAGAATGTGTTCTTAAAACTGACTTAAATAAATAAAGGTGTAAAAAATATATAAAAAATTGGCAAAATTGGTGTCCAAAAATACCGATTTCCGATAGTTATGAAAACTTGAAATCGGCCCTAATTAATCAGCCATTCCGATTAATCGGTTGACCTCTAGCCAGCATCCCCGTGGAACACTTTTGACACCTTGTAGAGTCCATGCCTCAACAAATTGAGGCTGTTCTGAGGGCAAAAGAGGGTGCAACTCAATATTAGGTGTTCCTAATAAAATACTATATAAGTCATGCTAATGAAACCTCCCAAAGTGCTGCCCAAATAACTCTACCTACATGTACATATTACCTTGACTAACCGGTGCCCCCGAACATTGACTCTGTACCGGTACCCCATGTATATTGTCTCACTATTGTTATTTTATTGCTGCTCTTTAATTACTTGTTCCTTTTTATTTCTTATTCATATTTTTTAAACTGCATTGTTGGTTAGGTGCTTGTAAGTAAGCATTTCACTGTAAGGTTTACCTACACCTGTTGTATTCGCTGCATGTGACGAATAAAATTTGATTTGATTTTGAAATGGCACCCTATTTCCTATATAATCAATGCACTACTCTTGACCAAAACCCACAGGGTGGCTAGTGCACAACTGGGACAATGGCAGAGGAGGCTGGTGGGAGGAGCTATAGGAGGATGGGCTCATTTGAATAGCTGGAATGGGATTAATCGAACGGTATCAAACATGAAAACCACATTTGACACCGTTCTATTAATTACATTTCAGCCATTGCAAGGAGCCCATCCTCCCATAGTGCCTCCTACCAGCCTCCTCTGGAATAGGGTGCCATTTGCGACCCAACCCAAGACTCTTCTCTAATTTAAACCGATCACTCTCAAGACACTTTAAAAGCTGTAGGTCAATGTACTATGTAGCCTATGAGTTAATAGTTATGCTGAAACAACACTGTGTGTCATTTCAGACAAGCTGGTGCAATGGCTCTTCAAATGGAAAAAGGCCTGAACAGGTTGGCTCTCTGAATGGACACATCCCCAGAGCAGGGAAACAGAGGTATGTATAGACATGATCTGTACATGGCTCTGGTCTATAGCGTTCAGCATCAACAAGTGACGTGACACACTGGACCAGAGCTTATTTGGACAGTGCTGCTGGATTAAGAATGTCAATTATCTCTCCTAGATGACTTACTTGACTCACCTCTTGACCCCGTTGGGAGCGTAATGTGTCAACCATGACACTCTCCACCACTTTTCTGCGCTTTCGCCTCGTGCCTGGTTTTTGTTGGTTATTTTGTTGCCAGGATGCAGTGGTCATGGATATCTGCAGTGCTTACTGTTTTCAGTAGATGGTGCTCTTCAACCAGTTAAATGTACCTGGTCAAAATGTCTAGTACAGTGGAAATCATGATGACAAAAAAAGTGTAGGTTATATTACACCGATGATATTACCGTTACAGTTGAATTCGGAAGTTTGCATACAACTTAGCCTAATACATTTAAACTCAGTTTTTCACAATTCCTGACATTTAATCCTAGTAAAAATGCCCTGTCTTAGGTCAGTTAGGATCAAAACTTTATTTTAAGAATGTGATATATCAGAATAATAGTAGAGATAATGATTTGCTTCAGCTTTTATTTCTTTCATCACATTCCCAGTGGGTCAGAAGTTTACATATACTCAATTAGTATTTGGTAGCATTGCTTTAAATTGTTTAACTTGGGTCAAGCGTTTCGGGTAGCCTTCCACAAGCTTCCCACAATAAGTTGGGTGAATGTTGGCCCATTCCTCAATGACAGAGCTGGTGTAACTGAGTCCTGTTTGTAGGCCTTCATGTTCTCACATGCTTTTTCAGTTCTTCTCACAAGTTTTCTATTGGATTGAGGTCAGGGCTTTGTGATGACCACTCCAATACCTTGACTTTGTTGTCCTTAAGCCATTTTGTCACAACTTTGAAAGTATGCTTGGGGTCATTGTCCATTTGGAAGACCCATTTGCGACCAAGCTTTAACTTCCTGACTGATGACTTGAGATGTTGCTTCAATATAGCCACATAATTTTCCTGCCTCGTGATTTTGTGAAGTGCACCAGTCCCTTTTTGCAGCAAAGCACCCCCAAACATGATGCTGCCACCCACGTGCTTCACGTTTGGGATGGTGTTCTTCGGCTTGCAAGCCTCCCCCTTTTTCCTCCTAACATAACGATGGTCATTATGGCCAAACCGTTCTATTCTTGTTTCATCAGACCAGAGGACATTTCTCCAAAAAGTATGATCTTTGTCCCCATGTGCAGTAGCAAACCGTAGTCTGGCTTTTTTTTGTGGCAGTTTTGGAGCAGTGGTTTCTTCCTTGCTAAGCGGCCTTTCAGGTTATGTCGATATAGGACTCGTTTTACTGTGGATATAGATACTTTTGTACCGGTTTCCTCCAGCATCTTCACAAGGTCCTTTGCTGCTGTTCTGGGATTGATTTGCACATTTCGCACAAAATTCCGTTAATCTCTTGGAGACAGAACGCGCCTCCTTTCTGAGCGGTATGACGGCTGCGTGGTCCCATGGTGTTTATACTTGCGTACTATTGTTTGTACAGATGAACGTGGTACCTTCAGGTGTTTGGTAACTGCTCCCAAGGATCAACCAGACTTGTGGAGGTCTACACTTTTTTTGTTCTTTTTTCTGAGGTCTTGGCTGATTTCTTTTGATTTTCCCACGATGTCAAGCAAAGAGGCACTGAGTTTGAAGGTAGGCCTTGAAATACATCCACAGGTACACCCCCAATTGACTCAAATTATGTCAATTAGACTATTAGAAGCTTCTAAAGCCATGACATCATTTTCTGGAATTTTTCAAGTTGTTTAAATGCACAGTCAACTAAATGTATGTAAACTTCTGACCCACTGGATTTGTGATTCAGTGAATTACAAGTTAAACAATCTGTCTGTAAACAATTGTTGGAAAAACTACTTGTGTCATGGACAAAGTAGATGTTCTTACCGACTTGCCAAAACTAGAGATATTTGTGGAGTGGTTGAAAAATGAGTTTTAATGACTCCAACCTAAGTGTATGTAAACTTCAGAGTTCAACTGTATATGGTATTGATGTACAGTGCCTTGCGAAAGTATTCGGCCCCTTTGAACTTTGCAACCTTTTGCCACATTTCAGGCTTCAAACGTAAAGATATAAAACTGTATTTTTTTGTGAAGAATCAACAACAAGTGGGACACAATCATGAAGTGGAACGAAATTTATTGGATATTTCAAACTTTTTTAACAAATCAAAAACTGAAAAATTGGGCGTGCAAAATTATTCAGCCCTTTTACTTTCAGTGCAGCAAACTCTCTCCAGAAGTTCAGTGAGGATCTCTGAATGATCCAATGTTGACCTAAATGACTAATGATGATGAATACAATCCACCTGTGTGTAATCAAGTCTCTGTATAAATGGACCTGCACTGTGATAGTCTCAGAGGTCCGTTAAAAGCGCAGAGAGCATCATGAAGAACAAGGAACACACCAGGCAGGTCCGAGATACTGTTGTGAAGAAGTTTAAAGCCGGATTTGGATACAAAAAGATTTCCCAAGCTTTAAACATCCCAAGGAGCACTGTGCAAGCGATAATATTGAAATGGAAGGAGTATCAGACCACTGCAAATCTACCAAGACCTGGCCGTCCCTCTAAACTTTCAGCTCATACAAGGAGAAGACTGATCAGAGATGCAGCCAAGAGGCCCATGATCACTCTGGATGAACTGCAGAGATCTACAGCTGAGGTGGGAGACTCTGTCCATAGGACAACAATCAGTCGTATATACATTTACATTTAAGTCATTTAATTGCACAAATCTGGCCTTTATGGAAGAGTGGCAAGAAGAAAGCCATTTCTTAAAGATATCCATAAAAAGTGTTGTTTAAAGTTTGCCACAAGCCACCTGGGAGACACACCAAACATGTGGAAGAAGGTGCTCTGGTCAGATGAAACCAAAATTTAACTTTTTGGCAACAATGCAAAACGTTATGTTTGGCGTAAAAGCAACACAGCTCATCACGCTGAACACACCATCCCCACTGTCAAACATGGTGGTGGCAGCATCATGGTTTGGGCCTGCTTTTCTTCAGCAGGGACAGGGAAGATGTTTAAAATTGATGGGAAGATGGATGGAGCCAAATACAGGACCATTCTGGAAGAAAACCTGATGGAGTCTGCAAAAGACCTGAGACTGGGACGGAGATTTGTCTTCCAACAAGACAATGATCCAAAACATAAAGCAAAATCTACAATGGAATGGTTCAAAAATAAACATATCCAGGTGTTAGAATGGCCAAGTCAACGTCCAGACCTGAATCCAATCGAGAATCTGTGGAAAGAACTGAAAACTGCGGTTCACAAATGCTCTCCATCCAACCTCACTGAGCTCGAGCTGTTTTGCAAGGAGGAATGGGAAAAAATTTCAGTCTCTCGATGTGCAAAACTGATAGAGACATACCCCAAGCGACTTACAGCTGTAATCGCAGCAAAAGGTGGCGCTACAAAGTATTAACTTAAGGGGGCTGAATAATTTTGCACACCCAATTTTTCAGTTTTTGATTTGTTAAAAAAGTTTGAAATATCCAATAAATGTCGTTCCACTTCATGATTGTGTCCCACTTGTTGTTGATTCTTCACAAAAAAATACAGTTTTAAATCTTTATGCTTGAAGCCTGAAATGTGGCAAAAGGTCGCAAAGTTCAAGGGGGCCGAATACTTTCGCAAGGCACTGTAGTTCCTGAGATGTTAGATAGACTTTGCTGAGACTTTGATCATTGTTTGCTTGTTTGCAGCACTCCTAACCGGCTAGTTCTGAGGGATGTCTGTGAAGCGCGTCTTGGACCTGGCCAATCAGACAAATGGACCTCCAGCCAGTCAACAGGCTTCCAGAGACCAGCTCAGACCCCAGAACACCATCCAGTTGCCAGCCAGAGAGGGAATTCCCCAGAGCACAGCAAATGGAGAGAGACCCACATGCCCAGCACACTGCGGAGATCACCCGCTCGCTGTCAGCTATCAGTCAACGGAACACCTAGGAAGCAGACGGAGTCTCTGACTCATAAGAAGCCACCTCACATCCAATCAAGCCCTGTGACATCATCAACACACAAAGTTGAACAAAGACTCCCAGCAGCCTCTCCTCCCTGCTTCAAAAATGGGTATGTCATCAGAGCGGCATGGACCCTAGTGGTTAAGAGCGTTGGACCAGTAACTGAAAGGTTGCTGTTTCGAATCCCAAAGCTGACTATGCGAAAAATCTGCCAATGTGCCCTTGAGCAAGGCACTTAACGCTAATTGCTCCTGTAAGTCGATATGGATAAATGTAAAATAAAATTACAATATAATAGATTGATAACTAAAAAACTGATAACTTTAAGTCTAGGAATTAGAACGTAGTTGATTTTTTAAATGTGAATTGACGTCTGATTCTGCTTGTTCGGTTCACACTTGTTCTGGTATCTGTCACTCTGTCAGAACCAGAAGAGACACCAACCATAGAAATCTATGCTTGGAATCATTTGAACTGATTGTACCGTTGTCCTCCACTAGATGGCGCCCTAAGAGGGCATCAGACACACTGTGTCGGGACAAGAATCAAGAGACGGGGTGTGTGTCGCCACTGCTCAAGACGCGCCGTGCAGAGTTCAGTGGTCAGTGTCTTACAGACACACACACACACACACACACACACACACACACACACACACACACACACACACACACACACACACACAGAGTTCATTCAGGTGAAATCCTAGCTTACCGTTCAATCTTTCTCACACAGTCCAAAACAATCCCTAGACAATGTGCTCAGCTTAGGGAGGCCTGATGAAGAAAATCTACACTTGTGGATGCTACGCTATTTTTGTAAAAAATTTATTATTTGTCTAAAAACATTTGTCTTAAATCTCGGTGCTCAGTCTAGGCTGTAGATCCACAGCAGTTGGAGGCCGCTTATATCTACATTGTCTTAACCAATTAAGAGTCAAACATACTTGTGTAATCAAGGTTTTTCCTCGTTAAGTGTTTTGTTGGAGTTTCAAATAAAATTTTATTGGTTACATACACATGGTTAGCAGATGTTAATGCGAGTGTAGCGAAATCATTGTGCTTCTATAGTTCCGACTGTGCAGTAATATCTAACAAGTAATCTAACAATTTCACAATAACTACCTTATACACACAAGTGTAAAGGAATGAATAAGAATATGTACATATAAATATATGGATGAGCGATGGCCGAACGGCATATGCAAGATGCAGTAGATGGCATAGAGTACAGTATATACATATGCAATGAGTAATGTAGGGCATGTAAACATTATATAAAGTGGCATTGTTTAAAGTGAATAGTGATACATTTATTACATCCAATTTTTAATTATTAAAGTGGCTAGAGATTTGAGTCAGTATGTTGGCAGCAGGCACTCAAATGTCACTCAATGTCTGATGGCCTTGAGATAGAAGCTGTTTTTCAGTCTCTCGGTCCCAGCTTTGATGCACCTGTACTGACCTCACCTTCTGGGGTGAACAGGCAGTGGCTCGGGTGGTTGTTGTTCTGGAGGGCAGGTAGTTTGCCCCCGGTGATGCGTTGTGCAGACCTCACTACCCTCTGAAGAGTCTTACGGTTGTGGGCGGAGCAGTTGCCGTACCAGGCGGTGATACAGCCCGACAGGATGCTCTCGATTATGCATCTGTAAAAGTTTGAGTGTTTTTGGTGACAAGCCAAATTTCTTCAGCCTCCTGCGGTTGAAGAGGCACACTGTCTGAGTGGGTGGACCATTTCAGTTTGTCCGTGATGTGTACGCCGAGGAACTTAAAACTTTCCACCTTCTCCACTACTGTCCTGTTGATGTGGATAGGGGGGTGCTCCCTCTGCTGTTTCCTAAAGTCCTCGATCATCTCCTTTGTTTTGTTGAGTGTGAGGTAATTTTGCTGACACCACACTCCGAGGGCCCTCACCTCCTCCCTCTAGGCCGTCTCGTCGTTGTTGGTAATCAAGCCTGCCACTGTAGTGTCGTCTGCAAACTTGATGATCGAGTTGGCTGCGTGCATGGCCATGCAGTCATGGGTGAACAGGGAGTACAGGAGAGGGCTGAGAACGCACCCTTGTGGGGCCCCAGTGTTGAGGATCAACGGAGTGGAGATGTTGTTTCCTACCCTCACCACCTGGGGGCGGGCCATCAGAAAGTCCAGGACCCATTTGCACAGGGCCGGGTCGAGACCCAGGGTCTCAAGCTCAATGACGAATTTAGAGGGTACTATGGTGTTAAATGCTGAGCTGTAGTCAATGAACAGCATTCTTACATAGGTATTCCTCTTGTCCAGATGGGTTAGGGCAGTGGGCAGTGTGATGGCGATTGCGTCTTCTGTGGACCTGTTGGGGCGGTAAGCAAATTGGAGTGGGTCTAGGGTGTCAGGTAGGGTGGAGGTGATCTGATCCTTCACTAGTCTCTCAAAGCACTTCATGATGACGGAAGTGAGTGCTACAGGGCGATAGTCGTTTAGCTCAGTTACCTTAGCTTTATTGGGAACAGGAACAATGGTGGCCCTCTTGAAGCATGAGTAGTGGGGTTAACATTTAGCAGGTGTTGCTGTGTCTAACAAACCTCCCCCCGCGTTTCCCTCTTCTTCTATATTGTGTTGGCAAGCCTGACCATTTTCCTGGTTGGATAAACAAATGCTTAACTTTATGGCCTTGTTAAAAATGCCTGCAGTAAACAATCTCTTGCCTTCAGACTGCTTTTCTTTTAACTCTTTCTCGTTCAGGAGACGCAACATTTAGCTGTGTGCTTTAGCCAACTCCTGTGGCTATCGCTGTCATGTCATACATGTAGGCAAGCAGGCTACTGTCTCTTCAACAAGGGTCAAAATGGAACTGTTGTGTTTCGTTGTTTCGGTTCCCGCTGGGGCCACCTATACGAAAACGTTTATCAAAGTCACTTTGGATAAAAGTGTCTGCTGAACGGCACATATTTGATTATTCCTGTTCTGTTTTACATCTTCCTCAGGAGAGAGATGCAGCCCAGTGGAGTCGGAGCAGGATTCTGCATCAGAACCATCTCCAGAAAGAGAGGTGGACAGTTCCTCAAAGACGGACGACCGGCTCTCTGTCTCCCCGGGAGACTCAACATGGAGGAGACGTGACTCTGGGATGAATGGATCTCCTCCACAAAACACAGAGGTAGGACTACAGCTGTGTCTCAAGTGGGACCCTCTTCCCTAGATCGTGCACTATAGTTAATAGGATGCCCTTTGGGACACATACAGTTGACTGGCCTCAGGATTCACATAAATATATGTCTAGTGGAAAACAATTGCTTATACTTACTAGTCTGGTACATAGTTATTAGTCGTAACCATACTTGTTAGCTAGCTAGGTTGAGCGTTGGCTAGCTTTTTCAGGCATTGTTACTGTTGGCTAACTCAGTGTTGCTAGGTCTATTCCTCACAGTGAAATGACAACAGTGAACTGCCAAGTTGCTTAACTTCCACCCTATACAGATAGTCCTGATTCAGCTGAGCTGGTAGCTCCATATCTTGCAACAGAATAACACCCCAGGGCAGCTTGGTCTATAGAATAGTATAGAGTTTTGTAAAGTGTGGCCGTTGAAAACAAACTGTAGCAAACTATATGAGAACAAACTGGTTAGTGTAGGTGCATTTGCAGGCTCATACATTTTCGTTTAGGATTTATTTTTATTTTTCTAGTTGATTGTAATAATTTCTAGGGGATTTTCTGTTAGGTTAACCCCTGTGACTAATAGTCCTACCTGGTGTGCTTTCAGAAGGAGGGGAAGGGAAGTTCAGGATCACTGCAGAACCAGATCAAGAGGACTAGTGGTTCACCAGGGACGGGCCCCAGGGGAAGTGTCCCTGTCCCAGCAGGCCACCGAAGCCAGAGCCCAGATAGTGACGACCCTCCCGACCGCCCCTTGATGTCAGGGGCCAGAGGTGCATCCACAGGGTCCTCGAGACACCCCCTCTCCGCTGTGGCTTCAGTGACCCAGGCCACACAGGAGAAGCAGTTTTCCTTTAGCAGGCCTCCCCTCCGGGCTAACCTCACAGACAGAGAGAGTAGGCCTCCCCTCCGGGCTAACCTCACAGACAGAGAGAGGAGGCCTCCCCTCCGGGCTAACCTCCCAGACAGAGAGAGGAGGCCTCCAACCAAGTGTCTCTCCCTCCATCTCAGGCTGAGGAGGCCCAAGCCCACTTCCACAGAACCTAGTAAGTTGACCCACTGTTTAACCTTTCATAGCATATTGATCAGAACATACCATATCACGCATAGACTGGCGGTTTGACGTCACATACTACTCTGTACTATGAGTGTTGTTACGCTGAACCAACATTATACATGAAGCAAAATGCCCTCCTCACCCAGTGGCGCCAGTATAGAATATCATCCGACACCAATGGATGAACAGGCGAGGAAGCGGTTTCAGCTGTATGTCTTAGTGGGGTTCAGGGCCATTACATAACAGGCTGGCTAGTATCACGATACTCAATACTAAAACAATACCACAACAACAACAGAAAGAAGGCGTATTAGACAAATTCCCAGAATGGCACTTGATCCAGACAGATAAACTCAGCTACAGTTTTGCAATACGTTGGACTTAGTTTTTACTAATCTAAGTACCAAACAACATAATGGTCATTTATTTGAATGGTAAATCTGCATTGATAAACCGGGTGAATCATGATGTAGCCGAGGTCTATTCACAATACAGGTGAATGCATCATATTCAACAGGATTGTGTGCATTTAGCTTGTTGTAGCTGATATTATGGGGCTACAGATGATAAGCAATCCTTTCCATTTAGGACTTATTTTATTGGCAACTGTTAGAACATATTATTTTATTGTACTGATCAACATTTGCATAGAATAAGCAATATCTTTTATCAAAGTGTGCGGTGTCTCTTTAAGAAAGTAATGCGGTCATTTGCAAGGCAGAATGTGGCTGTGAAATCTGACTTTGTGGCTATGCAAACCAGACTGGAGGCGAGGGAGACTAAGGGTGCGTTCATAAATTCACTCTGGCTAGAGCAGATTAAAAACGGATGAATTTACAAATGCGCAACACCTGTTGAATATTACCGGTGTCAGCAAACGTTGGCAAAAAAACACAACTAAATTGTTGCCAGAATCACAGTTAGTCACCAACGCTCTAGATAACATGAAAACAGCCTAATCAGCTCTGCTGGAGCGAGTAAAATGGTCAGAGTGAGGTGTTCTCTCATTTATGTCTGGAAGTAGCTAGCCAGCTACAGAACGCTCGGATCAACCTTTCTCCTCAGCCAGAGCGTCCAGTGTACACTCTGAACACTCCGGAGAGTGAAACACTCTGAACACTCCGGAGAGTGAAACACTCTGAATTTATGAACGACCCAGAGCACATTCTGACACACTGTAAGCAATTTACAGGGAAACTCCCTCTGTTGGCATGGTGCACCACCACCGTGTCGTTAGAATGGATCCTCTGGAAGGACCTAAGCTCCACTCCTATAACCAACACTAACCTTAACTTCTATGCAACTAAGCCACGCCCATAGCCACTGATTGGATCTGTGGTGAGCTGCATCCTTTGCGAGGACCTGTACTAGTAGAGACCCATGGGCTTCCTCTCTCTAGCGGAGTCTTGGCCCTTCAAATCCACAGTGATTAGGTAGTAACGAGTACAGGAGCCTTCATAATGATGACGACATGAGGAGCTGGGGAGCCAAGAAGCGGTTGGAAAAGAGAGGAAACTCAAGCTTGGGTTTGTAATTTTCGGTACAGGCAATATTTGCCATTAAGATATATTTTTGTCAACATGGGGCTGGGGCATCACCAGGGGAATGATGAGGACACAACATCCGATGAGGACCCTCATCTGGTCTGCATTTGTTCTCTCTTCTCCTAATGGGTCCTAGTTACAGCTTTACAAGCTCTTTGTGGTCAGAGATGTGTAGCCAGAGGCGGGCCTGGGAAAGCATCAGCTGTCAGCGGTGCTGAGAGATTAATGCCTGGCTCCACCGCAGAGGGGTGGCTCACTTTTTTTGAGGTGTGTGTGTGTGTGTGTGTGTGTGTCTTCACATGCACTCAAAGGGCTGACAAGGAAAATACCATAGTGATAACGAGAGAAGACTTGGTTATTCTCAGTCCCCTTTGTCCCTCCATGTTAATGTACCTTGCATGGTGGAGGAGAGAGAGGATGCAGGCAGGGAGAGAGCGAGAGAGGAGGCAGGCAGGGAGAGAGCGAGAGAGAGAGGAGGCAGGCAGGGAGAGAGCGAGAGAGAGAGGCAGGGAGAGAGCGAGAGAGGAGGCAGGCAGGGAGAGAGCGAGAGAGGAGGCAGGCAGGGAGAGAGCGAGAGAGAGAGGAGGCAGGCAGGGAGAGAGCGAGAGAGAGAGGAGGCAGGCAGGGAGAGAGCGAGAGAGAGAGGAGGCAGGCAGGGAGAGAGCGAGAGAGAGTGGAGGCAGGCAGGGAGAGAGCGAGAGAGAGAGGAGGCAGGGAGGGAGAGAGCGAGAGAGAGAGGAGGCAGGCAGGGAGAGAGCGAGAGAGGAGGCAGGCAGGGAGAGAGCGAGAGAGGAGGAGGCAGGGAGAGAGCGAGAGAGAGAGGAGGCAGGCAGGGAGCGAGCGAGAGAGGAGGCAGGCAGGGAGAGAGCGAGAGAGAGAGGAGGCAGGCAGGGAGAGAGCGAGAGAGAGAGGAGGCAGGCAGGGAGAGAGCGAGAGAGAGAGGAGGCAGGCAGGGAGAGAGCGAGAGAGAGAGGAGGCAGGCAGGGAGAGAGCGAGAGAGAGAGGAGGCAGGCAGGGAGAGAGCGAGAGAGAGAGGAGGCAGGCAGGGAGAGAGCGAGAGAGAGAGGAGGCAGGCAGGGAGAGAGCGAGAGAGAGAGGGAGGCAGGCAGGGAGAGAGCGTGAGAGAGAGGAGGCAGGCAGGGAGAGAGCGAGAGAGAGAGGAGGCAGGCAGGGAGAGAGCGAGAGAGAGAGGAGGCAGGCAGGGAGAGAGCGAGAGAGAGAGGAGGCAGGCAGGGAGAGAGCGAGAGAGAGAGGAGGCAGGCAGGGAGCGAGCGAGAGAGAGAGGAGGCAGGCAGGGAGCGAGCGAGAGAGAGAGGAGGCAGGCAGGGAGAGAGCGAGAGAGAGAGGAGGCAGGCAGGGAGAGAGCGAGAGAGAGAGGAGGCAGGCAGGGAGAGAGCGAGAGAGAGAGGAGGCAGGCAGGGAGAGAGAGAGAGAGGAGAGGAGGCAGGCAGGGAGAGAGCGAGAGAGAGAGGAGGCAGGCAGGGAGAGAGAGCGAGAGAGAGAGGAGGCAGGCAGGGAGAGAGAGAGCGAGAGAGAGGAGGCAGGCAGGGAGAGAGAGAGCGAGAGAGAGAGGAGGCAGGCAGGGAGAGAGAGAGCGAGAGAGAGAGGAGGCAGGCAGAGAGAGAGAGAGAGCGAGAGAGAGAGGAGGCAGGCAGAGAGAGAGAGAGAGCGAGAGAGAGAGGAGGCAGGCAGAGAGAGAGAGAGAGAGAGAGGAGGCAGGCAGAGAGAGAGAGAGGAGGCAGGGAGGGAGTGAGGGAGGGAGCGGGCGGGCGGGCGGGCGGAGCATGGCACTGCAACACCAGGGTTATGGGGAGGAGGGGGGGAGACAAGTAGTCACCCAGATTACTGTGGCTAGCCAAAGCTTCCTATAAAGCCCATTAGTCCTGTGTCTGTCTACTGGCACTTGACCCACACTGTCCCAATCCCCTTCCCCCCTCCACTTCCCCCTCTAACTCTGGGTCCTTCCGCTGCTACCAGGAGCTTCTAGTCCCCCTTTAAATGAACCCATTGACTTTGTGTGAGCAGCTAACAACCATCTCCAGCTAGGTCAGTGATCCTATGCCAGGACCTGTACAATGTAGGCTAATCTGTATTTATGTCAAAGGTATTGGTGAACAACAGGATATAGGCTAATATTGCGTACTTCATCATAATCAATGTGATATATTAAAAGGGGAGGTGCATTTAAAATGTGATTATTCTTTAAAAAAGATGATGCTATTTTCACACGGTCTTAATATCACTGAAATTATGATAATTATGATAATGCCCTTTTTGTGTAAGAGATGTTAGAAAACAATGCCTTGAATTTCAGCTTGTTCTGATGGGATGGAACTTTTGGCCCACAGCATGACATCACAACGTGATCTGATTATAATAGACCAATGACTGTTCTTCTGGGTAAGGGGATGGGCTCTAGACCATCCTATCAGCCAATCAGGGCTGTCTATGTAAATATCTCCACATTTGTTTCCTAACTCCCACACGATCAGACGGAGTGTTTGAAGGGCGAAAGGAGGCTCAGGGAAATGCACTCAGTTCCTGATGTTTGGTATACTCTGTGTAAATTATTAAAAATATATATGTCGGAGTTATTTTCATTAAATAAACAGACAGTGATTTATAAGACATACAGTGATTTAAAAATAATAATTCCAAGACTACTTGGGGGCTTTAAAAATGTCTCATCCTCCCTTCAGTGTATTAGCTAATCATTCATCAAAGTAGTCATTTTGAATACAAATATATACCACTCCAATCCTCTTAAGTCCTTCACTGACTGTTAGTGTGCCAGCAACTGACACACTCATTAACACACTGACTTGAAAGTGACAGTCTCAGTCGGTGGTCGAGCATGGAAAGGAGCTCCTGCTCTCAACTTCAGGCACAGTCAGTGTGCCAGCAGCTCCTTTGTGAAGCCACCCCATTGACACACTAACTAATGGTGTCAGTGTCACTTCAAGGTGCCAGTCCCAGTAGGTGGCACCATAGATATACAACAGTTATGGGTGGTACAGCAGGACAAGTTGCTCCAGTTCTGGCTAGCTCAGCGCTGAGCGTCACACTCCAGATGACTCCCTGGCAAGCCTATTACCCTGGGCCCACCAACCCCAGCCTTGGTATGGACCGGCCTCAGTGTGTGTAGGCACCTTACTATATACAGTACAATCCCCTCACCTACAGACTGGTGTCTCTCTCTCCTCTCTCTTCCCTCATTTTGAGAGGAAGGCTAGTATATTCTAGGTGTAACTATCTTCCGTGTATCATTTAAGCCCAATGTTTTTACACCCAGCTGCTGCAACAGACCACTGGCCTGTAATATTATCAGCTCCCCTTGCTTGTTTAACGACAGTGTATAATCACCATACTAAGTCGAGTGTCTCTGTGTGTCAGTTGTGCTTTCCAGTGAGGATGAGGAGGACATAGATGATGAAGAAGAGTGCCCCAGGCTGAAGACCCCACAACAGAGCCCCAGGCAAGGCCAACCCACCCCAGAGGAACATGTACCCAAACAGGTAGGGGGGGGGCGGCGGCATGTGTCTCTAATGATCATGGTACGTCATCACATGTCATAGGCCTATTCCCTTTAAGTGAGTAGAATTCTAATGATATGGTTCTAATTCCATGGTTGCCTGGACAAATAACATATTGTCTGGTTTTGAATAATATTAGAGCATTTGACAGTCAGAGAGCATCAAATCAAGCAAACAAATCAAGATGGACATGTTTATATGCACTACTCAGAGAGGACAGTGCTCAGAGAAGACAGCTATTTCAGACTTGGATTGAGAGGTCAGACTTGGAGAAGACAACATTGTAGCCTGTATCACGACTGAGGTGAGGTTTGCCAGCTCTTGTCAGCTCACTGCCTGTCTGTAACACATGTAGAGGTTTAGCTAGCGAGCAGACAGTGGGGATTGGGAATGTGTAAGTAATAAAAGAAAACAGTCTGGTGCTGTGAGATCATTAGTAGTAGAAAGCCTCCCCAGTGGATGTTTTAGAAGAAGCAGGCGACTCTGGTTAAGATCCAACATGTTTGTTATTGTGTTTCGGGATGCTGTAGAGGAATAGATAACCC
Organism: Oncorhynchus masou masou; assembly: GCF_036934945.1. NCBI lineage: Eukaryota > Metazoa > Chordata > Actinopteri > Salmoniformes > Salmonidae > Oncorhynchus > Oncorhynchus masou. Next base: position 82,870,744 of record NC_088217.1, on the reverse strand, counting down.
CTGTTGTTGAGCATCTCGAATAGAGCTTCCCATCTCTGTTCTAGGATTTCTGTGTTGCTCAGTGCAGTGTCTCTTCTTTTACTGTAGCTGGAGGGACCTAGCTGAAGGGCCTCCACCTTAAACTCCATCCACTGTAACTTGTTGCACCTAAAAGACAAGATATCACCAATTGAAAACATTCTAGGAAATCGTGGTCGATTTAAAGCATTTGTTTCCAAGAGTGCCTTTGTTTCATGCCTGGGAAGAAATCTATTTAAGCAGTTGAGGTGGATATGAGTTGTTTTATGCAATGCTGTGAATTATTTCAATGTGTGCCGGTGCCTCTGTGTTGTGATTGACAGGCTGGAGAGAAGGTCACGGGGTCACAGAGCGTATCGGAGCACCAACCTGGCAGCACACAGCCACTGCCTCCTATCATGGAACTGTCCTTCTCTACACTGCACGCTGGGGTGGTCCGAGTGCAGGCCAATGGAAACCTGGTGGTAAGACACTTTGGCTAGTGGTGTGTGTGTGTAGGTCACTCTATCTTTGTGTACACATAGGCATGTGCTTGTGCTCCACATTAGAAATTAGCTGAGCATAATACCTGTTCGTTCCAAATTTGTGTCTCAGTTGAAGCCTTTATGAATGTAAGACAGAAACAACCAGGTTCTTTCCTCACTGTCCTGATTTCACATCAATATTTGCCCAGCTTCTTTCTTTCTTTCCATGCTCTCTTCCAGATAGCTTCCCCCTTAATGTGATTGGCCCATCACTAGTTTTTGTTCCTGGTTTATATTTTAATAAAGGACATGTGTTGTCCAATGTCTTAATGGGCCAGTCCTCACAAAATAGGGCTTACATATTACACTGATGGGACGGATGGAGAGAGCTGTAATAAAATAGAAGATCAAATATGTGTCGCTACTTTGAACACTTGGAACACAACCTTCACTGGCAGTCTCAAAAACCCACATGCCAGTCTCTTACTGGAACAATAACATGATAAGCAACTCAGGATCATAACTGGCAAAACATGGGCAGTGTATCACCAGGTGTTCTCCAAACTCCCATCAAATCCATTCAAGGGCCATAAAATCATTTAACAAGCAATTAAGAAATAGTGTGGTGCTAATGACAGAGTCCCGCGGTGAATTAAACGGTGGTCAGTGAGTCCGGAGCAGTTGCCTTGTGGTCAATAGATTACTGTGTCAAACTGTTGTTGTTTTCCACTGTGAGGTCAGCAAAACAACAGGGAAGTCCCCATTGCCTCATTTATTTATGTATTTATTTAGCTGCTTTTGTCATGTCTGGAAACTTTCCTTTCTTTGTTGAACGAGGTCTTTTTTATTGACAACCATTTTAGAATATGTATTATTCTGTTATGATTGGTATTGTTTCCATAGCAACCATGCTAAATATGTCCAATGTGACTACCTATTCAATCCTTTCAGATCTACACAAGTGCATCTGGTCTGGCTAGGGGAATAAGGTTCTAAAGGTTGGTCAAGACTCAGCATCAGGGTCAGGGGTCAGTCTACCCTCCTTAGTATATAAACCCAACAGGATGCTTTATAATATCCCTCCACCTGTCTTCAATCTCTTCTCCTCCTTTACCTCTTCTCTAATCAGCGATTTTATTACATACCGTAATGACAACATGTCAGCATTTTCCTCCTGCTAATATATTTAATCTCCCTCCTCTTTTTGTAGGTAACAGATGATGGCATCACTCTACCGCTGAAAGGTAATCACTGACAGCTTGACATTGCAGCTGTGTGTGTGGTGTGTGTATGTGTGGTGGACTATGACCTAGTCTAATGATCAGATGGGGAAAGATAATAAAAAGCTCTCAAAAAGCCTCAGATGGTGAAGTCACTGTGTGTTTTAGTCTTTACTGCAACACATGCAGGGTCCTTCCGTTCCCCAGGGGGATCATATGGGCTCCATAGCCTCCCTGAGCCACCCTCTTCCTGCTGCCGTCATAGATTGCGACCTCCGTGTCTTTGTGATGAGACTTAGGTCAAGGTATTCAGATGAGGAGGGCAGCGGGCAGATGAGTGGCAGTCTGTTTGTGCCATCGTGCCAACTCCTTGGCCCTCATTGTCATGCTAAACATGTTTGGCTTGACAATAAACAAATGAGTTGGCTAGAGCACAATCAGATCTGGAACCAGGCTAGTGAAGTCAGACTGGCAAACACACTTCTGTTCTGAAAGTGTAGTGCTGAAATCCATTGTCCAGCAAGGAAAGGTAGTTGGCCAGTGCGATGCAAAAAACCTGTAGTTCATGATTTACAGGTATTATATACATGTAGAAGGATCAGATCAGCCTATTTTATTTAAGCAATAAGGCCCGAGGGGGTGTGGTATATGGCCAAAACAACTGTATACCCCGGCTAAGTGCTGTTCTTAAGGCTGAGTGCCTGTATACAGCCCTTAGCCGTGGTATATTGGCCACATACCACAACCCCCTGAGGTGCCTTACTGCTATTATAAACTGGTTAACAACGTAATTAGAGCAGTAAAAATAAATGTTTTGTTATACCCGTGGTACATGGTGAAATATACCACGGCTGTCAGCCAATCAGCATTCAGGGCTCGACCCACCCAGTTTGTAATATTAATTATGTGTAATGATTTAATTCCAGCCTGACTTTCCCTTAGATAACCCATCTTTAATCCTTTATATAAATCTCATTACGGTTACTCTTGTTATTGTCCCATGGCTTACCCTGTTGTTTACTGTAGGTGAGCATGTAACGACCCTGGTCAACTGTCTGTGACCCTGTGAGGGTCACACACACGTGCCCCCATACACACACTTGCACCTGAACACACACACACACGTCTACACATGTACCTGTTTATCTCTGGACTGGGTTAGGGTTAAGAAGCTCAGCTTAGGGTTCTATTTACGTTTGGCGACGGTAGACCATACTGGTCTGCACGACCTTTTCACCCCACTTGACTCCGGGTGGATCTTACTAGTGTCCTAAGACGCTTATGTTGAGCAGGAGGTGGTCAGTTAGTGAGAGCATGGTGCTAGTAACTCCAGGGTCTTGGATTCTTAACCCCCGATAGTCAGTGTATTAGACAGTCTTTCTGCCTTCTCCAAAATACTGTAGAAGACCTTTAAATAAATGATATAAATAATCTAACAAAAAAGACTTCCCTGTCATCAGATATCCAGTATGATCAAAACAGAATTATTACACCCCCCCTTCTCCAACAGATCCCAGGGTGTCATCCGAGGAGGAGGGGGGGGTGTCGGTGAGCCTGGTGGCGTCCCAGCTCAGAGGGTACGCGGTGTGGGACGGGGGTCTAGCCCAAGACGGGAGTCTCTTCCAGGGTTGTCCCGGCCGAGCAGCCCCCTCCCTGCTCCTCCTCTGGGTGTCTGAGGCTCAGGCCAACCTGGTACAGACAGAGCTCTCAGCCCTCCACCCCGTTACACTGCCTGGTAAGACTACTCTACCAACTAGGAGAATTAAGACAAGACAATGTTAGTTGAGACTTGAGAGTCCATGTTAGCTTTAAAAGAGCAGCCTTGAAAAAGAGATGTCAATCTCAATGTGACTTCCCTGGTTAAATGGAGGATAAATAAATCTATAGTAGTATGAATAGTGGGTCAACATATTTTCACCAGATGCAGAGAATTTGATGCATGAGGTGGGATAAATTGGGACTGGTGTTCCGTCCGATCCAGTGGTGGATTAATTGACTTAAAGGTTCAATCAAGCTGTGAAGGTCAACAGGAAAACAAACTTCTCAAGACAAGGAAGTGTAGAAGTGGTACGTTGTCCTTAATGTGGGCCAGTTACTGAGTATTACAACGCAGCACACCGTCATGACTCAACCACACTTTCTAGAGGAAAAGGTCATCACCTGCCAACGTGTGGAACAGTGTGTGTCTCTGTGTGTGCATCTGTCCGGGTGTTAATGTGTGTGTTCTCTCCTATTGTGGATATATAGGTCAGGCCTGTCCATTCCTCCTCCTGGTCCTAAGAGAACAGCTGGGTGATCTGCAGGCTGCTCTGCTAGCCTCCATGCTGGATGTAGAGGCCTTCCGTCAGGGCCACTCCTACGACCTGAAGAGCCCCCTGTCCTGGGCAGACGGCCTGGCACTGATACACAGCTGTCCCCAGGACGCCCACCTCCTCACCCTGCTGGGGCAGAGCCTGGTGGCAGACCCCGGCCTGGGGACAGCAAAGGTCAGTATAGTCACTCAGGAGCTCAGAACTGTGTCTGTGTCTCTGTCTGTGTGTCTATATGCTTGACAGTGTGTATATACCTCTGTGCCCTTTCGTCCCCTGTCCCCCCAACTCTCCATCCCTCTGCTTTAAGATGCAGGCTCAGCCTCAGAGGTATAAATTGATAAACCTGTTATAATAATGTCTGTGTTATTCAATCCACTGTGAGGTCTGGGTGCTCAACATAACAGCAGGTTCTATGAAGGCCAGTTAGCAGCGCCAGCTAGAAGAAGTGGCCCTGTCAGCACGCACACACACGCACGCACACGAGGGCCCAGGAACGTCAGAGTTTTTGGGGCAAGCTGGCATAGACCAAAGTAGGCCACCTCTTTCGGGTCTTTATGAGCTGGTTCCCTTGAACTCATCTGTGGAAGCAGCAACATGCACACATTTTTGCCACCAACATGCAATTCTCTGTATGCAGGTACAAGATCTGAGTTAAAAGTACGAATAAATAAATAGGGCCTGTTTTTTTAATGTTTTTTTTTATATAAAAAAACAACATTTTTATAAAATAAGTCCAATGACTAAATCTAACATCCCGATTCTCGAACTGCAACACACAGACATGTACGGAGCTTGTGTCAGCGGACATGGAGATTATTCGACGCAGCTACCCCGTGTCTGCCCCTCCTATTTGTTGTGATGCTGAGTTTGCCGACTGCCAGCAGTAAACACTTGGACAAATCCCTTTTCAACTCCGTGTGTCGTGGAAAGGTAAACACGAATTGTTTCAAGCTAACGTTAGCGAGCATAAGATGGACATTCAGTGGGCTCTGAAGTGCCATCATTTCACTCACATTTGCTAGTGAAAGAAATTAAATGCAAATACGAAAAATAACTGGTCGCATTTGTGCAATTGTGATATACATTTAATTCTGTGTCCCATTAGTTGTATTTTCCACGCAACATTGCGAGGATCACGCAAACTGATAAAATGTCAATGTAATTATGATCTACGTCACAAAAAGCATTACAAAAGTAGAATTAAAAAATTAATATTAACATCTGGGCATTAAATGGAGTCGGGAGGTTAGAAGACTGCGCGATGAAGAATGAATGAGTGTCCAGTATTAGCTATAGAGGCAATGCTTCTAAAATGCCTTTACACAAGATTTGAGATGTTATAAATTTGGAAAATCTGAAATGATGTATGCGCTGCAAATAAATACAATAGGCAAGCGGACTCTTCAAGAGAACAGCGTTCAGATTCTCTTTGCGGTAGCCTACTGAACAGCGTTCAGATTCTCTTTGCGGTAGCCTACTGAACAGCGTTCAGATTCTCTTTGCGGTAGCCTACTGAACAGCGTTCAGATTCTCTTTGCGGTAGCCTACTGAACAGCGTTCAGATTCTCTTTGCGGTAGCCTACTTAAGCTTTGTGTAGCCAGTTTGCGGCCTGTGTCGATGCGATCATTTTGTTTTTGTTTTTATGTTTTCAAAATGATTTTGCTTTTAGTGTTGATTAGGAACCGTGTCTAAAAAGCCACTACTTGTGAGCTGGCCCTAGTGATTGGCCCTGTTTGAGAGGTGACAAGCGTTCCTATACTATAGCGACTAAACTTGGGCGCATGTGCTTAGAAAAACGTTATAGATACAAATGTTTTATCGTTGATAGGACATTTGTACCTTTTGTACCTAAACAAACAACATGTTATTATTTGTTTAATAAAATAAAAACACTCCAAGAATAAAGGCCCTTTGTGTGTTCTTTCTAATTAGATCTTGTTCGTGACTTTTACCATATGTGTAAATGGAATGCTGTGAAGAAAGTATACCAACCTTTTTATAGACTTGATTTGGTACAATTCTATAATTGTGATCAGACTCACACACAGAGCGAATGTGGGTGAAAGAAACCCCCAAATCTGTGCGTGCTATGCCGCGAGTTGAATCTCCAATTTGCCAAAGCGTCTGGTACTCTAACAAGTTGAACAGGGTTGTCAGGTCTGCAGCATGTCTGGCCAACACACACACAGTGAGTGGCGTCATCCTCTTCCTCTCTGCTATTCATCATCAGAGCAGACCTTGACTTTATCATCTCGATCCCCCTCATTCTCATCACTCTCCAAAACGTTGAATTTGAGCACCTGTTCCCCTTGTCCAAATTACATTGGAGGACAATCCCCCATGCAGTCAGATGAATCTGTAGAGTCTGAGGTGTTTGACTGGGGTGATGACTTCTGACGGGTGATTCTGTAATGTTTTTCTGTTCTGTTCTTGTTCTGATCAGGGGAGCCCCAGTCGGACCAGAGGGAACCACAGAAGCAGAGAGCCTTACTCCAGACTCAAGGGCCTGCTGCCCACCAGGTGAGGGCATTATATCTTGCTGCCCACCAAGTGAGGGCAGTATATCTTGCAGCCCACCAGGTGAGGGCAATATATCTTGCAGCCCACCAGGTGAGGGCAGTATATCTTGCAGCCCACCAGGTGAGGGCAGTATATCTTGCTGCCCACCAAGTGAGGGCAGTATATCTTGCAGCCCACCAGGTGAGGGCAGTATATCTTGCTGCCCACCAGGTGAGGACAGTATATCTTGCTGCCCACCAGGTGAGGGCAGTATATCTTGCTGCCCACCAGGTGAGGGCAGTAAATCTTGCTGCCCACCAGGTGAGGGCAGTATATCTTGCTGCCCACCAGGTGAAGGCAGTATATCTTGCTGCCCACCAGGTGAAGGCAGTATATCTTGCTGCCCACCAGGTGAAGGCAGTATATCTTGCTGCCCACCAGGTGAAGGCAGTATATCTTGCTGCCCACCAGGTGAGGGCAGTATATCTTGCTGCCCACCAGGTGAGGGCAGTATATCTTGCTGCCCACCAAGTGTGGGCAGTATATCTTGCTGACCACCAGTTTATTATGGATGATTTTCAATGTAGAATATACTACCTATTAGTAATAGTTGTTGTTATTTACACATTAACTATTGGATCTCTTCATCATCAGGTTGATCCAGTACCCACCACTCCCTTCCAAAGGAGGAATCACCGTGACAACAGAGGACCTAGACTGTCTGGACAGCGGCCAGTTCCTCAATGATGTCATCATCGACTTCTACCTTAAGTGAGTTCTAGTGATCTGCCTGTGGACCAATGTTTTTCTCCTGTCATGTGAACATCTTAGCCACCTGGCAGACATGTAACCTGTGATCATACAACGCGTGGATCTAATCCTGAATGCTGATTGGTTCAAACCACAACTAAGTACAATGAAGCAGGACAAAGGGGACTTTTCTGACCAGCATCCCTTTGACAGGCTGACCAGCCAACACCTAAAACTGACCATTATCATAACCAAACCCTAACATTAGCTTCATTTAACATATATGGAAATCAGCCATGTCCCCATAGTGTAGCTCAGCCACACAGCATGTGACAGTCCAGCAAAACCTCAGCATCTTCCTGTCCCCTCAGGTATCTTCTCCTGGAGCGGGCCCCGGGGCCCCTGGCAGAGAGATGTCATGTCTTCAGCAGCTTCTTCTACAAGCAGCTGACCCGCCGGGACACGTCCTTGGAGGAGGAGGCTGCCATCCCGTAAGGAGATCAGCACTCGGCGTCTTTTAACGGCTTAGTGGGCGGCTCGGCCGCGCGTCACATGGCGCCCCGCGGGGGGCTCATGTTTGGCCTTAGGCTCCTGGTGGCGTGCTCTACGTAGGCTGGTGGCTTAGTCACATGCTAATGATGTTAATGATGGTATTGACAGAAGTTAAGGAGCATTTTACTCTTGTTAAGAGTATTGTTAAGAGATGTTCTTCCTGGATTGTGATGGAAGGAGTAGTATGCGTTGCTGTGAAGTGTGTCCCCTCTCCTTCCTCTCAGGGCCAGGGACAGGAGACACCAGAGGGTGAGGACGTGGACCCGCCATGTGGACATCTTCAACAAGGACTTCCTGTTTGTGCCGGTCAATCACAAGTGAGTGGGAATCATAGACATGCATGCACTCACACACACACACACTCTCTCTCTCAAACACACACACACCTCTCTCTCTCTCAAACACACACACACCTCTCTCTCTCTCTCACTCACTCACTCACTCACTCACACACACACACACACACACACACACACACACACACACACACACACACACACACACACACACACACACACACACACACACACACACACACACACACACACACACAGACAGATGGTAGAGCCAAGACTTGGACCAATAACGACACCATTTCTGTCGACCTCGCAAAGCAGAACAGAATACTTCTACTCTACAGAATATACTACAATGCCCTGCACTACACTGCTTTACACTATACTACACTGCCCTGCACTACACTTCCTTACACTGCACTGCTTTACCCTATACTACACTGCCAAATAGTATGCTTTTTACACTACTCAACATTACTCTGCTGTACACTACATTACTCTACAGTACTCTACACTGCTCTACTGTACACTACTCTATACTACACTACACTACTCTGCTGTACACTACATGTCACGACATGACACCACACTCCATTGATTGGGGAAGACAGTGCTCTTTTCTTCATCCTTCCCTCTAGCTGTCATGGCTCTGACAAGGAGACATGGAAACAGGGACATTAAACTGGAGTGGAGGCAGTGTCCAGGCAGGGCAGGGCTCCAGCATAGTGGAGATGAATGGATGTGGCCTGAGCTGTAGTCTCTCTCTGTCTGTGGGTGTGTGTACTAGTCTCAAGGCTGCACTGGTGTTGAAACAGCCTCTGTCACGCCTGACAGAGACGGGGCCGGATGAGCGTACCTTCATTCATATGTCTGTGAATGATGACGGTCTGGATGGACTGCTGCACAGCGTTCCCTGTTCCCTCGACTCCCCACTTCACTTTAGGACCACAGGAGAAGGGTTTTAGTCTACATACTGTACCTTTGTCAACACGGTCTTCTGTCCACGGCACAATGATTTAGAACCCTGGCTCAGTCCGTGGAGCATGGCTCTTGCAATGCCAAGTGCTGTAGGTTCAATTCCACCCATAGGGGAAATGTCTGCAGGCATGACACTGAGTCACTTTGGATAGCATTGTCTGCTAGATGGCATATATTATTATATATGTAGACCTATTCTACGTATCTTAATGGGTTTTCAATAAAAAAGCATCAGTGACAATACCTCCGACTGACGTGTAGCTGGAAAATGGGCTACGCTCCAGATACAGATTTATATTCTGACACGGTATGTTCCAGTATGTTCCTATACAAGAGAATCAAGCTAGGACAGGGGCCACAGCCAGGCTAGGACAGGGGCCACAGCCAGGCTAGGACAGGGGCCACAGCCAGGCTAGGACAGGGGCCACAGCCAGGCTAGGAAAGGGGACACAGCCAGGCTAGGACAGGGGACACAGCCAGGCTAGGACAGGGGACACAGCCAGGCTAGGACAGGGGACACAGGCAGGCTAGGACAGGGGACACAGGCAGGCTAGGACAGGGGACACAGCCAGGCTAGGACAGGGGACACAGCCAGGCGAGGACAGGGGACACAGCAGTTCCCTATAGTGTCTAGTGAATGCCATTTACTCCACTAGACTGACTGGTTTCTCTCTTTACACATTGAAACAACACATGCTGCCCGTTGCTCTGTATTTTATCTTGGCCAGGTCGCAGTTGCAAATGAGAACTTGTTCTTAACTAGCCAACCTGGTTAAATAAAGGTGAAATAAAAAAAATAAAAAAAATAAAAACAATTCCATGATCAAATCCATCTATATGTCTAGATGAGAATGTAGATGCGGTAACACAGATCTCTGTATCCCCAGCTTTCTCTCCTAGGATAGGATACGATGAACTGTAATGTCCCAGATTGTCTTAGACACACAGTACTGCTGTATACAAAATAGACACTGTACGTTACACACTGTACATAATGTATACATTACCCTTATCATACACATCGAACACTCCTCATATAGCCACATACATGATACATTGCACATTCCCTTGTGTCTTAATCCCTTGTGTCTGATTCCCCAGAGCCCACTGGTACCTTGTGGTGATCTGTTTCCCTGGCCTGGAGCAGGCCCAGCATGAGGAGTGGTCTGGCCTAGCTGGAGTGGAGGCCAACGGGGGGAAGAGGAAATGCCAGCCCCAGGCTTCAACTGGGCCTTCTCCAGAAGCCAGCAACCCCAAACTGCAGAATGGAGCAGGTGCGTTGGACAGCGCCGATGCATTGTGTGTTTGTGATATTTACCTTGGCAGAATCTCACTTCTCTCACCAGGACCCTGTAATAATGTGTCTAATCAACCCGGGTTGCGTTCACACGCTTTGTTTAACTTTAATGATCAAATTAACGTTGGGTGAGATCGTTTTTATTTTTCCTCAATATTGCTGGAAGGCAGCTAGGGGGCTTTTTAGGCTGCGATGTCAGTCCCTAACTACCCTTTAAAACCCTATGTTAAGGCTTATGTTGTATACAACATAAAGCCCTCTGAAAATGAGGTCTCTCTAAAAACAAACTGACGGTTAGGGGGTGTTCTAGTTATACCTGGATGTGATGTGTGTTATGTGTGCATGTTCATGTGTGTAATTGAATCCCAACTGCAGATGGAATTATTTGGTTGGCCTGGTGGCTGTAGTTCAGGTCTAGCGTGTCCTCCATACCCAGCCAAGAAACACTGAGAAACAGAGCATGCACATTTGGCCATAACACCACAGAACAAAATCAAAGTAACTAAACATTTGCTGCTGATTTAAAAAGTGTGTGTGTGTGTGTACGTACTTCAGGAGGAGCCAGTGGGAAACCTACATTGAAGCCCCACAACCCACCAGTAAATATCACCCTCTTTTGTAAATCAATAAAAAATTACAAAAAATATCAGATGTTTTGAGCATGTGTGCAACATTCTAAATTACATTATCCCAATTTTGAAGGCGTGTACCCAAGATGGTTGTCAGAGGGAGACCATCATTAAGAAGTGAGTGCATTAACTGTGAATGAATTGGCTGTACTTCCTCCATCTATAACAGTGTGTGTAATATCACGGGGTTGTCTTCTCTCTGTAGACCCTGCATTCTCATCATGGACTCCCTGAAGATCTCTTACCATGAGAGCATCTATAAGCTCTTGAGGGAGTGAGTACTCTCTGTGTGTGTGTCTGTCGCGCTTGCATTGTTTTGTGTGTGTGTGGTTCATATATGTGTGTGTACACTAGTTTCAATCTCTCCTGTCTGTCCTCTCCAGTTACCTACATGTAGAGTGGGAGGTGCGTAGAGGAACACGCAGAGACTTCACTGTAGACAGTATGAAGGCTTCCCACTGCACAGTCCCTGTACAGGACAACAGCAGCGACTGTGGCCTCTACCTCCTGCAGTACGTGGAGAGCTTTCTGCAGGTACGGCCCTCCCCCTGTAGCCTCCCACGCTTAACAACAAGCTGACATCAACCATCCATTTCATGAGCACTTTTCTGTCTCCACTACACTGTCTAAAACACTTGATCTGAAATGATAACTGCCTGTCCCATGTATGACATCACACCTTATTCCAAACCTCTGGTTGGCTCACTGACTTTCTCCAGAACCCAGTGGTGCACTTTGACCTCCCCCTGCGATTGGAGCGCTGGTTTCCACGGCAACAGGTGTGGAGGAAGAGAGAGGAGATCCGGAGCCTGGTGATGGAGCTGCATGGTTGCCGGGGAAACGGCGGGAGCAGCTGCAGGTAGCCACGGTACCTGATCAGCAATGCACTACTACTACAATACCCCTAAACTGTGAAGGACTTTTATTTTTTAAATGTACAATACATGTAATATTTATACTATTTTTGTATTACTATTTTTTTTAAATATAATGTCACAGGATGTTTGTTTCTCACTTGTATGCAATGTGAATGTACAAAATGATAGGATCGTAAAATTGAATAAAATTGTTCATGTAATGTTTAGTTTTTATGTTATGTTATAGAAGAGAGCATTTGGAATGGACATTATTACAGAAGGATATGAGTGAGCGCTCAAATCTAGTTTGCTGAGCAAAAGTGTAACTCATGTACCCAGAACAGGTTTCTTTTTCAAATGTCCTTATGACTCACACATAAGACCACTATAAATATTAAAGTCAATATTACTCAGTTATTCCTGTTCAGTGTGTCAGGCTGTTGTTTCTGACCATCAGTCATAAAGGACTCAATATGCACATGATTGTTTGCAGCTGCTAAACAATAGTGTTATCACTACAGACAAGTCAACACGTTGGCAGTGTTTTAGTTTTGGCTCCTCATGTTGTAGCTGCTTAGTTTGTAAGGAAAAGCCCGTGTTCCAGTGGGGAACACTGAGTAAGCTTACACAATGACCACTTGTAATATGATGATTAGAACAGCACCTCTCCCCTGTTCTGTTTACAGGCAGAACTCAATTCCCCTTTGTGTTTGTGCTGTATGAAAGTCTATGGACCTGACTCACTCTGTCATAAGAAACAGAAATAACATTCTCTCCACACAGTAAGGGTTTCCATTTGAGTTTCTGTTTGTTTTCACGGTGTAAACATTGATTTGTTAATGGCATGTTTATAATTATGTATTTACAATGATGTATTTATAATGTGGTATATTCCTGGATTAAAGATGCCCCCAAAGTCTACCTAGCAACGGCTGGACAGAACTCTCTTCTGTCACCATCACAATATTGTAGAGCGAGAATCCCAGATATGTTGTGTGTTTTTCACACGGGCACAGTTAATAGGTTTTTCAGTTTGGGTCGTTAACACTAAGTCTGATAGGATATGTGCTTAACCATATGTACTTAATTGGGTTAAGTTGGTAGTTTTTGGATAATTGGAGTCTTTGGTGCAGCCTCTCACAGCATGTGGGCCCCAGACAGAGCCCTCTTAGATAAGACAGAGCCCTCCTCCACCCCTACTGCTGTTGGAAGGGTAACGGTCACCCCCCTCACCTCCCAAATGAGTTGGGCTACCCTTTTCCTATTCTCCCCATCCAAGTCTCTACCCCATTGATTTAGCCACTGTCAGAAAATGGCCCCACAACTACAGTATAAAAAGGAGTGTTTATCAATTCTTCCATATTGTTATTCTAATACTATAATTATGTTGGCTTTAATTCTGTCTTATAGTTCAGTTAAAGCCGTATAGTCAAATGCAGTAGCGGGTTTGAAGGTCTAAGTTGTGCTGTTAAGGTAAGGCCATAGGTCGACTGGTTCACTATGGATGGGCTTTACGGGGTTCAAGGGTTCCATAGAATGAACCAAGGACATCCATACTGCTTCACTTGTCTTACACCTTCCAGCCTACAACTACTAATGCATTGGTTTAGGGTCTGGAGATCAGGACTGAGATCAATGTCCTTCCAATAGACCGGTCCAGATAGTCAACAGGTAGTCTGGAGACGTGTTTTATAGAGAACCGTGTTAAAGCAGTTTGAAGTTGGTTTTGTTTTAATTTACAGATAGTTTAACCCATTTAAATGGGCTAACATCAAATCTACTTTATAATGACAATAAAGAAACTCCATTAAGTGACTGAGTGAAAGTCTTCATTGTGAGTGATAATTGTTAACTGCCATGTTTAGATGAAAACACAATGACGTGTTGGACAAAAGAACCATGTTTATTTATTTATTTTTTTCATCTTTATTTAACCAGGTAGGCTAGTTGAGAACAAGTTCTCATTTTCAATTGCGACCTGGCCAAGATAAAGCAAAGCAGTTCGACACATACAACAACACAGAGTTACACATGGAGTAAAACAAACATACAGTCAATAATACAGTAGAAAAATGTCTATATACAATGTGAGCAAGTGAGGTGAGATAAGGGAGGTAAAGGCAAAAAAAGGCCATGGTGGCGAAGTAAATACAATATAGCAAGTAAAACACTGGAATGGTAGATTTGCAGTGGAAGAATGTGCAAAGTAGAAATAGAAATAATGGGGTGCAAAGGAGCAAAATGAATAAATACAGTAGGGAAAGAGGTAGTTGTTTGGGCTAAAATATAGGTGGGCTATGTACAGGTGCAGTAATCTGTGAGCTGCACTGACAGCTGATGCTTAAAGCTAGTGAGGGAGATAAGTGTTTCCAGTTTCAGAGATTTTTGTAGTTCGCTCAGTCATTGGCAGCAGAGAACTGGAAGGAGAGGCGGCCAAAGGAAGAATTGGTTTTGGGGGTGACCGGAGAGATATACAGTGGGGCAAAAAAGCATTTAGTCAGCTACCAATTGTGCAAGTTCTCCCACTTAAAAAGATGAGAGCGGCCTGTAATTTTCATCATAGGTGCACTTCAACTATGACAGACAAAATGAGGGGAAAAAAATCCAGAAAGTAACATTGTAGGATTTTTAATGAATTTATTTGCAAATTATGGTGGAAAATAAGTATTTGGTCAATAACAAAAGTTTATCTAAATACTTTGTTATATACCCTTTGTTGGCAATGACAGAGGTCAAACGTTTTCTGTAAGTCTTCACAAGGTTTTCACACACTGTTGCTGGTATTTTGGCCCATTCCTCCATGCAGATCTCCTCTAGAGTAGTGATGTTTTGGGGCTGTTGCTGGGCAACATGGACTTTCAACTCCCTCCAAAGATTTTCTATGGGGTTGAGATTTGGAGACTGGCTAGGCCACTCCAGGACCTTGAAATGCTTCTTACGAAGCCAATCCTTCGTTGCCCGGGCGGTGTCTTTGGGATCATTGTCATGTTGAAAGACCCAGCCACGTTTCTACTTCAATGCCCTTGCTGATGGAAGGAGGTTTTCACTCAAAATCTCACAATACATGGCCCCATTCATTCTTTCCTTTACACGGATCAGTCATCCTGGTCCCTTTGCAGAAAAACATCCCCAAAGCATGATGTTTCCACCCCCATGCTTCACAGTAGGTATGGTGTTCTTTGGATGCAACTCAGCATTTTTTGTAATCCAAACACGACAATTTGAATTTTTACCAAAAAGTTCTATTTTGGTTTAATCTGACCATATGACATTCTCCCAATCTTCTTCTGGATCATCCAAATGCTCTCTAGCAAACTTCAGACGGGCCTGGACATGTACTGGCTTAAGCAGGGGGACACGTCTGGCACTGCAGGATTTGAGTCCCTGGCGGCGTAGTGTGTTACTGATGGCAGGCTTTGTTACTTTGGTCCCAGCTCTCTGCAGGTCATTCACTAGGTCCCCCCGTGTGGTTCTGGGATTTTTGCTCACCGTTCTTGTGATCATTTTGACCCCACAAGGTGAGATCTTGCGTGGAGCCCCAGATCGAGGGAGATTATCAGTGGACTTGTATGTCTTCCATTTCCTAATAATTGCTCCCACAGTTGATTTCTTCAAACCAAGCTGCTTACCTATTGCAGATTCAGTCTTTCCAGCCTGGTGCAGGTCTACAATTTTGTTTCTGGTGTACTTTGACAGCTCTTTGGTCTTGGCCATAGTGGAGTTTGGAGTGTGACTGTTTGAGGTTGTGGACAGGTGTCTTTTATACTGATAACAAGTTCAAACAGGTGCCATTAATACAGGTAATGAGTGGAGGACAGAGGAGCCTCTTAAAGAATAAGTTACAGGTCTGTGAGAGTCAGAAATCTTGCTTGTTTGTTGGTGACCAAATACTTATTTTCCACCATAATTTGCAAATAAATTCATTAAAAATCCTACAATGTGATTTTCTGGAATTTTTTTTCTCATTTTGTCTGTCATAGTTGAAGTGTACCTATGATGAAAATTACAGGCCTCTCTCGTCTTTTTAAGTGGGAGGACTTGCACAATTGGTGGCTGACTAAATACTTTTTTGCCCCACTGTACCTGCTGGATCTTGTCATCTTGGCCACCTCAGCAGATGGCCAAGGTGAAAGGTTATTAGGCTACTGTAGAAGATGTTTAACCCCAGATATCTCTGAAAGGGGGTTGGTCATCTGCTGCTGTTATTTTCCCCGAGGTCAGGACGTCGGGGGGTGCGACCATGTGGGGCGTACAGCCGGGAACCTACCAACCATGTCAACAAAGACGGGAAGCACCAAGCATATGGGACCTCTGATGGCAGGAGGATTTGGGGACTGAGGAGCTCTGCTGTTGGCTCTGGCCTTCATTCATTTGGATGCGTCCTAAATGGCACCCTATTCCCTATACAGTGCACTATTGACCAAAGCCCTATGTGCCCTGGTCAAAAGTAGTGCACTATCAAGGGAATAGGGTGTCATTTAGGATACACACCTGGAGGGCGTCTGCTGAAATCTGTTGGCTGAGGGAGAGGTTCATCCCCAGGTAATTAGCAGGGTCCCTGCTGGGGCCAAGCAGGATTACAGGTCATTGCCTGTATAAGAATGCTACTCATTTCATTAGATGGTCCGTCAGTGGGGGTCGCTTGCTGAAAGGAAGTGTTCATTAAGAGGATTTTGTACAGTAAAGTGTAGCCTATGTTTAAAAGAATAGAAGCACAATTTAACTGTTTAATTTTCAAATGACTTGTGGCACCTTGTCGGCATCAATGATGTTGATTTGATTGATAAGTATTCATTTGACTTGAGCTGCTGTTATTTAGTATTAATGACAGCATTGTTATGATGAGCATGCCTCACACTCTCAACTGTGTCCTTGATAACTGTGGGTCACCATAGTCACAGACTGAATGGAGTGGAGGTTGGGTCTGCGGCCAAAAGCCACAGGTAGGATTGGGCGCATTTCCGTTAATCACTGTTGACGTGTATTAGTCCAGTTCTCTGGGCTTGGCCTTGTCTGTCTGTTTGCGTTCCAAATGGCACCCTATTCCCTATATAGTACACTACTTTTGACCAGAGCACTATATAGGGAATAGGGTGCCATTTGGGATGCATACTCTGTCTTGTAGACAGTAGGCTAGGCCATGATGAGGTAACTGTGCACCACTAGGGGCCACAGGACAGCTAATCTGAGCCGGACTGCTGGATTAGACAGATTTAGCTAGTTTTTTGGACACGATGGCTCTCTAGAGCCCCCCCCCCTGTTCTTCTGTAGTCTCTTCATAGAAAACCAGCTTCCAATCCCAGCATTTCTGCAGGGGTCCAGACTCGTTGACCTTAGGCAACTTTATCATTCCCCAGGCTACATTACGGTATTTGTCAAAGGCTGCAGGTAATGCAGTATTCAACTGGTGATAGAGTTTGTGATTAGGTCCACCCTGTCCATTCATTATAATCTACAAGGCAAAACTGATCCTAGATCAGCACTCCAATAATATGTGCCATGGTGTGTTGTAATCCTGTATGTTTATGTTTGACTCTGTCCTTATTGGTTTCCATTAACTCATTGACTGGTGTGAATATCTCATTGTGAGGTTGGTATTACAGGTCTAATCAGCGGGTGTTGTTTTTCTTTGCCTTGCAGGACAGTGGTATCATCTTGATACCTGGACAGGAGCCCAGACCTAACGAAGACACTGGCCCATCTGCTGATCACATTATCCAATAAACCATGTTACCATTGTTGATTCACCGTTGCCGTAACGTCACCGTCATCAGCTGAGTGAGTGTCCAACTGTAGTCTGGCAAGAGACTAATGGCAAGTCAACGAAAAGCAACAGATTATTTAATTATAGCATATATTCTGTGTATACTGTTCAAGTATAATTAGTTTGTTGGTTACCTACCTTCCTCTGTTTTTAATTGTATTTCCTATTCCCGGATCTGTTGATAATATGTCACCTGACTATAATGTGAAAACAACAAAGTTTAGGCATTTGACACAGAGAGATCAGCTGTATAAAGGTACATGGAGAAAGACAAGTCAATTCAAAAACAGTGATTCATTTCAATATCTGAAATCTATTGAGTTGAGATTGAATTGAACCCAAGCCCTATTATAGACAACTGAATCAGCAGAAATGACTAAAGCAGCAACATAAGCAGTCCAGAGAGAGTTTTGGGGTGAGAGTGAGTAGATGGTGAGGTCATAAAGGCAGCCCTCTGAGCCTTTGTCCTTTTAAGACTCCACCTACCCTTCTAGCGCTAACTTCCAAACAAGCCTCAGTCTGTCAATCAGGCCTCACCAGAGAGAGAGACCACCTGGCTTCCTTGCCCTAGTCTCAGCCATCTCACCTCAGAAACCCCCTACTCTGCTCTCTGAGAAGGCATGCAAGGCAGTTATCCACTAATGACCGGACGTGTGGCAGGTCTCGACCCGATCCCAAGCCCAGCGACATGCACATCCTTACTGACCTGTTCACCAGATGTGCTACCTGTCCTAGACATGCTGTTTTCAACTCTCTAGAGACAGCAGAAGCGGTAGAGATACTCTGAATTGGCTATGAAAAGCTAACTGACATTTACTCCTGAGATGCTGACCTGTTGCACCCTCGACAACCACTGTGATTATTATTGTTTGACGCTGCTGGTCATGTTCTGTTATAATCTCCACCCAGCACAGCCAGAAGAGGACTGGCCATCCCTCATAGTCTGGTTCCTCTCTAGGTTTCTTCCTAGGTTCTAGCCACCGTGCTTCTACACCTGCATTGCTTGCTGTTTGGGGTTTTAGGTTGGTATCTGTACAGCACTTTGTGACATCAGCTGATGTGTCACGATCGTCATAAGGAGTGGACCAAAATGCAGCGTGGTATGTAGATAACCCACCCTTAAATCACACCCCGACCTAACCAACATAGAGAATAAAAGCTCTCTCTGGTCAGGGTGTGACATGATGTAAGAAGGGCTTTAAAAATACCTTTGATTGATACTGGAATGAATCTAATGCTCTATTCCAAACACTTGCCCTTATTTGAAGTACTAATTACAGATGTCAATTGTCTGCCACAGCAATGTTAGACGTTGTGAATACAATAGACAGACGGACAATTCCGTTTGCTGTTCTGTTCTGGTTTCCTCTGTCCTGAAGGGAATAAGCACCTTTCCTGTCAGAAAGGATAAGTAGCATCTAGTCACCTGGGTCTACCCCCTTGAGCTGCACTGTCCTGCTACAGGTCAGGCGAGCTTATTGGCAGCAATGTTCATTACTCACCACCAAATCAGCCTCCCGGAAAGATTGCATGTCTGTGTTGTGGTACAGCAGGTTCCACAAACACTGACCTCTACTGACTCACCTACACATACAGATGTAACATCTTAATTTGAGCCAGTTTGCCACAGCAGGAAAATAATCCTGGAGAAACAGGACATTTTAATTATGTGGATTATTATGAATGGACATTTCATGTCGGGTTCATGTCGGGTTAAAGTGGAAATTACAAACTTCAGAAGTCTTCTTAAAACTTGAATACACTACAAGTTTGCATTCCCTGCTGTGCGGGAAAATTCTCAGCAACAAAAGAGTGATCAAATTAAGATCCTACATCTGTACTCACCTGAATTTATACTGACCTACCTATACTTACTGCTGTGTGTAATGGCATTGGGCAGAGAGGTTTCTAGATTTCCCTGAAAGACAGAGACAAAGGACACATTCACAGACTCTCTCTAGCTTAAATGAAGGCCACAATCAATTTGTGGTGATTTTGAATGCATTTCACATCTGTTGATAATGTCACCGTGAGAATCACATTTCACATTGTGAATCTCTGCAATACTGTAAATATAAAAGGAATGAGTAAGTAATTAATTAATGTAAGCAGACCAAGCCAATAGAATAAGTAGGATAAGTTGTTATTGCATGTTTTGCAGTTGTGAAAATATGCAATTATGTAAAAAATAAAATGACCATCACTATCCCTATTCCCCACATTGGCCGACACAGATTATTCACAAGTTAAACAACCATGCACGTTTAGACTAAAGTCTTGCAGAGGCATCACTAAAGCTTATCAAATAGGATTAGGAAGCAGAAAGAAATCTCCTGCCAAAGTCCCATCTGCTTACCTGAGTAAGGCTGGGGAGCTGTCTTCAGCACTGTAACCACATCCCGTTACACTGGGGGGATAGCCTAGCCCACGAGGAATAACCAGAGGAATAGCCCTATTTTTACACAATGCTATCAAGTGGATGGACAGCACACAAAACCCTATTGTTGATGAACTGAGAAGGATTGAGCAGATTTACTCTAGACTGGGGCTGCATCTTGGATCTTGGCTCTTTGAGAAATGCCGAGGCTCACGAGGAACTGTGTTTTTTGGGTTGTGTCGGCCATCCTTCTGACAGGATACTTTGACACAGGTAGGTACAGTAGAGGATTTAATGACGACTGTTTGACTTCTGGTCACATGTATAACTGTCTCATGTACTTTTACAGATGCTTCGCATGGGGTTGCTATGGATAGAGGTTTGGTAGTGAAACACTTGAAATCTCAAGACCCCTATGGGATTTCAAGACAACTGGAGTCAGATGAAGGTCTGGAGGCCTTGACCCACAAGACATATAAAGGAAAGGGTGCTATTTCTAGAAGAAAGCGGAATATTCTTTTCCCCAGTGGAGTGAAGCTTTGTTCTCAAGAGACTGTAGACCAGGCGATAGAAAACCATCTGAAGTACTTTCACCAGCGAGGTAAGCTTTTTCACTACTGTATCTCATGGGCCCTGGGGATTCATTATGACCTGGAGTCTATTCATCTACAATCTTTGTTGTTCAGCCAGATTCGTTGAATTCCTGTGGTGCATGCACTCTTATGCAAAAGCTTTTCAAACGGGTTCTTCGGTTGTCCCCATAGAATAACCCTTTTGGTTTCCATGTAGAAGCCTCAATGGAAAGGGTTTTACGTGGAACCCAATCTACCCGGAAACAAAAGGGGTCTACCTGGAACCAAGAAGGGCTCCTCAAAAGGTTCTCCTATGGGGAGAGCCGAAGAACCCTTTTAGCTTCTAGATAGCGCCTTTTTTTCTAAGAGTATATGTGACAGAAGGCTAATCTCACTCCTTTTATTATATGGCCATCTATGACTTATTACGGATTTAATATGCTTTTATTGTAATAACACAACCATTATATACCATCAAAATGAGTACAACTTTCTGTGATGATCTTATATTTAATTGGGAATGGACAGGTGGGGAAGATAAATAGATGTTTGTCATGTAAATGTGTGCTCTTTAATCACCTCCAACATGAACCATGCAGTAAGCAGTACTTTTCCAGCCTCTTTATTAAAGCCCTATGGTCATCCACGTGCATGGCTTCAGCCGTTGAAATACAGCCCGGTGTTACCATTCTCTATCAGTCGTTTGTTTGGAACAATGGTTCAGAACCTTGTTGGAACTCAAGGGAAATGACTAGAAGTCAATCAACGACAGTAACTAATCCATCATGATTCAAGGGCTATAGTTATGGTAGTCAGTCATGGAGGCTGAGAAACGCTCCACGTTTAAGGTCAAAGTCAAACGTCCAACCTCATTTTGGTACAGACTGATTGATACGGGTAAGGGCCAGATTTCAGGTGAGGCCAGGCAGAGAGGCTGGCACCAGACAGCCTTGCACCAGGGTGCCCTTCTGTCAGTTCAACCCGAACACGTGGTGCTCCACCTGGGGAAGCTTAGAGAGAAAGCCCCAGTCCTCGGTCTGAACCCTGCCTCGCTACCGAAATAGTAGTCCTCTAGACATTGATCAGATGAGCCATGCTGCCAGGAAAATATGAGAGCCCTCAGGCCTGCTCCCGCTAGCTCCTCTACCAAGGCCTTTCTGGTTGTCCTCAGCCTCCAAACCTGAAATGTAGCCTACAGATGTGGCTGCAGATTGAGAGAAAAAGAAAGGGGGTTAACGTTTTTTGCCAGCTTTTTTTGTTCCAAAGCAGAGGTACTGGTACATTGTGAAAACCACATGTCTTGAGCTGAGAAGTAATTTCAATGTCAGCAGTGGTGGTGAAATGGTGATGCTGTCTGGAACGTGGGAGTATATGTGTGTATGGATCACAAAATGACCTCACATTTCCCTGATTGCCTTCATTTTTCATAGCTGTCCATTGGAGAGATGTTTCCTGTCAGGATCGCTGGCTAAATGTCAGCTAAATGTCAATGTTTGTTTTGGTTTCCATGTCCTTGTACTACACAGTATTATTTAAATCTAGATTGAATATTCATATACGTAAAGCGGGTCTTCTTCTACATCCATCTGTGTCACAGAGTGCAACCTCTGTGTCACATGTCTCTGTGTCAATCAGAGTTGGGGTCAATTCCATTTCAATTCTGTCCAATCAGGAAGTACACAAAAAATTACATGTGTGAAAGCTAGTCTCTGACCCAGTCCTGTGTCTGTGTGCTGCCCAGTGTGTCAGGAGACGGTGTGGGAGGCGTTCAAGATCTTCTGGGACCGTCTACCTGAGAGAGATGAGTACCAGGCCTGGGTTAATTTATGTCAGGATGGAACTGTCAGCGTGATGGAGATTGGCAGCAACTTCAGCCGATCAGAGGAGCACGTCTCTCTTGTTAGGGCTGTGAGTGAGAATTTTGTACAATTTGATACATAAAACATTATGGATATTGATGTGTGTGAGTATGTGTGTGTGTGTCCAAGTGTGTGTAGTTTATTGGTATGTGATTGAGAAGCTTTAATTATCAATGGATTCTGTTTTAATTTCAGAGAGTGGTGATGACTGCTGCTCCGAATAGGTGAGTTCCAAATGTTCCAATGACTCTGTGAGATACCAGCACTTGCATTCTGTCACAATGCAAAATACAGTGGGGAGAACAAGTATTTGATACACTGCTGATTTTGCAGGTTTTCCTACTTACAAAGCATGTAGAGGTATGTCGTTTTTTATCATAGGTACACTTCAACTGTGAGAGACGGAATCTAAAACAAAAATCCAGAAAATCACATTGTATGATTTTTAAGTAATTAATTTGCATTTTATTGCATGACATAAGTATGTGATCACCTACCAACCAGTAAGAATTCCGGCTCTCACAGACCTGTTAATTTTTCTTTAAGAAACCCTCCTGTTCTCCACTCATTACCTGTATTAACTGCACCTGTTTTAACTCGTTACCTGTATAAAAGACACCTGTCCACACACTCAATCAAACAGACTCCAACCTCTCCACAATGGCCAAGACCAGAGAGCTGTGTAAGGACATCAGGAATAAAATTGTAGACCTGCACAAGGCTGGGATGGGCTACAGGACAATAGGCAAGCAGCTTGGTGGGAAGGCAACAACTGTTGGCACAATTATTAGAAAATGGAAGAAGTTCAAGATGACGGTCAATCACCCTCAGGCCTGGGGCTCCATGCAAGATCTCACCTCGTGGGGCATCAATGATCATGAGGAAGGTGAGGGAACAGCCCAGAACTACACGGCAGGACCTGGTCAATGACCTGGAGAGAGCTGGGACCACAGTCTCAAAGAAAACCATTAGTAACACACTACGCCGTCATATATTGAAATCCTGCAGCGCACACAAAGTCCCCCTGCTCAAGCCAGCGCATGTCCAGGCCCGTCTGAAGTTTGCCAATGACCATCTGGATGATCCAGAGGAGGAACGGGAGAAGTTCATGTGGTCTGATGAGACAAAAATAGAGCTTTTTGGTCTAAACTCCACTTGCCGTGTTTGGAGGAAGAAGAAGGATGAGTACAACACCAAGAACACCATCCCAACCGTGAAGCATGGAGGTGGAAACATCATTCTTTGGGGACGTTTTTATGCAAAGGGGACAGGACGACTGCACCGTATTGAGGGGAGGATGGATGGGGCCATGTATCGCGAGATCTTGGCCAACAACATCCTTCCCTCACTAAGAGCATTGAAGATGGGTCGTGGCTGGGTCTTCCAGCATGACAATGACCCGAAACACACAGCCAAGGCAACTAAGGAGTGTCTCCGTTAGAAGCATCTCAAGGTCCTGGAGTGGCCTAGCCAGTCTCCAGACCTGAACCCAGTAGAACGTCTTTGGAGGGAGCTGAAAGTCTGTATTGCCCAGCGACAGCCCTGAAACCTGAAGGATCTGTAGAAGGTCTGTATGGAGGAGTGGGCCAAAATCCTTGCTGCAGTCTGTGCAAACCTGATCCAGAACTACAGGAAACGTATGATCTCTGTAATTGCAAATGAAGGTTTCTGTACCAAATATTAAGTTCTGCTTTTCTGATGTATCAAATACTTATGTCATGCAATAAAATGCAAATGAATTACTTAAAAATCATACAATGTGATTTTCTGGATTTTTGTTTTAGATTTCGTCTCTCACAGTTGAAGTGTGCCTATGATAAAAATGACAGACCTCTACATGCTTTGTAAGTAGGAAAACCTGCAATATCAGCAGTGTATCAAATACTTGTTCTCCCCACTGTAAGTACATGCCTGGGTCACGTTCAGCAGGTTTCAACGTTATAGAACGTTCAGGTCACTTAGAGCAGATGTACAGAATGTTGCACCCCGCTGAACGTCACACACATTACTCAACCTCAACCCCTCATCAACCACATTGTATTTACACCACTTCCATGTTCTCCTCCTCCCCGTCCCATCCCCGTCCCATCCCCGTCCCATCCCCGTCCCATCCACGTCCCATCCCCGTCCCATCCCCGTCCCATCCCCGTCCCATCCACGTCCCATCCCCGTCCCATCCACGTCCCATCCCGTCCCATCCCTGTCCCATCCACCCCATCCCCGTCCCATCCCCGTCCCATCCCCGTCCCATCCACGTCCCATCCACGTCCCATCCCCGTCCCATCCCCGTCCCATCCACGTCCCATCCACGTCCCATCCACGTCCCATCCACGTCCCATCCCCGTCCCATCCCCGTCCCATCCACGTCCCATCTACGTCAGCGAGCCCACAAGCTCAGGGTCCAAAGTGTGCAGGTAGGTCTGTTCCCAACACTAAAGCCTGCTGTCTTGGTGCCCACACAGCTCTATAGAAACACTGCTGTGTTGTATGCTATCCATAACAGTGATGTAGTCCCGTGTAGCTCAGTTGGTAGAGCATGGCGCTTGCAACACCAGGGTTGTGGGTTCGATTCCTATGAGGACTAGTATAAAAAAAAGTATGAAAATATATATAAGTCGCTCTGGATAAGAGTCTGCTAAATTATGAAAATGTAACATGTAAATATGCTGTCACGGCAGCCTCCATGCACCACACAGCTCTGCAGCCTGCTCAACCTTTCCCGCCTCGCTTCAACCAGATTCATACAACTACTACATTGTTGTATGATCATAGCCACTGCTGTAGACAGCTTGCGGTGCCTGTAAGCTACACTCATGTAGACACAAACAGGAAAGTATTATAGCAGGTCTACTTTTGTAATACCTGGTAGTTACATACAGGGGTACAGTGTAATACCTGGTAGTTACATACAGGGCTACAGTGTAATACCTGGTAGTTACATACAGGGGTACAGTGTAATACCTGGTAGTTACATACAGGGCTACAGTGTAATACCTGGTAGTTACATACAGGGCTACAGTATAACAACATGTAATACCTGGTCATTACATACAGGGCTACAGTGTAATGCCTGGTAGTTACATACAGGGGTACAGTGTAATACCTGGTAGTTACATACAGGGGTACAGTGTAATACCTGGTAGTTACATACAGGGGTACAGTGTAATACCTGTTAGTTACATACAGGGCTACAGAATAACAACATGTAATACCTGGTCATTACATACAGGGCTACAGTGTAATGCCTGGTAGTTACATACAGGGGTACAGTGTAATGCCTGGTAGTTACATACAGGGGTACAGTGTAATACCTGGTAGTTACATACAGGGGTACAGTGTAATACCTGGTAGTTACATACAGGGCTACAGTATAACAACATGTAATACCTGGTCATTACATACAGGGCTACAGTGTAATGCCTGGTAGTTACATACAGGGGTACAGTGTAATTCCTGGTAGTTACATACAGGGCTACAGTATAACAACATGCAATACCTGGTAGTTACATACAGGGCTACAGTGTAATACCTGGTAGTTACATACAGGGATACAGTGTAACAGCATGTAATACCTGGTTTTGATTTACAAAATGTTAAAGATTTGCAAATGACATCACAATAGCATGAAAGCCATTTGAACAGGTATACCAGTTTGAAGTACTATGTAATTATTGTAATGATGCTGTACATTCCTGCGTAACTGCCATTTTATTACACAGGTATGAGGGGTGCTTATTGTAAAGTGGGAGCTTTACAACCTAGAATCTTTTGTATCACATGTGGAAGTTACTGATTGATTGTCTCTCTTTCACACAGTCCAAGATGTTGAAGTTACTGATTGATTGTCTCTCTTTCACACAGTCCAACATGTTGAAGTTACTGATTGATTGTCTCTCTTTCACACAGTCCAACCGCGGCAACTCCACCAGAATTGGCCACCACCCAAAAAGGTTGACCTCTTAACCTCAATTCAGTGTCTGGGCAAAATTCATCTGTCATTTATACCATCTGTTGATCAGTGACAGTATAGCTAGACTATTAGCCCCTGTCTGTAGTGTAGTACTGTCTTTAGGTTATTGTGGGTGCTGCATAGGACTACTGTAGCCTGATCAAGACACGTGTTGCTCCCAGAATAGGCCTTTAATCCTTCCTAATGACACACCACGTTGTCAATGGACAGTGGATAGAGGGACCGCTAGACTTTCCTAAGAGATTGTCTGAACCACTTGTCTGAACTCACTGCTTTTCAAGTTCAGTGCCAGACATGTTCAGTAGCAATTCATTGATGTCATGTGGAATGTTTTCTTATATAATTGTATTCTGTGTCACGTATAATACACCCTCTTTTTATTCATACTTATATATTCTTTGTTTCTGGGTCCCTTCTTGTTTTCTTCTGTAGACAATGAAGTCATTGTCATACAGCCAGACACCTTCCCAACCTTGCGAGGAGATGTTGACATCATTCCTGTCATTACTGCAGAGCCAGTTGAGGAGGTCACAGAGATGGTCCCGCCAGAAACGACTGACTCTGTGACTGAAGATGCTGACATCGACGTCACCTCAGAGACAATACAAGAGATAGGAGAGGACGCCACTACCGAAGCTGCCTTTGACGTCAACTCCGAAAAAGCAGTTGAAGTCATTGCTGAGACTAGTGATGAGATTAATGTGGCTGCTGTTGAGGAAACATCCGATGCTACCTCAGATGACACTGTGGAGATCACATCTGAACCTATTGTCACTGGCATCCACGAGCCCATTAATGAGGTAATTGGGAAAATGTATGAGGAAGTAATCTCAGATACCACACACAATACAGTGGAGGAGGCAGAAGAGGCCGCTGCAGAGGTCCCACCAGAAGCTGCCAATTTGATCCCTATAGAGGTCCCATCAGAGGCTGCCGTTGTGATCCCTATAGAGGTCCCATCAGAGGCTGCCATTATGATCCCTATAGAGGTCCCATCAGAGGCTGCCGTTGAGATCCCTGCAGAGGTCCCTTCAGAAGCTGCCATCGATATGCCTGTTGGGTCCACAGACAAGGATATCCCAGAACCTGAAATAACATTTATTCCAGAAACTTCTTTGGAGGCCATTTCTGAAACCCCTTCTGAAGCGCCTTCGGAGGCTGCCACAGAAGTCACTTCAGATACCATAGACAAGGAGATCACAGAGGGTACTACAGAAATCACTTCAGACACCATAGACAAGGAGATCACAGAGGGTACTACAGAAATCACTTCAGATACCATAGACGAGATCACAGAGGACGCTACAGAAATCACATCAGATACCATAGACAAGGAGATCACAGTGGGTGCCACAGAAATCACATCAGAAACCATAGACAAGGAGATCACAGAAGGTGCCACAGAAATCACATCAGAAACCATAGACAAGGACATCACAGAGGGTGCAACAGAAATAACTTCAGACATCAAAGATGAGGAGATTAAAGAGGCTGCCATAGAGATAACTTCAGATACCACAGATGAGGAGATCACAGAAGCTGCGGTAGAAGAAAACGTAACTTTGGAGATCACTTCAGACATTGCTACCAAAGCAACGTCAGAAGATACTACAGATGAGGATATTCCAGAGGATGCAGCAGAATTAACTCCAGAAGTTTCTCCAGGGGACACTTCAGAGCCTGAAGCTGCCATCGAGATCCCTTCAGAGGGTTCAGATGGAGATGTTCAGGAGCTCCCTGTGGAGACCACCTCAGAGGCTACAGTAAATGTTGCCCCAGAAGACACTGAAGAGGAGACCCCTGAGATTTTAGAGGAAGTTATCTCAGTCGCCACAACGCATTTGATACTCGAGGCTATGGAGGAGATCACTCCAGAGACTGTACTAGAGGATACTGTAGCCACTACTACTAATGATGTGGTAATAGAGATTGGTCCTGAGGAAGAAGTCACTCCAGAAACTTCAGTAAAGGTCGTTCCAGAGGATGTAACAGGGATCACTGAAGAAGCAACAATTAATGCTGAAGTCACTCCTGAGGCTGAAGTAGAGATGAAGGAAGTTACGATGGAGGTCACCTCAGAAGCCACTTTGGAGGTCACTGCTGAGGTTGAAGTAGAGGTAACTCCAGAATATGTAGTGGAGGAACCTCCAGAGGCTGAGGAGATTACAGAAGAAACTGCAGTAGAGGACAATCCCGAGGTGGAGATAGAGGTAACTCCAGAGTCTACTGAAGAAGTTCCTGAGGAAGCAGAAGAGGTCCCTTTGGAGACTGCAGTGGAAGATACTCCAGAGGCTGTAGAAGAAATCCCCCCAGAGACTGTAGAGATAACGCTGGCAGCTGCTGAAGAAGACTCAACAGAAACTGTAGAAGAAATAGTTTCAGTGACTCCAGAAGAGATAACACCAGAACCTTCAGAGGAGGAAACTCCAGAACCTTCAGAGGAGGAAACTCCAGAGGCTTCAGAAGGGGTCCCATCTGAGGCAGTAGACGAGATCATTCCAGAAGCTACAGAAGAGGCTTCCAAAAGGACAATTACTGAAACTACAGAAGAGGCTTCCGAAGAGATCATTCTAGAGCGTTCAGAAGCTGCAGCAGAGATAACCACAGAGGCTGCAGGTGAGTCCACTCCAGAGGCGACACAGGAGGCTGCTGTGGAGATTACTCATGAGGTTACCACTGAAACTGAAATTTTGACGGACACAGAGGAGAACAATAATGGCGATCGTTATAAGGATGCAGAGGAGAACAATAACGGTGATCGTTATAGGGTCACCGAAGAAACAAATGATGACTTCCTAGGGATCCAAGATATCATAACAGAGGTGGAAAACACGGTAAGGAAATTACGAGGTTATTATTATTGCAATCAATGAAACACAGAATCAATAATCAAATTGTTACTTCATAAAGGATAGAAGCCTTCTTAAACACACAATGAGAGAGGTGCTATAGATTAAAGACACTGTCTACTGAAATGAATCAGAGTGAAGTGATATTGTAATGATGTGAGCTCTTTGTGATCTGTTTTTGTGTCCTGTGTTTAGCTGGCCAATGAGATCGAGGACATCATGACGAGGCCGTCCACACCCATGAAGGAGCAGGTGGTAGAACTCAGCATCCAGCTGAAGGGAGAGAACTACAACGACGCCCTGAGAGACCCCTCTAGCTTCTACTACCAGCGCGTGGCCAAACATTTCACCCATAAGGTACAGTAGAGTTGGTATACTGCTGCCCCATGCAGGCTCTTGGTAAAAACAATTGTTTGCTCCCGTCCTTTTTGACACCAGCTTTTGTTTTTGTTTCCTTCTTTTCACATACAGGATGTACACTGAGTGTACAAAACATTAGGAACACCTTCCTAATATTGAGTTGCACCTCCGTTTGCCCTCAGAACAGCCTCAATTCATCAGGGCATGGACTTTACAAGGTGTCGAAAGCGTTCCACAGGGACGCTGGCCCATGTTGACTCCAAGGCTTTCCGGTTGTGTCAAGTTGGCTGGATGTCCTTTGGGTGGTGAACAATTCTAGATACACACTGGAAACTGTTACGTTGCACTTTTTGAAACACTCAAACCGGTGTGCCTGGCACCTGCTATCATACCGCGTTCAAAGACACTCAAATCATTTGTCTTGCCCATTCACCTTCTGAATGGCACAAATACCCAATCCATGTCTCAATTGTCTCTGGGCTTAAAAATCCTTCTTTAACCCATCTTCTCCCCTTCATCTACACTGTCTGAAGTGGATTTAACAGGTGACATCAATAAGGGATCCATCTGTCATGGATAGCAGGTGTTCCTAATGTTTTGGACTGTGCATTTTACATGATTAACTCTTGCGTGTACAGAGTAGAAACAGAAAGTTCGGAAGAGGTTGAAAGATATCTATATATATTCTACTGTATCTATTTACTGTAAACAGCTTTCAAATGTTGTACTGGTTGTCCGGGCTTGCCAGCTATATACTGTATTCACTAAAGAACAGGAAGAAACCTGCCTGGAAAAATCAGAGGTCCACCAGTCAGTGTGACAGCTCTGGAAACATGTCCTCTGCTGGGAACCCACAGTGATGGACGGTGTAGTCCCATCGCTGGATGTTGCCACCTCACATTTTGTCCTTTTCTCCGGCAGAGCCAGAGTTTGTCAGAGTAGAGGCCATTAGTTATAGACGTGTCCCAAATGGCCGCCTATTTCCCAATATAGTGTAGTGCTTTTGACCAGGGTCTGATCAGAGCCCCATGGGGCTCGGTCAAAAGTAGTGCACTAAATAGGTAATAGGGTGCCATTTGAGATGCAGACATACAGAGAGGATGAATAAGTAAACAACAGGACAGAGCCTTACTGCTGCTGGCCAAGAGGGGAAAGAAGGGAGGTGACACAGATCCCAGAGGACAGCTTTAGCACACAGACAGCCACTACACAGACTTGGACAGGGGACTGACTTGATGTTTGTCTATACTGCAGTAACTGATCATACTATGTGGTCCTGGACTGAGAATGATATCGCTAACTGGTGGCGTAAGGGATTCACAGTACTGGTGTAGACGCAGGCCTGTCTGGCGAACAGGGTGGGTCTTTTTCATTCTCCTGACAAAAACTCCAACTTGACCTGCTAATTAACTAAGTGTGTTTTCTTTTCATCGTTCTCATCTAGATTGAAGATGCATTTGAAAGGTTACCAGGATTCAAGAAGGTCTTTGTAGTTGAATTCAGGTAAGCGTCATTAACAGCTATAAATCCATTGATCTACTACCTATAAAGCATCATATTTAATTGAACAGGCAATATGCTATTTCAATATCAAGTTCTAATATTTCTTTGTCTTTTCCAAATGTGTCCAGGCCTCAGAAGGACCTCCAAAGGTAAGCATGTTTTCTTTCTTCTGACCCAAATAACTGTCTCACAAGGTTTACATCCAATTGGCTACATATGTTCATGCGAATATTCTAAAATCTGCATAAAGCCACATGCTTGTTGCGGATAAAGTGCTGTGCGCGATGAAGTAGTGCACATGGAAATAACTTTTGCATTATATAGTGAATGTGCCTCCTATGACTTTGGCATATGCACTCTAGCCAACAGATTGGATATACAGCAGGCTACTTTAATCAAATCAAATCAAATGTATTTATATAGCACTTTGATATCTCAAAGTGCTGAACAGAAACCCAGCCTAAAACCCCAAACAGCAAGCAATGCAGGTGTTGAAGCATGTTGGCTAGGAAAAACTCCCTAGAAAGGCCAAAACCTAGGAAGAAACCTAGAGAGGAACCAGGCTATGAGGGGTGGCCAGTCCTCTTCTGGCTGTGCTGGGTGGAGATTATAACAGAACATGCCCAAGATGTTCAAATGTTCATAAATGACCAGCATGGTCAAATAATAGGTCTGGGACAGGTAGCACGTCCGGTGAACAGGTCAGGATTCCATAGCCGCAGGTAGAACAGTTGAAACTGGAGCAGCAGCACAGCCAGGTGGACTGGAGACACCAAGGAGTCATCATGCCAGGTAGTCCTGTGACACTGTGGCCCCATCCGATTTTATTTGTCAAATGGCAGCCAGCCAAGCATCGATCATCATGTCACCAGAATAAGACTCTCAATATTTATCAATGTATGCACATAGAGGCGTTTCCACCGCCATATCTCGCATAATTAACTCCCACCTTGTCTAGCGGATTTGTTTTGTCGACAGATTTGCTGTTCCCATCAGGCCTGTCGTGACATTTATTATCCAACATGTACTTTACTCGCATTAAAAGGATGGCTGGAAACCTGGTCACTGTTAATGCATTCACATGTCAGGATTTATGGCTCCTAAATCCATGACAACGACCACTGACACACTCATTACAGTTGATGACGTCCTGGAGAGTGCTGTAATAACAGGCTAGATACCTGTGTGAAAGTGCACTGGAGCGTGATAAATCCATCTCATTGCAATGCTATCACTCCCAGTTCAACCATTATGACTGCACAGTTGAGCTAACCCAAATCCCACTGAGTCTATCTCACATGCATATCTACTAATGGGATATGCATGTGCATCTGTGTCTGGCTGAGCCAAAGAACCAAGCCTTTACCGTACCTACTGCATGGTTAGATGTTTTCTGCTTACTTGCCACAGTCTTCAGATCAGTTGTTCTACACTATGTTTACCAGCATTACAAGCATACTTCCAATGCCTGTCAATCATTATAGCTCAGTGCATCAGCAGCATTGCAGACACGAAAAGCACAAAAAACGAAGCTAAAACACGTGATTCCTTTTGGCTACATGTCACATTGGACTTTTATGTGTTTTCTGTTAGTTGGCGTCTTTATATTACACGAGTTCTGCAATGCTCCAGTTTACAGTTAATGGCCTTGCAATGGTCAATCACCCCCGAAGTGGGGTAAGCCCCATCGCTCACCCCGCAGGCCCCCTGCCAATCATGATGATGAGATTAAAGGCAGAGCTTTATGACAAGATCACTTTCCTCCTGACTGTCAACCAGTACGGAGGCTCCAGGCCAGATTCCCCCACAGGTTTAGACCCTCACTCGTTTCCCCTACAAACTGGCATCGTGGAAAACTAAACGTTGCGAGCACAGTGAGGCCTTTAAACCACCTTCGGGTCTTCACAGTTTGTTCTGCAGGTCATATAAAGCCCTGTTAGCATGCAACCTTTAAATGGAGCTGCCAGGGAATTAGAGCTGAAGGAGAATTGGGCTGTCTGGGGGGGAGAAAGGGAAGATGGTCATAAACTGACCAGGAACACAGTATCTAGATTAGGATATAGCTTCTCCAAGCTAGGACCACTTTAAAGGTCCAATGCAGCCATTTTTATCTCAATATCAAATAATTTCTGGGTAACAATTAAGTATCTTACTGTCATTGTTTTCAGTTAAAAGAAACAGAAATATCTTCTTAGCAATGAACACTTTCTCAAGCGAGAATTTCCCTCGGACTGTCTGGGAGTAGTCTGAGTTAGGAGGGGAAAACCGAAAACTAGCTGGTATTGGCAGAGGTTTGAAACTCTCTTTCTAATGGTTGTATTAAATAACTGACCGCGTGGCGATGGAAAGGCATGTAAAGGCATAAGCTTCATACCACCAAAACAGGCAGAAATGTCAGGCTGTCTTTTTAAACAGCTATTTTACTTAAAGGGTATTATCATAGTTTTCACAATTTCACAGTAAAGTTCCAACCTCATTGTGTGGAAATATCTATAAAACACAGGAAAATCACGTGTTTGACTGCACTGTGCCTAAACTAGGACCTCTTTAAGCTAGGACCTCTATAATAATTAAGATAGGACCTCTTTAAGCTATGACCTCTTTAAGCAAGGACCTCTTTAAACTAGGACCTCTGTAATAATTAAGCTAGGACCTCTGTCTCTCTCTGTTCCTCAATGTGTCTCTCTGTTCCTCAATGTGTCTCTCTGTTTCTCAATATGTCTCTCTGTTCCTCAATGTGTCTCTCTGTAACTCAATGTGTCTCTCTCTGTTCCTCAATGTGTGTCTCTGTTCCTCAATGTGTCTCTCTGTTCCTCAATATGTCTCTCTGTTCCTCAATATGTCTCTCTGTTCCTCAAAATGTCTCTCTGTTCCTCAATGTCTCTCTCTCTCAGTTCCTCAATATGTCTCTCTCTGTTCCTCAATGTCTCTCTGTTCCTCAATGTGTCTCTCTGTTCCTCAATATGTCTTTCTCTGTTCCTCAATGTGTCTGTCTCTGTTCCTCAATGTGTCTGTCTGTTCCTCAATGTGTCTCTCTGTTCCTCAATGTGTCTCTCCGTTACTCAATGTGTCTCTCTGTGTTCCTCAATGTGTCTCTCTGTTCCTCAATATGTCTCTCTATTCCTCAATGTGTCTCTCTGTTCCTCAATGTGTCTTTCTGTTCCTCAATATGTCTCTCTCTGTTCCTCAATGTGTCTCTCTGTTCCTCAATGTGTCTTTCTGTTCCTCAATATGTCTCTCTATTCCTCAATGTGTCTCTCTGTTCCTCAATATGTCTCTATATTCCTCAATGTGTCTCTCTGTTCCTCAATGTGTCTTTCTGTTCCTCAATGTGTCTCTCTGTTCCTCAATGTGTCTCTCTCTGTTCCTCAATGTGTCTCTCTGTTTCTCAATATGTCTCTCTCTGTTCCTCAATGTGTCTTTCTGTTACTCGATGTGTCTCTCTGTTCTTCAATGTGTCTCTCTATCAAATGAATATTGCTCCTCTAGGGGTATGTTGTCTGTGGTAGTCCACTACGCAGTGACTCTGGAAGTGGATGGGGCAGGCATCAGTAAGGAGACCATGGACTACATCAACCTCCAGTCCAACGTGGTGGAGAAGTCTTACCGTGACGCCGTTGAACGCCCCACTGTGGTTTACACCATAACAGACTTCCGAAACTACATCACTGAAGCCCTGCACAAGGAGAACTTCATGAGCAACACCACTCTGGATGTAGACCCTGACTCACTGCAGCTAGAGCCAGGTAGGTCTACAGACCGGCTAAACTGTACAACAGGTGGTCATGAACTCTGGTCCTAGAGAGCTACATTATGAGAAGGCTTTTATTCCAGCCCAGAACTTACACACCAAACCAGACTAATAATAGTATTGAGTATTAGTTGATCTAGTACAATTACGTGTGTTAGTGCTGAAACAAAAGCTTGCTCAGAGAGCAGTCCTCCAGGAACAGGGTTGGCGACCACTGCTAAATAAGGGTTTAGTCCTGGGATTTGTGTGAAAAGGTAAAAGGGTTCTCCAGTTGATTTGTGTACGACTGTTTTATTTTCCAGTTGATAACTTGTTTCTGGGAGGGAGACCCACCACCAAACCAGAAGAGTCCAATGACATGATGGTGAGTGAGTGTCAGTTCACTGCTCCACATTGTCCTGAGGAACATTGTGTATTGCATCCTTTTAGCAATATAGTCACCTGAATATGTCGTTGATGACATTGCTAGTTCAATGTGTGTTGGTGTGTAGGCTACACTAAAATGAATGCAATGAAAGTCATTTGTTGCTAAAGTTGCTTTGGAAAATGGAATTCATATCCAGCTGTCTCAGTTCAGTAAAAGTCTGTAAAAATAGTCAAGTCCATTTTACACCAAACTATTCTCAAGACGCAAGTCAGCATGCCATATTAAGCAAACAGTTGTGTTCAATCACTAAGAAATATAGAAAGAAATCTGGTTCGAGTGGAAATATGACATGAATTTATTATGCCGAATGATTCGCTTTTCTCATAGACGGCACTGTAATTACAAAGACACATTTGACTGGGAACAAACTTAACAATCTCAGAATTTACTCCCTCAATTTTTTCCTGTTTTTTTTCTCATCCTTTATTAAACTGATTTACAATCTTGTTTAGGCTGAATGGCGTTGTCCAATTTGTCTTGACTACCATGTGTTCTCTCTCATTCTCTCAGGTAATGGCAGGCTTCCTAGGGTCTAACACAGGCACAAGGCAGTTAGTGGTAGTTAAAGATAAGCACATCTGAAGTCCATTCGTTATTAAATGGGTCCACTTTGACCAAACAGAACTTTATTGTTGTCCGTAGGGCATAACACAACTTTTTGTTTATCCTGTGGTGAAAGACAATGACGCTCTGCTCATTTGTGTGAACACAACCTGGTTTGACGGTCTCTCTGAGTCACATAGCTGTTTGCAGGAAGCCCATTTTCATTGTAGAAGATGAAGTGTGTGTGTGTGTGTGTGTGTGTGTTTCTCTGTCCCTTGAGCAGAACATACTAATACAGAACATATGTTGAGGTTAAAAGGCCTGTGTTGTTGCATTCATTCATATAGGGCATCTGTTGCTAGCGATGTATATGTGAATTTCACTCAGATTTAGTTTATCGTGAGGTATTTTGTGTTTCTGGATATTTACTTTGTGAAGCACACATATCAAGGGCTACATCTGTATCTGTTACAACTCAACCTTGTGAGAGAGAAAAACACAACTAATCTGCAGCTGCAGCTCGGGAGGCACAGAGGGCCGGCTTTTGTGTCCAAATGTATCTTCTACGTGCCAATGCAATTTCTTTCCACTGAAGTTAGTCTGGATAGAAGAAGGATGAATTTCCACTGTAATTCATTGAAGATGTTGAGGATAATTTTTTCCCCCCACTTTGACTTCTATAAGGGCTGTTGAATGTATATGTGATCATATCTGTCATCCAATGCATGTGCTTTTTGATCTGTGCATGGGAAAATGTAGGTATTTATGTATGCATGGGTGGTGTAGGTCTATGTAAGTCTATGTAGTTCTATGTACTGTAGTTGCGTGTGTCCATCCTTGGGGCATGGCCAGCCCAGGTGTATCATCTGGGAAATTCCCGTATAGATAGAGGATTTAGGATTATCCTTCCTCCAGCCAGCCTAATCTAGGTATATTCTTGGCATTTTCTATGTTTGCCGTGTCTGCCAGCCTCCCGTTTGGGCTATAGGTAGACAACAATACACACGGACTATCATTTAAGTGTGAGTTATTAGACGTACATTTCTCTAACGTTAGTAGAATGTAAGAATAATGTCAGTGCACTTTTATCAACCTTTGTCTTTTCTTCCTGGTGTGTCAGGACAATGTTCTGGCTGCTGAGAAACCACCAGATGCTCCTGGCCAAGACTTGGATGTCAGCGACATCTTCCTGAAGAAGGATGATTTCCTGTTTCCTGTGGACCCTTTGAAAGGCTCCGGGAGCGTTGTGGCCAGTGAAAATGATGTGTTCGTTCTGGATGAAACCACCTTGCCACCCAGCACCACTGCTGTCCCTGCAGAGAGTGAGCAGTCCTGTTTCTACTTCCTAAATCACGCACGAGACCACATTCACATCACCTTGTATACAGTCAACCACACAGTAACACACAACACAAAAAAACACATTCAAATCTGACTTAATAGAGTTTTGAAACCATTTATCCATTGTTAATATCATGGATTCTCCTCTATTCTGTTTTCACTCTGTTTCCCTTCACTGAAGAGAAGGGAGATTCCCATGTTCCAGTAACAAAGCATGTGTTTTCCTGTTTTTCTAGATAATGGAAATATTGA
Source organism: Oncorhynchus masou masou (assembly GCF_036934945.1). Classification (NCBI taxonomy): domain Eukaryota; kingdom Metazoa; phylum Chordata; class Actinopteri; order Salmoniformes; family Salmonidae; genus Oncorhynchus; species Oncorhynchus masou. Next base: position 82,833,303 of record NC_088217.1, on the reverse strand, counting down.
AGAAGAGGGATTTCTTCTCAGCAACACTCAGCAAGACTCTGATACTCCCAATGGGGATGGTGTGGTCGGTGCTGGAGGCTCCTCTACCTCCTCCCCTTCACAACCACAGACCACAGAGGCCCCGGTCCCGACACCTCCCAGAGTAGACCCAGATTTGGATGATGGCTCTGGCTCCGGCTTCTCTGGGGATGACCAAGGGGCTGACGTCTTCCCATGGTTTCCCGTGACAACTGAGGAGACAGACTACATAGAGGAGGAGGAGGATTCTGTGGTGTGGGAGGTGCATTTACCAGATCCAGAAGTGGAACCAAAGGAGGAAGAGAAGAAGGATGAGGAGAAGGGGGAAGAGATCACCGAATCTGTCCTGACTGAATCTCCAGAGGATATGGGTCCTTTTGAGTCCGATCCAGAATCTGCCCCAGTTGAGGAAGAGCCACAACAGCCTTTCTTGGACAGGCTGCCTGTGACCCAAGACATTGGTACCCGACCTGACTACACGACCACCGCTGAAGTCCCTGTGTTCTGGACCGCAGAGACCTTGACCGTGGAGCTCTCCATACAGACGCTGGAGGCCTCTGGGATTTATGACGATTATTACCCAAGCGAACCATTCACCATCATAGCACCAGTCACTGATTATCCCTATCCTCAGTTTTACACCACTGAGTCCCTGGTGTTGGAAGGGCCAGCAGCTGAGACCCATGGTTCTGTTGAGGAGCTGTCGGAGCCAACCAGTCCAATAGAGGTTGAACTCCCCACAGTCACTGAGTCACCTACCTTCATAGACATGGAGCTGTTCACAGTCAAGGAGTCCATCTTCGATATGATCACCTCCGAACCACCAGAGATCGAAGCCTTCACCGACAGACCTTTACTCTTGGTGCCCGATCCTGAGGATGAAGATGGAGAGGTGGAGATCTTGGAGGAACAGGGGGCGGAGGTCGCAGGGCCCTTGGCCACAGTACTCCCAGCCCTTGACATCTCAGAGGAGGACCTAGCTGAAGATCAAATCTTTGTTGTGGCTGCAGGTACAGCAGCCCCAGAAGTCATAGAGTCTCATAGCATCTTATCCCCCGAGAAGGAATCTCCCTTCTCTCGTATATCTGACTCTGTACCAGAAGAGGAGGAAGCCACACACCATCCAGCCACCACAGAAATAGCACCACATGGTGACATTGAAATCCCTGAGACACCTGAAATTGCCCCAACAATCCTACCTCCATTCTTCCAGCCCACTTTCAGACCCACAGAAAACCTGCTTGAGGCAGCAGAAGAGTCAGATGTTAGCAGTGAAGAAGGAGATGTTAGCATGGCGCTAGCACCCCCTTCCCCAGCTCACAACACATACGAACTAGAAGTCGGCACTTCAATCCAAGCGGTTGGAGACCCCGCACCAGACTCCCCCATGTCGGAAATGGACCTCACCTTCGACGTGTATGACGGAACGAGTCACATGGATGGGGACAGCAGCGGGTACTCCAGCATCGCCCACGGATCAGACGTGGGCAGCATCGCCATGGCGAAGAGCCCTGGCAAGGATCTGATGGTGTTCTTCAGCCTGAGGGTGACCAACATGATGTTCTCTGAGGATCTCTTCAACAAGAGTTCCACAGAGTACAAAGCCCTGGAGCAGAGGTTCCTCGAACTGGTAAAGGATATATGGGATTATCTGCAATAACATTGGGGTATGGGGCCCATAAATTAATGTTCAGTATGCGTAGAGACGGCCTTCTCAAGTTCATTTTACCATTTTCATTGCTTTGAATGTTGTAATATGTTGCATATAATGGATTCTGTAGTAGAACTTTCTAATGAACTGTTTCCATGGTTATTGGATTTGTCACAAGTCATACAGTACCTGTGGAATACAGTATATCTTGGTGTTTTGGGAAGCATAAAGTAACAATGTCTCTTTCTCGTCTGTAGCTCATCCCTTACCTGCAGTCCAACCTCAGCAACTTCCAGAACCTGGAGATCCTGAATTTCCGTAACGGCAGCATCGTGGTGAACAGCAGGATGAAGTTCGGGAAGCCCGTCTCTCGGGGGGTCACCAACACTGTCTACCTTATCCTAGAGGACTTCGCTAACTCAGCCTTCCAAACCATGAACCTCGCCATAGACAAATACTCACTGGATGTGGAATCAGGTAAACCTTAGCTGCAAACAAGTGATTCTTGAGTCTTGAGTGATGTTATTCTGCAGTGAGAGTAGGAAATGTATGAAATCATGTCAACAAGGACTCATTGTTGTGAAGCATTTCCTGACAGTAATGTCCGTTTGGTGGCTGATCTTCTGTAGCTGAGGTTTCATTATTGGATCTTGAAAGATGTGAAAGTCGACAACAGAAGCAGTGGCATGCTGACCGAACCCAAACTTCTCACATTAACACATCAGCAGGAGATTGCTGTAATGAGTCATTGAAGTGAGATGACTCTCTTGTTATGAATCAAGTTGTTTTCTCAACACTTTGTAACTCAAAAAGCCCATGAAAATAACATAACGATCTCAATGTGTCAATGGCTTTGATACTGTGGCCCCGGGGATGGTGATCTCATGTGGTTGATACTTCTGTTTGGGCTAGGGTTGCAAAATTCCAGGAACTTTCAATAAATTCCCTGGATTTACCAAAATCCCGGTTGGAGGATTCCAGGAATCAGGAGGGATTAAGCAGGAAATCCAGAATCCTCCAACCGGGTCTTCTGGAAAACCTGGGAATTTTGCAACCCTCGTCTGGGCAGATGTACAATGTGACCAGCAGCAGTACTGTACAGTATGTGTCATAATGAGGATGAGTCACCATGGTGTTATTCTATAAGCACGGCTGGGTCGTTACAGTATAATCTGTGTTGTAATCTGTCTGAGCCAATCATAATCATCTACTGTAACACTGATGCTTAATCATGTCACATCATGTAAGGTCTCCACAGGGCGTCGAATTAGAAAAAGACAAAGGTATTTGTTAAGGGCTAAGGTTAGAGGTAGAGAGTTAAGGTTGGAGTCAGAGTTAGGATTAGAATACTTCGCTCTTTTCTAGAATGTTCCGATAGTGACAACTAAAGTGCTCTGGGCACGTCATCATCAGCCAATTTACGACTAAAGTCTGAAACATTCTAACATATATTTTCTGTGGTGTATTTATGTGTTTTAGAATTAGTGACCACCATCACCAGCACAGTCAAACCCCCATCCCTGAGTCACCAGGTTCTCAGATGGTAGAACTGAGGTCACACAAAACATATTTCTTTATGTTTTCTTTGTCGTTGCCAGGCAACCAGGCAAACCCCTGCAAGTTCCAAGCGTGTAATGAGTATTCGATGTGCACGGTGAACCGCTGGTCCGGGGAGGCAGAGTGTGTGTGTGACGCGGGTTACTTCAGCGTGGATGGACTGCCGTGCCAGAGTATCTGTGACCTGCAGGAGGATTTCTGTCTCAACGATGGGAAGTGTGATGTCATCCCTGGCAAGGGAGCCATCTGCAGGTGGGTGGGAGTTTAGTTAAGGACACTGACATGATGAATTCACTATAGGGTTGTGTATGTGTGTGTTTGAGATGCATATGGTTCTAATGCTGTTCTGTGTGGTTCTAGATGTCGTGTTGGAGAGAATTGGTGGTACCGCGGGGAACACTGTGAGGAGTATGTGTCAGAACCTCTGGTGGTGGGCATCGCCATAGCGTCGGTGGCTGGATTCCTATTGGTGGCCTCTGGGGCAATCTTCTTCCTGGCCAGGACTCTGAGGGACGGTTATGACAAGGAGGATTCAGAGGATCCTCTACGGTAAGCAGCAGACTCATAAACCCAGAGGGAGAAGGAGTAAATCAGATTATTTACCTGTCATGTGTAATGGTTATTTAAGATATCACTGCAGTGTTGCTTGTAGAGTAATGTCATCTGATAATATTTCAAAATGTCAAAAGTTTGGACACACCTACTTAGTGTTTTTCTTTATTTTTACTATTTTCTACATTGAAGAATTGTAGTGAAGATATCAACACTATGAAATAACACATATGGAATCATGTACTAACCAACAAAGTGTTAAACAAATCAAAATATATTTAATATTTGAGATTCTTCAAATAGCCACCCTTTGCCTTGATGACAGCTTTGCACACTCTTGGCACTCTCTCAACCAGCTTCACCTAGAATGCTTTTCCAACAGTCTTGAAGGAGTTCACCACATGTGCTGTGCACTTGTTGGCTGCTTTTCCTTCACTCTGCGGTCCAACTCATCCCAAACCATCTCAATTGGGTTGAGGTCGGGTGATTGTGGAGGCCAGGTCATCTGATGCTGCACTCCATCATTCTCCTTCTGGTCAAATAGCCCTTACACAACCTGTCGATGTGTTGGGTCATTGTCCTGTTGAAAAACAAATGATAGTCCCACTAAGCGCAAACCCGATGGGATGGCGTATCACTGCAGAATGCTGTGGTATCCGGTTAAGTCTGCCTTGAATTCTAAATAAATCACTGACAGTGTCACCAGCAAAGCACCCCCACACCATCACACCTCCTCCTCCATGCTTCACGGTGGGAACCACACATGCGGAGATCATCCGTTCACCTACTCTGCGTCTCACGAAGACATGGCGGTTGGAACCAAAAATCTAAAATTTGGACTCATCAGACCTAAGGACAGGTTTCCACCGGTCTATTGTTCATTTACATTTTACATTTAAGTCATTTAGCAGACGCTCTTATCCAGAGCGACTTACAAATTGGTGAATTCACCTTCTGACATCAGTGGAACAGCCACTTTACAATAGTGCATCTAAATCATTTAAGGGGGGGGTGAGAAGGATTGCTTTATCCTATCCTAGGTATTCCTTGAAGAGGTGGGGTTTCAGGTGTCTCCGGAAGGTGGTGATTGACTCCGCTGTCCTGGCATCGTGAGGGAGTTTGTTCCACCATTGGGGGGCCAGAGCAGCGAACAGTTTTGACTGGGCTGAGCGGGAACTGTACTTCCTCAGTGGTAGGGAGGCGAGCAGGCCAGAGGTGGATGAACGCAGTGCCCTTGTTTGGGTGTAGGGCCTGATCAGAGCCTGGAGGTACTGCGGTGCCGTTCCCCTCACAGCTCCGTAGGCAAGCACCATGGTCTTGTAGCGGATGCGAGCTTCAACTGGAAGCCAGTGGAGAGAGCGGAGGAGCGGGGTGACGTGAGAGAACTTGGGAAGGTTGAACACCAGATGGGCTGCGGCGTTCTGGATGAGTTGTAGGGGTTTAATGGCACAGGCAGGGAGCCCAGCCAACAGCGAGTTGCAGTAATCCAGACGGGAGATGACAAGTGCCTGGATTAGGACCTGCGCCGCTTCCTGTGTGAGGCAGGGGCGTACTCTGCGGATGTTGTAGAGCATGAACCTACAGGAACGGGCCACCGCCTTGATGTTAGTTGAGAACGACAGGGTGTTGTCCAGGATCACGCCAAGGTTCTTAGCGCTCTGGGAGGAGGAAACAATGGAGTTGTCAACCGTGATGGCGAGATCATGGAACGGGCAGTCCTTCCCCGGGAGGAAGAGCAGCTCCGTCTTGCCGAGGTTCAGCTTGAGGTGGTGATCCGTCATCCACACTGTTCATTGCTCGTCTCTCTTCTTATTATTGGTGTCTTTAGTAGTGGTTTCTTTGCAGAAATTCGACCATGAAGGCCTTATTCAGATAGTCTCCTCTGAACAGTAGATGTTGAGATGTGTCTGTTACTTGAAATCTGTGAAGCATTTATTTGGGCTGCAATTTCTGAGGCTGGTAACTCTAATGAACCTATCCTCTACAGCAGAGGTAACTCTGGGTCTTTCCTGTGGCGGTCCTCATGAGAGACAGTTTCATCATAGCGCTTTATAGTTGTTATGACTGCATTGGAAGAAACTTTCAAAGTTCTTGAAATGTTGCATTTTGACTGACCTTCATGTCTTATAGTAATGATAGACTGTTGTTTATCGTTGCTTATTTGAGCTGTTCTCGCCATAATATGGACTTGGTCTTTTACCAAATAGGGCTGTCCTCTGTATACCAACCCTACTTTGTCACAACACAACTGATTGTCTCAAATGCATGATGAAGGAAAGAAATTCCACAAATTAACTTTTAAGAAGGCACACCTGTTAATTGAAATGCATTCCAAGTGACTATGTCATGAAGCTGGTTGAGAGAATCCTAAGCGTGTGAAAAGCTATCATCAATTCAAAGGGTGGCTACTTTGAAGAACCTCAAATATAAAATATATTTTGATTTATTTAAAACGTTTTTTTGGTTACTACATGATCCCATAGGTGTTATTTCATAGTTTTGATGTCTTCACTATTTTTCTACAATGTTGAAAATAGTACAAATAAAGAAAAACCCTTGAATGAGTAGGTGTGTCCAAGCTTTTGACTAGTACTGTATGTAGTAGTACAGTTAAGAAGGTTAAGAAATACTATACTGGTGTGTAGACAGATAGTAAATGTAGATGGTTGTCCTAAAATGTTTTGGTTAAGTGAAGCTTTGTGCATTGTTAACGGGGTGCTTGACCGAGAATCTCTCAGAGAGAAAGAACTATGAGAGCGTGATTAGCATCTCAGACTTCCTTGGCAGCCATGTTGTTTTTGATTAACCAATCAGGACATGTGTATTGAGAAGTATCAAAACAGTGCTGATTGTATTTAGAAGCCCCGAGTTGCAGGATCAACAGTATACAGTGGGGCAAAAAAGTATTTTGTCAGCCACCAATTGTACAAGTTCTCCCACTTAAATAGATGAGAGAGGCCTGCAATTGTCATCATAGGTACACTTCAACTATGACAGACAAAATGAGGGAAAAAAATCCAGAAAATCACATTGTAGGATTTATAATGAATTTATTTGCAAATGATGGTGGAAAATAAGTATTTGGTCAATAACAAAAGTGTATCTCAATACTGTTATATACCCTTTGTTGGCAATGACAGAGGTTAAATGTTTTCTGTAAGTCTTCACAAGGTTTTCACACACTTTTGCTGGTATTTTGGCCCATTCCTCCATGCAGATCTCCTCTAGAGCAGTGATGTTTTGGGGCTTTTGCTGGGCAACACGGACTTTCAACTCCCTCCAAAGATTTTCTATGAGGTTGAGATCTGGAGACTGGCTAGGCCACTCCAGGGCCTTGAAATGCTTCTTACGAAGCCACTCCTTTGTTGCCCGGGCGGTGTGTTTGGGATCATTGTCATGCTGAAAGACCCAGCCATGTTTCATCTTCAATGCCCTTGCTGATGGAAGGAGGTTTTCACTCAAAATCTCACGATACATGGCCCCATTCATTCTTTTCTTTACACGGATCAGTCGTCCTGGTCCCTTTGCAGAAAAACAGCCCCAAAGCATGTTTCCACCCCCATGCTTCACAGTAGGTATGGTGTTCTTTGGATATAACTCAGCATTCTTTGTCCTCCAAACACGACGAGTTGAGTTTTTACCAAAAAGTTATATTTTGGTTTAATCTGACCATATGACATTCTCCCAATCTTCTTCTGGATCATCCAAATGCTCTCTAGCATACTTCACATGGGCCTGGACATGTACTGGCTTAAGCAGGGGGACACGTCTGGCACTGCAGGATTTGAGTCCCTGGCGGCGTAGTGTGTTATTGATGGTAGGCTTTGTTACTTTGGTCCCAGCTCTCTGCAGGTCATTCACTAGGTCCCCCCGTGTGGTTCTGGGATTTTTGTTCATCGTTCTTGTGATCATTTTGACCCCACAAGGTGAGATCTTGCGTGGAGCCCCAGATTGAGGGAGATTATCAGTGGTCTTGGATGTCTTCCATTTCCTAATAATTGCTCCCACAGTTGATTTCTTCAAACCAAGCTGCTTACCTATTGCAGATTCAGTCTTCCCAGCCTGGTGCAGGTCTACAATTTTGTTTCTGGTGTACTTTGACAGCTCTTTGGTCTTGGCAATAGTGGAGTTTGGAGTGTGACTGTTTGAGGTTGTGGACAGGTGTCTTTTATACTGATAGCAAGTTCAAACAGGTGCCATTAATACAGGTAACGAGTGGAGGACAGAGGAGCCTCTTAAAGAAGAAGTTACAGGTCTGTGAGAGCCAGAAATCTTGCTTGTTTCTTGGTGACCAAATACTTATTTTCCACCATAATTTGCAAATAAATTTATTACAAATCCTACAATGTGATTTTCTGGATTTTTTCCCCTCATTTTGTCTGTCATAGTTGAAGTGTACCTACGATGAAAATTACAGGCCTGTCTCATCTTTTTAAGTGGGAGGACTTACACAATTGGTGGCTGACTAAATACTTTTTTACCCCACTGTATGTGTGTGTGTGTGTGTGCGTGCATGTGTGCATGCATCCATGTGTAGGCGTGTGTGAATGTGTGTGTGATTGTTTTATGAATCAGTGTGTGCCTCGGCAGCTGCCCTGAGTTTAGCCTACCTGCTTCTAGTGACACAAGGTCTGGCCTCGACAGATAGACCTTGGGCCAATGCCCATGTTAGCACCATGGGCACATCTAACAGCCCCGCCCTGCAGTCTCCCACTGTTACCAATAAACTGTCCACAGACTGCTCGATTGGACTCCTGACCAGTTCAGTGTGTTTCTCATATGAGTGTTTAGCTCATGGAACATGGCGTACTGTATAATGTAAAGACTGTATCTGATGGAGCTGCAGTCCACAACACTTCCTGTTCAAAGGTTGGAATGTATAGTTAACAAAACATTTCCAAAGGGGAAATTACATTCGTTTGTGCCGAAGGTTTTTTATTTAGTACAGCGTAGCTTGTCAGATGTTGTTTATTACAGATATGGAGCAGCAGCTGGAGCTACAGGTTTTTCATCTTTGGTTTAGTAAAGAGAAATAAAGAGAGTGGGAGAGATAGTAAGATGTTAAAGTTTATTACAGATATGGAGCAGCAGCTGGAGCTACAAAGGCAGCCCAATGTATGACCATATTAGAAAGAACCCTCAGATTACACAGATCCACAAAGAATTCAAAAACAAATCTTCATATCTTTGAAATTCCACAGTGTGCCATCAAAGGAATGTGACCTGAGAGGAAGAGAACCAGTAAACACGACCATTGTAAATAAACCCATATCTATGCTTATTTATTTTATCTTGTGGTACATTGTTAAAACACAGATAGAGAAATAAATTTGTAATGTCTTTATTGTTTTGAAACGGTATGATGAGTTAATTTTTATTGTTTAAATATATCATCTACCTCACTTGCTTTGGCAATGTTAACACATAAAGAGAATTGAAATTGAGAGGGAGAGAAATAGAGAGAGAGGGAGAGAGAGAAATAAAGAGAGAGGGAGAGAAATCAAGAGAGAGAGAGAAATCAAGAGAGAGAAGGAAATCAAGAGAGAGAGAGAGAAATAAAGAGAGAGGGAGAGAGAAATAAAGAGAGAGGGAGAGAGAAATAAAGAGAGAAATAAAGAGAGGGGAGAGAGAAATAAAGAGAGAGAGAGAAAGAGAGAGAGAGGGAAATAAAGAGAGAGAGGGAAATAAAGAGAGAGAGGGAAATAAAGAGAGAGAGAGAAATAAAGAGAGAGGGAAATAAAGAGAGAGAGGGAAATAAAGAGAGAGGGAAATAAAGAGAGAGAGGGAAATAAAGAGAGAGGGAGAAATAAAGAGAGAGAGGAGAAATAAAGAGAGAGGGAAAATAAAGAGAGATATAAAGAGAGAGGGAAATAAAGAGAGAAATAAAGAGAGAGAGAGAGGGAAGGGAAATAAAGAGAGAGAGGGAAAAGGAGAAATAAAGAGAGAGAGAGGGAAATAAAGAGAGAGAAATAAAGAGGAAATAAAGAGAGAGAGAAAGAAAGGGGAAATAAAGAGAAAATAAAGAGAGAGAGGGAAATAAAGAGAGAGAGGGAAATAAAGAGAGAGAGAAATAAAGAGAGAGAGGAAATAAAGAGAGAGAGAGGGAAATAAAGAGAGAGAGGGAAATAAAGAGAGAGAGAGGGAAATAAAGAGAGAGAGGGAAATAAAGAGAGAGAGGGAAATAAAGAGAGAGAGAGGGAAATAAAGAGAGAGAGAAATAAAGAGAGAGGGAGACAGAAAGAAAGAAAGAGCGCAAGGGAGAGAAAGAGAGTCCGAGACAGAGGGTGAATGAGTGAGTGAGAGAGCGAGAGAGAGAGAGAGAGCGATGTCATTAGGTACAGGCCAGTACAACAGGATAACATCATGTCTGTGTGTTGCATGCCAACGTAGGTTGACATCCTGTTTAGAGTGGACAGGACACAATGTCACTTTCCACCCACTGGCATAGGTCATCACGTATCATGCCAACCCCATACGGCTGTGGGTGTGTTTGTGTTTGTATGTGTGACTCACTTGGCCGCACCGCACGTATAGGCTGAAATGTTATTGTTCATCATTATTACCGGTAAGTAGACAGAACACATCATTCTCAGTGGTGTGACATCAGCCACCTTTCTATTGCACCAGAAAAAATGTTCCTGCTTCCATCGTTTTCAACAAACATTTTTTTAAATGTATTTTATTTCACCTTTATTTAACCAAGTAGGCCAGTTGAGAACAAGTTCTCATTTACAACTGCGACCTGGCCAAGATAAAGCAGTGTGACAAAAACAACAACGCAGAGTTAAACATGGGATAAACAAACGTACAGTCAATAACACAATAGAAAAATCTGTATACAGTGTGTGCAAATGTAGTAAGGTTATAAGACAATAAATAGGCCAATAGTGGCGAAGTAATTACAATTTAGCAATTTACACTGGAATGATAAATGTGCAGATGAGGATGTGCAAGTAGAAATACTAGTGTGCAAAAGAGCAGATAAACACAAATATGGGGATGAGGTAGGTAGTTGGGCTATGTACAGCTGCAGCGATCGTTAAGCTGCTCTGATAGCCGATACTTGAAGTTAGTGAGGGAGATATAAGTCTCCAACTTCAGTGATTTTTGCAATTCGTTCCAGTCATTGGCAGCAGAGAACTGGAAGGAAAGGCGGCCAAAAGAGATGTTGGCTTTGGGGATGACCAGTGAAATATACCTGCTGGAGCGCATGCTACTATGGTGACCAGTGAGCTGAGATAAGGCGGAGCTTTACCTAGCAAAGACTTATAGATGATCTGGAGCCAGTGGGTTTGGCGACAAATATGTAGCGAGGACCAGCCAACGAGAGCATACAGGTTACAATGATGGGTAGATATGGGGCTTTGATGACAAAACGGATGGCACTGTGATAGACTGCATCCAATTTGCTTAGTAGAGTGTTGGAGGCCGGATAGTCAGTTTTATGAGGGTATGTTTGGCAGCATGAGTGAAGGAGGCTTTGTTGCAAAATAGGGAGTCAATTCTAGATTTAATTTTGGATTGGAGATGCTTAATATGAGTCTGGAAGGAGAATTTACAGTCTTGCCAGACACTTCGGTATTTATAGTTGTCCACATATTCTAAGTCAGAACTGTCCAGAATAGTGATGCTTGGCAGGCGGGCGGGTGCGGGCAGCGATCGGTTGAAGAGCATGCATTTAGTTTTACTAGAGTTTAAGAGCAGTTGGAGGCCACGGAAGGAGTGTTGAATGGCATTGAAGCTTGATGGGAGGTTTATTAACACAGTGTCAAAAGAAGGGCCAGATGTATACAGAATGGTGTCATCTGCATAGAGGTGGATCAAATAATCACCCGCAGCAAGAGCGACATCTCTGATATATACAGAGAAAAGAGTCAGCCTGGGAATTGAACCCTGTGGCACCACCATAGACACCATAGGGGCAGAAATCTCAGAGATCAATTGGTAAACTCTGATTTACCACCCCAAGATATTCCTGAGCAACGTCTATTTGCGCCCCTACTGGATGGAAATTACAAATGTAATGGCTGTGCTCAATGCAATGGCACTTATAAATGTAGATCCTTCAAACACCCACAAACAGGGAAATCGATCCCAATAAAAGGTGTTATTACGTGCTCCACGAAGGCAGTTATTTATCTTATAACTTGTCCTTGTGGTAAAAATTATGTAGGTAAAACAAAGCGCGAATTAAAAGTACGTATCTCAGAGCACCGTAGCACCATTAGGTGTAAAAACTTGACTTATCCAGTTGCGGCCCACTTCTTGGAGGCAGGCCACTCGATTTCGTCTCTGCGTTATATTGGCATCGAACATGTCACCCTCCCTAGGAGAGGGGTGACCTTGATAATTTATTGTTAAAACGAGAGGCTGCCTGGATCTTTAATTTAAAGACCCTTGCGCCCTTCGGTCTCAACGTAGACTTTGATCTGAAGCCATTCTTGTGATTATTGTGACTTTGCCATTGTAATTGTGTGTAAACTTGTATAGTCAAATTAATCTATGATCGTATGCTATCCATTTGTTTGTATGCTGTTCTTTGTATGACATTTTAATATTTGATTAATAACCAATGATATTAAGCCACTCCTGGCCATGATTACAGACACCTGTGTCCTTTGACACTATATAAACGAGTCATCCTGCAGTGTTTGTGATTATACCCTGATGAAGACAGCTTGGCTGTCGAAACGTTGGTATTACATTTTTGCATCTGAGCTCCAAGAGTGTGCGGTTCTCTTTTATTTTTATTACCACCATAGAGACTGCCAGAGGTCCAGACAACAGGCCCTCCGATTTAATACACTGAACTCTATCTGAGAAGTAGTTAGTGAACCAGGCGAAGCAGTCATTAGAGAAACCAAGGCTGTTGAGTCTGCATACCGCGGGGACTATTCGAAGCTAGTGCAGTGCGCCACAGGATGTTTTTGTGCTGATCAAGGGCAGTCAAGTCTGAAGTGAACCAAGGGCAATATCTGTTCTTAGTTCTACATTTTTTGAGAGGGGCCTCCTTAATAACGATGCCCCTCTCCTACCGGTTTCACAGAGATCGGGACAGTGTGCCATCCTTAGAGAGAGCCACCAAGTTCAACCCCATGTATGAGAGTGATGTGGCCACGGCAGAGTACTACAGACGGTACGAAGACGACGTGCCGCACCACAGTACGGGCAGCGCAGACCCCTCTGTGGACTTCTGCAGTGACGAGATACTCCAAATCTACGACAACTCCGAGCTCACCAGAGAGGTACGTAAAGGCTGTCTGAGTGGTTGACTGCTGGGAGGACTGTAAGAGAGAGACAGACAGTTGGCAACAGACTGGCTCCCTGGGGGATTTCTATGGAGATCATTCCAGATCATTCCAGGGACCTTAACATTGTTAGATGTAAATACAAGAAGGTTAGAGCTAAGGTGAAAAGTACTGTGAAACTGTTAGTACTAATTGGTAATTATACACTGGAGTTCATTATACATACATGTGGTATTGCGGTATAGGACCTAGGTAACATGAAGTGTTACCAGAGAGCTTTGTCAACAATCAACCTTAGGTCTAAATAAGGCACCGTAATACCTGTGTATGAGATTCTATTTTCACCCTGAGTCTTTCGCTTCAGTGCTTATGGTGGAAGAGTAGTGCTCGTCCAGACACCAGCATTGGGCAGGCAGTACGGAAACCAACACAAATCCATCGGCCTTACATCAACCCCTAATGTTACATAATTGTCTCTCTCTCTCTCTCTCTCTCTCTCTCTCTCTCTCTCTCTCTCTCTCTCTCTCTCTCTCTCTCTCTCTCTCTCTCTCACACCTCTCTCCCCTCTCTCCCCTCTTTCTCTCATCTCTCTCTTTCACTCTCTCTTTCCCCCCACATTATTCTCTCTCTCTACCCCCACATCTTGCTCTCTCCCTCTTTCTTTCTCTTCTTTCTTTCTTTCTTTCTTTATTTTGCTCTCATTGTCTCTCTCTCTCTCACAGCAAATTCAGGACCGCCTAAGGATAATTGAGTTGTGTGCCAAAGACCGTCAGTTTGCAGACTTTGTACGGCAGCATCAAGTGTGAGTTAATGATGCTGTATTCTTACTGTCTGCCTGTCTGCCTGTCTGCCTGTCTGCCTGTCTGCCTGTCTGTCTGTCTGTCTGTCTGTCAATTGAAAATACAAATTGTAAATTGAAGTGTGTATAGCCAGACTACAGTAGGCTGGCCCACCTGATACACTAAACCTCCTGCTAGCTGGAGATTATGTACTTTCAGTGTAGTGCTGAGCGGTTAGTGCTGAGCGGTTAGTGCTGAGCGGTGAGCCAGGGTTCAGACTGTCAAATCTCTCCTTACCTTGGGGCTGGGAGGACAAGACAGGACACACGTCCTCTGTATGGTCATGGTCACCCCAGACCTTGGAAAGGGAACAGAGCAGACTAGAGCGCAGCAGACTACAGGAGGCCTTTCTGTCTGGCCTGGCCTGTCTGTTTGCCAGTGGTGTGACTGGAGCCGGATACACACTTCACACAGTATGAGAACCTCTATACAGGAAACGTCTCCAGTCCAGAATACCTGTTCCAAAACCATTAGTGAAGCTATTTAGACATTCAGTTGTAGAGTTTCTGTTTCACTGGCCTTGTGTCAGCTCACTTATGGTCTGCATCCCATATGGCACACTATCCCTACAAAGTGCACTATTTTTGACCAGAGCCCTATGGACCCCAGTCTATAGTGATGCACTTTATAAGGAATAGGGTGCTATTTGAGATGCAGACCATAGTCTGTCTCTTTCTATGGAAGGTTCTTGAGTATGGACGGTTCTAGAGTATGGACGGTTCTAGAGTATGGACGGTTCTAGAGTATGGACGGTTCTAGAGTATGGACGGTTCTAGAGTATGGAAGGTTCTAGAGTATGGAAGTTCTAGCCTATAAGCAGCTGGGGCCGTGGGGCCGTGGGGGCGTCAGTCATTCACCTGTTCCAGGTATTAAGTTCCAGACAAAAACACCACTGCAGGATGGCCAAATACTCAAGTCAAATCACATTTTATTTGTCACATACACATGTTTAGCAGATGTTATTGCGGGTGTAGAGAAATGCTTGTGTTTCTAGCTTCCAACAGTGCAGTTGTATCTAACAATTAACAACAATACATCTAAAAGTAAAAGAATGGAATTAAGGAATATATAAATATTAGAATGAGCAATGGCAGAGTGACATAGACTAAAATACAGTAGAATAGAATACAGTATATGAGATGAGTAAAGCAAAAATATGTAAACATTATTAAGTGACTAGTGTTCCATTATTAAAGTGGCCAGTAATTTCTAAGTCTATGTATATGGAGCAGCAGCCCCTAAGGTGCAGGGTTACGTAACCAGGTGGAAGCCGCCTAGTGATGGCTATTTAACAGTCTGATGTGCTTCAGATAGAAACTGTTTTTCAGTCTCTCGGTCCCAGCTTTGATACTGGTTAAGTTCCTTCCCAGCTGTAAACAGTGGAAGAGGAGAAGAGTTGGGCCAGTCAGAACCGGGATAGCTAGGACGGTCAGTTCAGGTACACTTCTGATCTTGAGATACTACGGCCAGTCTGTTGTACAAAGAGAAATGACAGAGTCTTTGTGAAAGGCAGATGGAAGGAAACCCAGTAAGGATAATAGTCTTTGGGCCTGTGTAGAGCCAGTCAGAGGAGGCAAACAGACCAAGAAAAGGGAGGGGGTTGGAGACGGTTCATAGGCCACATCCAACATCCCACTTCGAGGCAGAAAAATAACATTTTAAAGTTGACAGGCATCCCCAGGGTTTAAGTGTTGTGTACGGTAGTGTGGTTTGTGGGCAATTTTGAGCCACATCGGTCACTGTCAAAAGCCTCAATCTAATCTACTCCTGTTGTGTGTGTGCTGACAGAGCGCTGGACAGAAGAGCGAGCTCTGAAACATAGGAATGCTGGAGAGCCAGCTGATCACTGTGAACCTCAAGGTACTATCTATTTGATTCCTGACATGTCTAGAATGGTCATAGAATAGGCCTAACCTTAACTTGTCTTAAATATACTTTTGTACTATATTGTCATTGATTTCGATAGGCAATGTGTAGTTGTTGCGATATTGTCTGTAGATAGTAAGCCACAGTGTGCTGTCGTAGCTGGGTTTAATAGCTACAAACTATCTACATTTAAACTGTAAACCTCCCTTCTGATAGATTACACACTATCTACATTTAAACTGTAAAACTCCCTTCTGATAGATTACACACTATCTACATTTAAACTGTAAAACTCCCTTCTGATAGATTACACACTATCTACATTTAAACTGTAAAACTCTCTTCTGATAGATTACACACTATCTACATTTAAACTGTAAAACTCCCTTCTGATAGATTACACACTATCTACATTTAAACTGTAAAACTCCCTTCTGATAGATTACAAACTATCTACATTTAAACTGTAAAACTCCCTTCTCTCTTTCCTTTCAGAAACATGCCTTTGTCTTTGACTTGAGAAAGAGGAAAGTGTCTTCTGTTGCCATGGTGCTTCTGATGGACTCTGCAGGATGACCAGATGAAGAGGATGGATATTTAAAACAACGTCTTCTCTATGAGGCGTGATGTGTTGTGCTGTTGCAACGTGTCACTGACTCTGTTTCCATGACCTGATCTTTTTCTAAAGGGGGAATGCACTGTAAATACTTTTATTTTTGTTGTTTCATTTTTTTCTTTGTTTATCACAGCCATCACCTTATCCTATGAGCTAGCCTCCTGCTCAGCTAGCCATCTAACATCTAGATACAGTTACTGTCAAAAAGGTTCGCTGCATTGCACCTCTTACTTGCACAAATCTGTGAACAAACAACAAACAGACTTCAATTGTTTTGTCCTTAGTTAGTTTGGATGTGTGGGTCCCTTCCTACTCTGTTCTCCCTAAACATGGTCTTCTTCAGTGCCTTCACTTGGTTTCAGTTAGCATTAAGGGGTGTTGTGTCCTGAAACATAAAGCGGCTGCTGGCAGGACCCTTGAAGTTCACTGGATGTCACTGGAAGGCTACTGTCCTGCATGGAAACTAACTACTGGTTTAATCAATTTTGTTTCCACATAATTTCAACCCCCAAATTCAATGTGATGAAGTTGAACTGTTTGGAGTATAGAAAAGAGAAATCAACATAAGAGAATTTCAGATTTTTTTCACCTAACTTTTAACCTAAATTCAATGACTTGGTGACATTTTTTGTTGATTCCACATTGAATTCACGTTAGTTGACAACTCAACCAAATGTAAATCAAACTATACGTAGAACTGATATCTGTGCCCAGTAGGTGCTGACTGGATGGCACAGGCTAACGCTATATAGCCTCCACTGAAATTATCAAATATCCTGGTTGCTGTACTTACTTGAACATGATTTTGGCAAAAAGTTGTAGATAATCAATTGTGTAGACATAAATTCATTGTGTATTTAACTGTTGGAATGAATATAGATTGATATACTGGAATTGTGATTGTTAGTAACCCCTTTTGGCCATAGCCAATAGCCCATGAAGACATGTTTCTCTGAATTTTCTCATTTCTCAAAGCTGACATCTGCTGCTTTGGGTTAGTCCACGTATCCATGACGATCCCAAGCAACCATGACGATCCCAAGCCTTTGTATATATCAGGAGTCGACTGTATTCATCCACATGTTTTGATGAACCAAATGTCCTCGACCCATTGAAAAAGGGGTTAAATGTGTTCGTTGTCTCTGTTGATGTGTTTTCTATGTTTTCTCATAGTTCAGAGATTAAGTGTTATGATCTGTGTTGTGTATGTTAGACTTACTGGATGAAAGCCAACAGGCACTTTTTGTAATAAAATGTCAATATTTTTTACAATATTATAATGCATATGTCATTTTATCAAGCAAATCTATATTTATCGAGCCTTGATATCATTGTACCCTGAGTTTACCAAACATTAGGAACACCTTCCTAATATTGACTTGCTGTACAGTATTGATTTGTTCTGGAATGAAAGTAAAGTGGCCAACGTCAATAACATTCCTTTGCTTTTGCTCTGTAAATTTGAGGTGCAAACCTTCTTGGCACACAGATCGCTCCATGCTGAATGAAGTTGACATTTAGGTAATCTTTGAGATTGGCAGTCTGCCTGCGTTGGACTCAGCCAGTAGCTCACTTAAATACAGAGTGACAAGTAACCTTACCACACAGTTAAGGTCAAACTTAAGAAAGACATTTACTCAATGTAGAGGCTTACAATGATTTAAAGTAACAATGACTGACAGTGATTAAAGTCCAACGTTGTTGGTGTTCTTGGACAAAATATGTCCACACCCTTGCATGGAACACCCAAATCCCTTCTGAGATGTTTCAGTGGTTTTACTCCACCCCCTGGAAACAAGGATAACCCTCTGATTTCTTCTTCCCTGTACAACTCCACTATTGGGTGTCAACTTCTAGATGACTACAACTTCTAGATGATTTATGGAACCATCAAACAAGTGAATCCATGTGTGGACAGGAAAATTACGGCATATATATATATTGTGGTGTCGTTGGCTATGCCGGATTAAGTGATATGACATGCTATTAAATAAAATAATTTCTCCGTAATTAATATTACCTGATTGAGCTAATCATGTAAATGTAATTAACGAGAGTCGGGGCACCACAAAATAATATTTACAGAGCTGTTATCTTCCGAATAAACTCTTAAAGACCTAGTAATATTTTACATCAATAGCAGTCAATATTAATCGTCACCTTCCTTTAGTCTCATCTGAAAGTTGTAAATTCTAGTTATCTTCACGAACCCTGTTACGGTTTTATATGTGTGAAGGAGAGTCGGACCAAAATGCGACGTGTAGATTGCGATCCATGTTTAATGAACTGAAGAAACACGAATCAAAATACAAACACTACAAAAACAATGAACGTAATGAAAACCGACACAGCCTAATACTGGTGCAAACTAATACACAACAGACATAAGTACAAAAGGACACTAAGGACAATCACCCACGAAACACAAAGAATATGGCTGCCTAAATATGGTTCCCAATCAGAGACAACGATAAACACCTGCCTCTGATTGAGAACCACTTCAGACAGCCATAGCCATCTCGAACACCCCACTAAGCTACAATCCCAATACCTATGAAAAAACCCCAAGACAAAACACACCATATACAAAACCCATGCCACACCCTGGCCTGACCAAATAAATGAAGAAAAACACAAAATACTTAGACCAGGGCGTGACACCCTGGCTAACAAGTTGAATCAGCAATACAAAATTGGGTTTAATTAATAAATTAATTATTTATTTATTTAACTAATCACACAGAATTACACATACACATACACAGAATTACACATACACATAATTAATCATAATTTGATTACAAATTACATCATAAAGGAAAACGTCCCTAGCGGGTGGAACAGATATGACAGCTTGTTAAACAAAAGAAAAGGTGGCTGGGTTTGAGTGAAAGAGCTGGAAGACTGAGTAACAAAGGAAGAAGCTGTGCTATCGTAATTACAGTATCTTATGCATTCTAAATTACCGCCCATTTGGAAAAGGAAAATGCAATAAATATTTACTCTGAGCTGTGCTTCAGTAGGTTGGTGGTAGATGGAAGGCCGTGTTGCCAAACCGAGTCCTTTATCCTTTGAAGAATGTCTCTGGTGGTCAATTGGATACGTTGTGCTACCTACTTCCGGCGCCGACAAAGATGGCCGCCGCGCTTCGCGTTCCTAGGAAACTATGCAGTATTTTGTTTTTTTAACGTGTTATTTCTTACATTGGTACCCCAAGTAATCTTAGGTTTCATTACATACAGTCGGGAAGAACTACTGAACATAAGAGCAACGTCAACTCACCATCAGTACGACCAGGAATATGACTTTCCCGAAGCGGACCCTGTGTTCTGCCTTCCACCCAGGACGACGGAATGGATCCCAGCCTGCGACCCAAAACAACGACGTCGTAAAAGAGGCAAACGAAGCGGTCTTCTGGTCAGGCTCCGGAGACGGGCACATCGCGCACCACTCCCTAGCATACTACTCGCCAATGTCCAGTCTCTTGACAACAAGGTTGATGAAATCCGGGCAAGGGTAGCATTCCAGAGGGACATCAGAGACTGTAACGTTCTTTGCTTCACGGAAACATGGCTCACTCGAAAGACGCTAACGGAATCGGTGCAGCCAGCTGGTTTCTTCACGCAGAAACAAACATCTTTCTGGTAAGAAGAGGGGCGGGGGCATATGCCTTATGATTAAGGAGACGTGGTGTGATCACAACAACATACAGGAACACAAGTCCTTCTGTTCACCTGACTTAGAATTCCTCACAATCAAATGTCGACCGCATTATCTACCAAGGGAATTCTCTTCAATTATAATCACAGCCATATATATTCTGCCCCCAAGCAGGCACATCGATGGCATTGAACTAACTTTATTTGACTCTTTGCAAACTGGAAACCACATATCCTGAGGCTGCATTCATTGTAGCTGGGGATTTTAACAAGGCTAATCTGAAAACAAGACTCCCTAAATTGTATCAGCATATCGATTGCGCAACCAGGGCTGGTAAAACCTTGGATCATTGCTATTCTAACTTCCGCGACGCATATAAGGCCCTCCCCCGCCCTCCTTTTGGAAAAGCTGACCACGACTCCATTTTGTTGCTCCCTGCCTACAGACAGAAACTAAAACAAGAAGCTCCCGCGCTCAGGTCTGTTCAACGCTGGTCCGACCAATCTGATTCCACGCTTCAAGACTGCTTCGATCACGTGGACTGGGATATGTTCCGCATTGCGTCAAACAACAACATTGACGAATACGCTGATTCGGTGAGCGAGTTCATTAGAAAGTGCATTGACTACGTCGTTCCCATAGCAACGATTAAAACATTCCCAAACCAGAAACCGTGGATTGATGGCAGCATTCGCGTGAAACTTGATTACCAACAATGACGAGACGGCCTACAGGGAGGAGGTGAGGGCCCTCGGAGTGTGGTGTCAGGAAAATAACCTCACACTCAACATCAACAAAACAAAGGAGATGATTGTGAACTTCAGGAAACAGCAGAGGGAACACCCCCCTATCCATATCGATGGGACAGTAGCGGAGAGGGTAGTAAGTTCCTCGGCGTACACATCGCGTACAAACTGAATTGGTCCACCCACACAGCGTCGTGAAGAAGGCGCAGCAGCGCCTCTTCAACCTCAGGAGGCTGAATCAAATCAAATCAAATGTATTTATAAAGCCCTTCGTACATCAGCTGATATCTCAAAGTGCTGTACAGAAACCCAGCCTAAAACCCCAAACAGCAAGCAATGCAGGTGTAGAAGCACGGTGGCTAGGAAAAACTCCCTAGAAAGGCCAAAACCTAGGAAGAAACCTAGAGAGTAACCAGGCTATGTGGGGTGGCCAGTCCTCTTCTGGCTGTGCCGGGTGGAGATTATAACAGAACATGGCCAAGATGTTCAAATGTTCATAAATGACCAGCATGGTCCAATAATAATAAGGCAGAAATTCGGCTTGTCACCAAAAGCACTCACAAACTTCTACAGATGCACAATTGAGAGTGTCCTGTCGGGCTGTATCACCGCCTGGCACGGCAATTGCTCCGCCCACAACCGTAAGGCTCTCCAGAGGGTAGTGAGGTCTGCACCGGGGGCAAACTACCTGCCCTCCAGGAAACCTACACCACCCAATGTCACAGGAAGGCCATAAAGATCATCAAGGACAACAACCACCCGAGCCACTGCCTGTTCACCCCATTATCATCCAGAAGGTGAGGTCAGTACAGGTGCATCAAAGCAGGGACCGAGAGACTGAAAAACAGCTTCTATCTCAAGGCCATCAGACTGTTAACAGCCACCACTAACATTAAGTGGCTGCTGCCAACACACTGACTCAACTCCAGCCACTTTAATAATGGGAATTGATGGAAATTGATGTAAAATATATCACTAGCCACTTTAAACATTGCTACTTAATATAATGTTTACATACCCTACATTACTCATCTCATATGTATATACTGTACTCTATATAATTTACTGCTTCTTTATGTAATACATGTATCACTAGCCACTTTAAACTATGCCACTTTGTTTACATACCCTACATTACTCATCTCATATGTACAGTGCCTTGCGAAAGTATTCGGCCTTTGCAACCTTTTGCCACATTTCAGGCTTCAAACATAAAGATATAAAACTGTATTTTTTTGTGAAGAATCAACAACAAGTGGGACACAATCATGAAGTGGAACAACATTTATTGGATATTTCAAACTTTTTTAACAAATCAAAAACTGAAAAATTGGGCGTGCAAAATTATTCAGCCCCTTTACTTTCAGTGCAGCAAACTCTCTCCAGAAGTTCAGTGAGGATCTCTGAATGATCCAATGTTGACCTAAATGACTAATGATGATAAATACAATCCACCTGTGTGTAATCAAGTCTCCTTATAAATGCACCTGCACTGTGATAGTCTCAGAGGTCCGTTAAAAGCGCAGAGAGCATCATGAAGAACAAGGAACACACCAGGCAGGTCCGAGATACTGTTGTGAAGAAGTTTAAAGCCGGATTTGGATACAAAAAGATTTCGCAAGCTTTAAACATCCCAAGGAGCACTGTGCAAGCAATAATATTGAAATGGAAGGAGTATCAGACCACTGCAAATCTACCAAGACCTGGCTGTCCCTCTAAACTTTCAGCTCATACAAGGAGAAGACTGATCAGAGATGCAGCCAAGAGGCCCATGATCACTCTGGATGAACTGCAGAGATCTACAGCTGAGGTGGGAGACTCTGTCCATAGGACAACAATCAGTCGTATATTGCACAAATCTGGCCTTTATGGAAGAGTGGCAAGAAGAAAGCCATTTCTTAAAGATATCCATAAAAAGTGTCATTTAAAGTTTGCCACAAGCCACCTGGGAGACACACCAAACATGTGGAAGAAGGTGCTCTGCTCAGATGAAACCAAAATTGAACTTATTGGCAACAATGCAAAACGTTATGTTTGGCGTAAAAGCAACACAGCTCATCACCTTGAACACACCATCCCCACTGTCAAACATGGTGGTGGCAGCATCATGGTTTGGGCCTGTTTTTCTTCAGCAGGGACAGGGAAGATGGTTAAAATTGATGGGAAGGTGGATGGAGCCAAATATAGGACCATTCTGGAAGAAAACCTGATGGAGTCTGCAAAAGACCTGAGACTGGGACGGAGATTTGTCTTCCAACAAGACAATGATCCAAAACATAAAGCAAAATCTACAATGGAATGGTTCAAAAATAAACATATCCAGGTGTTAGAATGGCCAAGTCAAAGTCCAGACCTGAATCCAATCGAGAATCTGTGGAAAGAACTGAAAACTGCTGTTCACAAATGCTCTCCATCCAACCTCACTGAGCTCCAGCTGTTTTGCAAGGAGGAATGGGAAAAAATTTCAGTCTCTCGATGTGCAAAACTGATAGAGACATACCCCAAGCGACTTACAGCTGTAATCGCAGCAAAAGGTGGCGCTACAAAGTATTAACTTAAGGGGGCTGAATAATTTTGCACGCCCAATTTTTCAGTTTTTGATTTGTAAAAAAAGTTTGAAATATCCAATAAATGTCGTTCCACTTCATGATTGTGTCCCACTTGTTGTTGATTCTTCACAAAAAAATACAGTTTTATATCTTTATGTTTGAAGCCTGAAATGTGGCAAAAGGTCGCAAAGTTCAAGGGGACCGAATACTTTTGCAAGGCACTGTATATACTGTACTCGATACCATCTACTGCATCTTGCCTATGCCGTTCTGTACCATCACTCATTCATATATCTTTATGTACATATTCTTTATCCCTTTACACTGTGTGTATAAGGCAGTAGTTTTGGAAATGTTAGGTTAGATTACACGTTGGTTATTACTGCATTGTTGGAACTAGAATCACAAGCATTTCGCTACACTTGCATTAACATCTGCTAACTATGTGTATGTGACAAATAAATTTGATTTGATTTGTAGTAACGTCGTTCTGTGATAGACGGGATACTCTGTCTGTTCTTTCCTAACCCTCGTTTGCAGCTGCTGTTGCTAACTCAACGGCTAGGAGATATCACTTCTGTAGTGAATAAGAGTTCAAAGTTCAAACCATTCACAACCAAAGCTCACGCAGATGTTGGCTTAGTTCTGTAGTTATTATCTGAACCATTCTGACAACTTGCCGTCGTCCTCACATCCTCGGACAGGAGGTTAGATTTTCGTCAAGGCTTTATATAGTGGAGCGAGAAGGGTGTGTCTGAAAAGTTTTATAACCCATGACTCTTCACATGGGCGGGCCACTGATTGAGCAGAGCCTTATTTAATTTACCTTTATTTAACTAGGCAAGTCTGTTAAGAACAAATTCTTATTTTCAATGACGGCCTACGAACAGTGGGTTAACTGCCTGTTCAGGGGCAGAACAACAGCTTTGTACCTTGTCAGCTCGGGGATTTGAACTTGCAACCTTCCGGTTACTAGTCCAACGCTCTAACCACTAGGCTACCCTGCCGCCCTTAACCCTTAACCTTATGAAAACCAAATTCTCACATTTTAGAAGCTAAAATCACATTTCATTCCATCACGAATAATTTCATATTCAAACATTTAAATTGAACAACAATTCCATGTGAATCCGATAACTTTGACGTGTAGACTTTACACTGTAGAGTTTATGTCATCTTATCGTTGATGAGAATGTCTCAGATGACAACCGAACTGACATCATATACATTAAGTACCACTGCATATGTTCCATTGGCCGGATTACCAGAATATAGTTAATTTCCCCACCTTCTGATGTTCCCAGAATCTCTATATTAACCAAGTGGTTTTGCAAATGTAACATCAGCAGGGTAGAGAGAGGGAAAAGGGGGGAGAGGTATTTATGACTGTCATAAACCTACCCCCAGGCCAACGTCATGACAATATGCTAGCTATGCCATTCTACTTCCAAAACCACAATGGCTTTAATAACAGCTCTCCCCCACACATAGTCTCTAAGTATCCATAGCACCGATAGAAAACAGTGCTATCAAGTCTTACTAAGGGGTCCCAGTTGGGACACAGTCGAGTCACTGAACTACATGCACGTCAATTGTGTTACCATGCAAAGAGGAGATTTATCAACCAGCTGTGCATTTGCTTGGGATTCAGGACTAATGGAAAGGTCATCGGGTGTAGCTCAAATCTGATCATGTAGTACTTCTCCAATGATGTGAACGCCATGACACCAATAGATAAGTGAATCATCCCTTTGATGGGCCAGATCACTTCCTGTTTTCTTCTCCTTGTGTTTTGAAACACAGGACGACATAGTGGAGTGACTAGAGTTCTTTATAATAAAGAAGTGTTAGCTTAAAGTTGCACTATGCAGAAATCATTCCACCATTTCCTGGTTGCTAAAGTTCTAATAGTTTGCCTAATTTCAGTTTATGTGACAAAACAAGCAAGTACAGTGTAGAGAATCATTGTACCATCTAAACCGCTGTTGAAATATATTTTCCATAAACAAAAATATTGTTTTTTCACCTGTTTGAAGGTGGTATGCAAAACCGAAAGTAAAAGATGCAAAACCAAAATTTAAGAATAGGAAGCATAGAAATAGCACACACAGAACAGATCTACCACTTCTCAGACTTTCTTTCAATGAGAATGATGGATCTATAACTCATTTATATGTGAATTTGGATGTATCGCCCACAAACCTACATATTGCAGCTTTAACGGTCTCACTCCCTTGAAAAATCGCCATACCTTTAATTTAAAGAAGTATCCCGATGACCTTGGCCATGTAAAAAGTGTTCCCTTGTCACCATTAATTTTGACCCAATTCCCTTTTTGCTTGTCCTACCCAAAGTGATATTGAGTGGTGTAACATCCTTGCTTGCTTTGACGGTGCTGAGGTTTAAGAGTGGATCGGTGTTAGAAGCACCGCTCAGAGCCTCTACCCATGGCTAATCACATCCTGGCTCCAGGCCTGCCCAACACCATCATCAAAGTACACCATGTCCATAAAAGTTGTACACACACACAGACACACAATGTAAAGACAAGTCCTTGCAGTGAATTTAAAAAAAGTACACTCAGAGAGGAATGTTTATTATTCATTTATTCAGGATATCATAAAGCACACTCAGAGAGGAATGTTTATTATTCATGTATTCGGGATAACATAAAGCACAGTTATTCAGGATAACATAATGCACACTCAGAGAGGAACGTTTATTTTTCATGTATTCAGGATAACATAAAGCACACTCAGAGAGGAATGTTTATTTTTCATGTATTCAGGATAACATAAAGCACACTCAGAGAGGAATGTTTATTATTCATGTATTCAGGATAACATAAAGCACACTCAGAGAGGAATGTTTATTATTCAGTTATTCAGGATAACATAAAGCACACTCAGAGAGGAATGTTTAAGCACACTCAGAGAGGAATGTTTATTATTCATTTATTCAGGATAACATAAAGCACACTCAGAGAGGAATGTTTATTATTCAGTTATTCAGGATAACATAAAGCACACTCAGAGAGGAATGTTTATTATTCATGTATTCAGGATAACATAAAGCACACTCAGAGAGGAATGTTTATTATTCATGTATTCAGGATAACAGAAAGCACACTCAGAGAGGAATGTTTATTATTTATGTATTTGGGATAACAGAAAGCACACTCAGAGAGGAATGTTTATTATTCATTTATTCAGGATAACATAAAGCACACTCAGAGAGGAATGTTTATTATTCATGTATTCAGGATAACATAAAGCACACTCAGAGAGGAATGTTTAATATTTATTTATTCAGGATTACATAAAGCACACTCAGAGAGGAATGTTTATTATTCAGTTGTTCAGGATAACATAAAGCACACTCAGAGAGGAATGTTTATTATTCATGTATTCAGGATAACATAAAGCACACTCAGAGAGGAATGTTTATTATTCAGTTGTTCAGGATAACATAAAGCACACTCAGAGAGGAATGTTTATTATTCAGTTGTTCAGGATAACATAAAGCACACTCAGAGAGGAATGTTTATTATTCATGTATTCAGGATAACATAAAGCACACTCAGAGAGGAATGTTTATTATTCAGTTATTCAGGATAATTCATAAATAACATAAAGCACACTCAGAGAGGAATGTTTATTTTATTTATTCAGTTATTCAGGATGTTTATTATTCAGTTATTCAGGATAACATAAAGCACACTCAGAGAGGAATGTTTATTTTTCATGTATTCGGGATAACATAAAGCACACTCAGAGAGGAATATTTATTATTCATTTATTCGGGATAACATAAAGCACACTTATTTATGTATTCCGGATAATGTTTGAAGTAAAGATACAAATGTGCTCTGTGAGCATTCCCCTTTCAAGGATTTGGCCACGAGTGAAGAGGTGCTGAAGGAGATGGTTCACTCTTACAGCACTGCACAGTGTCCTCTGAAGGACATCCTTCTCTTCCTCTTCCTCCTGAATCTCTCGTGGGCAGATTCTCCACTAAAATGGTCAAATAAACTACATATCTCACAATGGATGTTACTGACCTTTGACAACTGACCCATGTCATGGAATATTCTAATCAAGTGAGAGAGACTTTGTCATTTCTTCAAACAATCATCTTTATTCAATATCCATTAATTATTGCAATAATGACTGAAAATGAAACTGAAAATGGAAAAACAGATCTTACATAGGACCTAAAAATGGATGTTAGACTGGTTCCAACCTTCCTATAAGCCACCTTGGTCCATCTCCTGGTTATCTGCACGGTGTGTTGTTTTACTTCCAACCCGGCTTAGTTTCCCAGATACCAGGATGATGAGACAATGAGACGTTGTTCTAAACTCTTCCAGGCTATCTCTATCTCAGGTCACTCACACCACATCTTGTCTATGGAATGCCAACTTTAGGTTTATATAACCAAGTCATTGTCAGCTCCAGCTATCTCTAGCAAAACCTGTTTTTTCTTGACCATACGCCCAGACTAACTGCAGGAAGCTAGAGTGGAAACTATCTCTTTACAGAAACACAGAGTTAAACAGAACAGAAATGTCTTCCTATTTGTTAAGTATTAATTGTTAACTATTAATATCAAACAAACCAGGTCAATACGCAATGTTTCTATCACACCCATGCTACTTCTTAATCACAAATCTGACCCTGGATGTAGGTTCATACACTACATGACCAAAACTATGTGGACACCTGCTCGTCAAACATCTCATTCCAAAATCATGGGCATTAATATGGAGTTGGTCCCCCTTTTGCTGTAATAACAGCCTCCACTCTTCTGGGAAGGCTTTCCATTTGAATTTGGAACATTTCTGCAGGGACTTCAGCCACAAGAGCATCAGTGAGTTTGAGCACTGATATTTGGCAATAAGGCCTGGCTCGCAGTTGGCATTCCAATTCATCCCAAAGGTGTTCGAGGGAGTTGAGGTCAGGACTCTGTGCAAGCGAGTCAAGTTCTTCCATACACAGATCTCGACAAACCATTTATATATGGATCTCGCATTGTGCAAGGGGACAATGTCATGCTGAAACAGGAAAAGGCCTTCCCAAAACTGTTGCCACAAAGTTGGAAGCACAGAATCATCTAGAATCTCACGGTATGCTGTAGCCTTAAAATGTCCATTCCCTGGAACTAAGGGGCCTAGCCAGAACCATGAAAAACAACCCCAGACCAAACTCCTCCACCAAACTTTACAGTTGGCACTATGTATTGGGGCAGGTAGAGTTCTCCTGGCATCCGCCAAACACAGATTCGTCTGTCGAACTGCCAGATGGTGAAGCGTGATCCATCACTCCAGAGAACGCGTTTCCACTGCTCCAACGTCGGTGAGCTTTACACTACTCTAGCCGACACTTGGCATTGCGCATGGTGACCTTAGGCTTGTGTGCGGTTGCTCTGCCTTGGAAACCCATTTCATGAAGCTCCCGATGAACAGTTCTTGCACTGCCGTTGCTTCCAGAGTCAGTTTGGAAATCGATGACAGACCATCACTGAGCACTTCTGTAAGGCCATTCTATTGAAAATCAGTGGCGTGAAGTACTTAAGTAGAAATACTTTGAAGTACTACTAAAGTTATTTTTTTGGGTATTTGTACTTTACTATTTATATTTGTATAACTTTTACTTCACTACATTCCTGTACTTTTTACTCAATACATTTTCCTTGACACCCACCCAAAAGTACTCATTACATTTTAAATGCTTAGCAGGACAGGGAAATGGTCCAATTCACACACTTACAAGAGAATACGTGGTCATCCCTACTGCCGATGATCTGGCCGACTCACTGAACACACACGCATCTTTTGTCAATTCTGTCTGAGTGTTGGAGTGTGCCCCTGGCTTTCCATAAATGTTCAAACCAAGAAAATAATATAAGGAATATGAAATGATTTATACTTTTACTCTTGATACTTAAGAATATTTGATCTCATGTATATTTAGAACCAAATACTTTTAGACTTTTACTCAAGTAGTATTTTACTGGGTAACTTTCACTTTTACTTGAGTAACTTTCTATTAAGGTATCTATACTTTAACTCAAGCATGACAATTCATACTTTTTCCACCATTCCTGACAATGTTCGTCTATGGAGATTGCATAGCTGTTGCTCGATTTTATACACCTGTCAGCACTGGGTGTGGTTGAAATAACCGAATCCACTAATTTGAAGGGGTGTCCACATACTTTTGTATATATATAGTGTACCTGTACTAACTCTGGTAGTGTTGATCTCTCTTCCCCTCTCTACCACTAGAGGGCTCTTTACCAGTTATACTGAAGAACTGAAGCACAGTGTATAGTAGGTCAGGTATGATTGGACATTACAGTAGACTGGGTGTTAAGAAGTCTCCTCCACAGGAGTACCTGTAGTAGTGTGTCATGATCAGAGAGCACAAACACAGAGACATCTACATCAGCCTCAGGTTCAGGTTCCAGTCTGCATGGGGATTGGATACAGTACAGAATCAACTCTATGACAGGTGATGATTGGCCTCCAGGCCCATTGCTATCAGAGCCCTCTTAATCCACCAATCAGAAGCCAGTAAATTCAACAATCTCCTTGTTTTAAACCGATCACTTCCTGCCTACATGGTCTGGGTCTGAACTGTTCAGTGCTCGCTGTCTCCTGCATGGTGTTTCCATGGTAAGGAATGAATGAAGAGCATCTTAAAGTGCTTAGGGGGTTGGCAGTCCCTCTCTGCAGACAGGCAGGTCCCAGCGACCCCCCTTTCATAACATGCATTCCTTCATTGGCTTTTTCCTTGTCTGATATTTAGCAGTGAAAAGAAGTATGCTCTGAGAATCAGGCTGCATGTGTCTGGGCTACTGCTATCCTTCTGACTGCACGTGTACCGTGAACAATCAGGAGCGATTATTGGCTAAACTGACTGTGTATTGGGCAGCGAATGACATTGAGAATGTACAGGTAACTGCCAAAATAATAGAAACACTTGAGTAAATGAGGGATACAATGTATATTGAAAGCAGGTGCTTCCACCCAGGTGTGGTTCCTGAGTTAATTAAGCAGTCCCATAATGCTTAGGGTCATGTATAAAAATACTATGCAGGCCATTGTTTTGGCTACCATGGCTATGCTCCCATAGGATGTCAATGCTACCATCCACAGGGCACGAGTGGTCACTGAATGGTTAGATGTAAACCATATGCCATGGCCGTCTCAGCCCCCAGATCTTAACCCAATTTAACACTTATGAAAGATTTTTGAGTAGCGCCTGAGACAAAGTTTTCCACCACCATCAACAAAACACCAAATTATGGAATTTCTCATGGAAGAATGATATCACATCCCTCCAATAGAATTCCAGACACTTGTAGAATCTATGCCAAGGTGCTTTGAAGCTGTTCTGGCTTGTTGTGACCCAACACCCTATTAAGACACTTTATGTTGGAGTTTCCTTTATTTTGGCAGTTACTCGTGTGTCTGTGTGTGTATGAATGAATTAAGTGCATGTGTGTTCTATTGCATGCATATGCACATGTGTGTGTGTTTTATGTGTGTGTATACGGTACATTGTGTGTGTATGTACACACAGAGAGCATGGTTTCCGTTGGCACGGTGCCTGGCCTGTCACTCATCTTGGGGTATCTCTCAACACGTTGGCTGTGCCGGCAACGAGGACAGAAGAAAGGCTGAAACAACACTTTCTTCCCTTCTGCCATAATCCCAGTGCTGAGAGAGCAACTGTTGTCACCACCACACACTCCAATGAATGTCAAACACAACCCTGTTCTGAACAATTTCACCCTGTCCCATCTTGAGAGAATACACTGCTTAGAGGAAGAATACTGGGGGTGTCATTTGGTTGGTCGGTAATGACAAGAACTGATTGTCTTTGCGTAAAATTAGGGGAACTGTACTGTACAGATCATTTTGTAACTGTTGGATCCTGATCAGAAGCCTTAAGATGTTTCTGATGTGGTGTGGTCTTCGTAGTGACGTGCTTCCCTATTTTCTGCCAGTTTGGCTCGAGAACAGAGATAATTCAAGGGACTACAGGGACTTTCAAAGCCTGTTTTTATCAAACCGAAAAGAGCCAACTGAATGAGGTCCACCAGGGAATCATAAAACTCAACGACATACAAACTCATGTCAACATTAGGATCCAATGTCATCATTACATTATCATTGTATTGTTTTATGAGGGTATGAACACAGAATTAAAAAAACAAACTTTGTTTAGGATGGAAAATGTTACTTCAGTATCTACTATATTTTTTACAAACTCTGAGATAATGTGAAACGAATGTCTCTTGTTGAGGCACCCCACTGGCTACAGTAAAGTGACTGCAGATATGGTGCAACCTTTTGAAGTTAGTTTCATTGGGAAACCACATGGAGACTGTGCAGTGATCTGGGTTTCAGAAAGAGTGCTATTGTTGGTGGCGGACGTCCAGGCAGGGAGCTCCAGCAGAGAGAGAGAGAGAGAGAGAGAGAGAGAGAGAGAGAGAGAGAGAGAGAGAGAGAGAGAGAGAGAGAGAGAGAGAGAGAGAGAGAGAGAGAGAGAGAGAGAGAGAGAGAGAGAGAGAGAGAGAGAGAGAGAGAGAGAGAGAGAGAGAGAGAGAGAGAGAGAGAGAGACTTCTATCACTGTTGCTCATTAGCTGCTAGGAAGGGGGTGGCACTGGAGACAAGTGTGTTGATGAAAGCTTTGCCATGTTTAAGCGCTGCAACCTTGCGCCTACTTTGAAACCCTGAGTTTACACAGTCAAACTGTTCATTCAGTCCTGACAATGTTTTTACAGACTTTTGAATTAGTGGAATGTCAACTCAAAATATTAAGATTTTATTGATTGGATATGCAGAGTGGCTGTAAAGGTACTGATAGAGATTCTGTCTGCTCGTTCCATTGAGTAATATCCACCTTGCTACAGATGGCCTTGGATCTATCTCGCAATTAGAGAGAGAGAGAGAAACAGAGAGAGAGAGAAGGTAAAGCTTATTTTTTATACAAATCCAGGGCGATGACTGGAATTTCCCTCCGAAGGGCACATCTGAAAGACAGCAGGGGAGCATGGGAAAACTGCAAAACAATACAGAACGGAGAGAGAGAGCGAGTGAGAGAGAACGAGAGAGAGACAGACGCTGAATGATTGTCAAACTGAAGAGAATAATATGATTCTGAGATCAGCAACTACAGTAAGCGAGGGAGATAAGAGACTGCCAAGGAAAAAGCTGTTGCTTTCAGGGAACCATAGATGTATGCTGAAGTAGCTTATCGAAACAAAACACAGACCTTTCAATGGAACGACGCACACTATCAGTAAAACATCTTATCAAGCTGCATGTGAGGTGGCCTTAAATGGCCACGTACTGTTATAATCTCCACTACGCACAGCCAGAAGAGGACTGGCCACCCCTCAGAACCTGGTTCCTCTCTAGTTTTCTTCCTAGGTTCCACCCTTTCTAGGGAGTTTTTCCTAGCAACTGTGCTTCCACATCTGCATTGCTTGCTGTTTGGGGTTTCAGGCTGTGTTTCTGTACAGCACTTTGTGACATCTGCTGATGTGAAAAGAGGCTTTATAAATACATGTGATTGATTGATTGAGGTGAGGACAGCGATTCTTAAAACAGTGAACATTTGCAACAATAAATCACTCATGATGATGTCTTTTTCCCTTCTACCTTTTCCAAGGCCCTGTTGTTATTGGAGACAAGGGTGGTGGACCAATCAGGGCTATGGGAGGATTTACCACCTTTTCATGTAAGGAACATCTCAACTCTTCGGCCAATAGGGAGGCTGCTGCTCCCGTCTTTATCTGGTCACATGACGTGAGTTATAATTTGGTAACGTTTTGGTTTGAGTTAGCTTGGTGTGAGTTTTTTTTTGCCTTTGCTAGTGAATATTCCACTGGCCTCACTCTAGGGACAGTGTGTCAGAGTTTGCCATTTCAAACCCCTTCCTGAATTGGATCAAAGAAAAGCCTCAGTCTTCAGATCAGATTCAGAACAGGCCGGGCTGAGATAAGACTTCTAATAGAAACCACATTGAGTTCAGGAGGAGAACACATTACACTGGGCTCTCTCTCTCTCTCTCTCTCTCTCTCTCTCTCTCTCTCTCTCTCTCTCTCTCTCTCTCTCTCTCTCTCTCTCTCTCTCTCTCTCTCTCTCTCTCTCTCTCTCTCTCTCTCTCTCTCTCTCTCTCTCTCCTCTCTCTCTCTCTCTCTCTCTCTCTCTCTCTCTCTCTCTCTCTCTCTCTCTCTCTCTCTCTCTCTCTCTCTCTCTCTCTCTCTCTCTCTCTCTCTCTCTCTCTCTCTCTCTCTCTCTCTCTCTCTCTCTCTCTCTCTCTCTCTTCTCTCTCTCTCTCTCTCTCTCTCTCTCTCTCTCTCTCTCCCTCTCTCTCTCTCTCGCTCTCTCTCTCTTCTCTCTCTCTCTCTCTCTCTCTCCTCTCTCTCTCTCTCTCTCTCTCTCTCTCTCTCTCTCTCTATATTTCTCTCTCTCTCTCTCTCTCTCTCTCTCTCTCTCTCTCTCTCTCTCTCTCTCTCTCTCTCTCTCCTCTCTCTCTCTCTCTCTCTCTCTCTCTCTTTCTCTCTCTCTCTTAAAGAGTGATAGGTGACGCTCTGCCCATTGGCAGAGTCACACTTGTAGTACCACACTAGCCAGTTAAGGTAACAAAACAGCCACTATTACTGCCTCTCAGTGTAAATGTTTATTTCCATAATGATTACATTTCCATACACGGATGGAAAGTTTGTTTCAAACCTTTTTAACGAACCCTCGCTGGGTTGTGTCAAATGTGTGAAAAAATGATCCCGGCAGTCCAAGGAATGCAGAGCGGGCTATTTTGGTTTTCCAGCACCAGTCTCTGATTGTTTTGGGGGAAAAGTCAGAGTCTGAAACTGCATGATTTTGATCAAGTTTGTAGTTTTTTTCCTAACCGACATTAAGGACACATAGAAAAGTGTTGTTTGACAGAAGTAATGGTTTATTGATACAGTGTAGTGGACGTAAAGGATCCCCTTTCGATTCCTTGACACACTCACCACTTCCTTGTTTGGCCATGTCCTCTCAGCCTTTCTGTACATTTTTGCACTCGTCTAAGGTCAATGAATATGAATGAATTCTCTAAAGCACTTGGAAGTGTAATGATACGCCTGCAGGAATATTGTTCAGAGCCTGATTAAACAAACGGACTGCAGCTGAACTAAAACTAAAATTAATTGGTGTATACAAAGACATTTTGTCTGGCCAAGTTTGAAGTTGGTGACACACATTCTCACAAAAACATTAGAAAAGTAGGTTTCTTACCAGCAACGCTGGTGGACCATAATGCATTGGGCCTGTATGAATGTGTCCCCTAATGCATTTCCAAATGGTTTTAGCCACTGAGGATTCCCCCGAGAAAAGACAAAACCTCAAAAATCTCATCATTATCCTAGTGTCAACATTACCCATGCCGTTGTGACTCCTACGTTGTAATATGCACAGAATTAAAAACACCCACTGTATCTCTATGGTAACAGAAACTGTGGAACCGTATTCTCTCGAATCCCTGATGATGTTCATCCTGTCCTTGGGGAGGTCCAGAAGACAATGGATAGGCCACGTTATGCAATTCAACATTTAGCCTTTAGGTTATTTCATGCACCATTAACTACTTTATTATGACCTATTAGTATGACATAATCCTTCTCTGATATATGACCTTGGAGACCTGGAAGAGTTTAATTTCATGTCCAGGCTTGGAAAATGTCTGCTAAATGCTTATAATATCAGCTTTAGGGTCATTCATTCAATGGATTGTTTAGGCAGAAGGAAATCTACACCATCCACTTACATGTCTTAACCGCATAGCTTTAAGGATCTTCAGCTTAAAGACCAAAATCATGGAGGGAAATGTCTTATGTAGAACTGTTTTGTTGTTGTTGCCAACTGTGACTTAGATATTTACTGGGGCAGAAAGACTATACTTTCTGCTTGGTGTAGATTACTGTAAGTCTATGGGGCTACGGTTCTTAGAGAGACTGTTTCTCGTACTCGGTTTTTGTTATGTTGTTGTGTTGGTCCTTGTGTCTCTCAGGTGTCAGTCAACCGTCTCTGATGAGTCCGTTAGGAAAAAAGTACTTGTCCGAAGCCTCTTTTTATTTTCCCTTAGTGAACTCAACCCTGTGTGGGTGGGTGGGTGGGTCTCTCTGTCTGTCTGTCTGTCTGCCTGTCTCTGTCCGTCCCATTGCTCTCCACGTGAGGACAGAGTGGATGGTTTAGGGCCTGTTGTGACAGCCATAGCCCCTAGAGTGTTGCTCACAATACTCAGTGGAAAACAGAAACACCCTGGGATAGGGTTGCGGGCAGCTGCTGCAGAACAAACAGCTCAGGAAGAAGAGTAACACTCCACTGTGTCTTGGCTACGCAGGACACACACAGAGAGAGAGAGAGACAGAGAGACAGAGAGACAGAGAGAAAGAGAGAGACAGAGAGAGAGAGAGAGAGAGAGAGAGAGAGAGAGAGAGAGAGAGAGAGAGAGAGAGAAAGAGAGAGGCCCCGAACTCTAACTCCTGGGTTTGACATTGAATCAGTCAGAAGCTTCTGTGTGTTCTCTCTGTGTGCTTAGTTCCTCTCTTTATGGATGGCTATTATGATTGATTGATGTTGAACCTGACCTGTGGGATTTCTATGCACCTGTTTCTATGACTTCTTGCAGAGGAAGTTAGTGAAGCTTTCACTTAGGCGGGCTTTGGGTGCCAGTTTTTGACTAATGTCGTCAGTTATTGATGGCATTGTTCTAAGAACTCCTTTGACTTTGTAAAATGTGGTTGTGGTGTTTTCTGCGACTTTGGTGACCTTGAGACACAGTATGACAACTCTAGAAACTCTCTCGCTAACATTTCATAAAATTTCCTTTCCTGTGCCAACGTAGTTTATGGAATTCATTTGTGGACCTGAAAAATATTTTCTGTAAATATTACACAAATCTTGCCTGTTATGGCTGTTTTTCTTGGCAGCGACTCCATCTGATACTGAGGGAGGGAGGGAGGGAGGGGGAGGGAGGGAGGGAGGGAGGGAGGGAGGGAGGGAGGGAGGGAGGGAGGGAGGGAGGGAGGGAGGGAGGGAGGGACAAACACATGATTGGATAAGACACGTCTTCAACTTCAGGATTTGGTAGTCCAACTTCACGACTCCAATCCATCATCACGTATTGTAATTTTCTACAGCCTCCCGCTTATCAACATTTGATAAATACTAACAATACCACAAATGACAAACCTGATACACGCGGTTTCATCTCACTTGCCAGCGCGGTGCGTAGTCTACCACAAATATCATTATCTAGTCTCTTGATTACGTAACCCAAAATAATTGTGGCGATGATATTTCATCTTAATGTTCTCCAAGACTTTGTTTTTGGAACCGCAGAATGAAAATATCGTCTTCATCATTTTTATGCTGCATGATCGGAGACAAGATTGTCAGGTGTTTCCTAGGTTTCCATAACTCGGAATGCTCAGCTCTTATTTTGAGAAGCTTCACCATGGAAACGAAAGACACGTTATCCACAGCCCTATGAAGAGAAACTGTTGGTTACATAATGTTGGATTAAGACAAGACTTTAATTCAGTATAAACCGTATGGGATGCTATAGAATCAGTACTTTTCCAGGACTTTCTCTCTGTGCCCAACTGACATTCTTGCTGCTTGGGCTCCACACAATCCTCTCTGGGGAAAGGAAGAGGTGAATTGGTGTGCAACCTAATCTCTCTGGATGGTTAATGTTAACAGTGGTGGGCCCACATGCTTTTCATCTGTCTCCACTACACTATGGGCCATATTCAATCAAATAGGACTGGGGAGTTTCCGTCTTTTCAGGATAACTCGTAAAATATGGTTCTTCATGCACAGAATGGAAAGTCCTTTTGTCAAGCATAGATACATAAAAGCAAACATACATTATTGCATCACAAGAACAATCATGTATTTGAGATACATATTCTAGAATCAAAGTTTTATGAACTAGAAAATGTGCACACTGCATACAGAGTCCTACACAATCTGATCCCAGATCTGCCCCAGGCAAATTTCCCATCTAGGGCTCTTTAAAGAGCCCAACCTGAGCACCTCAATGCCTCTCAAAGCCCCATGGCACTGATCTGAGGACAGATCAGCTCCAAAATATTTTATACAAATTTACTCCACACCATAATTCAATTCCACACCATTACTCCACCCTGTATTTTGTGAGGTATTGGGTTGAGGATTGAGGTACACCATTGCATAACCGCCTTTGAACCCCAGAGTTCTGGCGCTGGGCCCGGGGAAGCCAAGGCAGACCTGCTGAATGTAATGGCTCCTACAGGCCTGACTCACTCTCCACTGGAAGGAGGAGCGGCCTGGCCCCTGGAGTTTCTGACGGCCATAAAACCTGCCTGCACTGGCTGCACATCGGCCCTGTCAGGAAACGAAGAAGAGGAGGAAAGAAAGAGAGGAAGAAAAAGGCAAATGAATGAGGATGCTGAGGAGGATAGGAGGCACGAGTTCTGCTCAGTACATCAATGGCAGCCATCTGTTTGTGTGCCAGTATCAAACACATGTCTGTTTGTGAGTTTGACTGAACACCCTCCTGAGACATTCAGCCTGGGCCGGAGTTCTCAGATCTCTTACAAACATGAGACGAGCAAATGTTGTCTGTACAACTACATGAGTTCTCTGAATGCCGGGGCGGCAGGGTAGCCTAGTGGTTAGAGCATTGGACTAGTAACCGAAAGGTTGCAAGTTCAAATCCCCGAGCTGACAAGGTACAAATCTGTCATTCTGCCCCTGAACAGGCAGTTAACCCACTGTTCCTAGGCCATCATTGAAAATAAGAATTTGTTCTTAACTGACTTGCCTGGTTAAATAAAAAATAAAATAAAAATATCTGTCTGAACATGGGTCCTCGTTGATGAACCGTGACGAAACCCAGCAGCAGATGGATGAAGCTACTGGTGAGAATATGGGGGAATACACTGAAGTTGTGTTGTGCTCTTAATAAGCTGTTAGCTATAAATGACCACCTGCAGCCATTTGGTTTCCTCCCGATGCACCTCTTCAGAGTAGCAGTCATTTGCCTCATAACCAGACCGTTATGAACACTTGAACTATCCAACGAGAGAAAATAAAATAAAATGTAAAGTCAACAGTGGGTAATACCACAGGAAAACCAAAAGTATATGACAACAGTGGATTCAGCAGCGGTTGAAATATAACTTTTGAGAAGAGAGGAAGGGTCTATGAAATCTAACTCTGTGAAATGCCACTTTTCTGTTCAACATCACTCCCTGGTTAGCTTTTTGTTGCGACCTGTTTTCGTTGGCCTTTGCTCCAGTAATATAGTCTTCTGTGGCTAACTGTATTATTGAGGGGAATAGTAATGCTTTCCCAGTTTACTTTAAAAGTCACTCAATATGAAACAGTGGTACCAGAGGCCTCTGTGGTCTTTCTATGAGGTAGTGCTGGATGTCTATATCATAGGCCCTTGAATGGCCCTTGACTGGTTCCATACATCTACATGTACTGTCAGCGCATTCAGTCATTCATTGGTGACTCGTCTAAATGGAAAATCAACCAATCCGATGGGCAGGAAAGCAGATTGACTGACTGTTCCATAATCAAAGAGGGGTCACTGTTCATGGAAGCAAGGGGTTCTTCATTTTCTGTAGAGACTCATTCTCAGGACTTGAGAGAATTTGCACCATGTAAGGCTACGAAATAGCTTGTATTCTTTTTCATGATGGTTTGGTAGAGAACCTTTTTGTGGGACTTTTAGCTGTCTATTCATTCCAGCTGAAGGTCAGTCAGAATGAAATGTGTGTGAGTAAATCTCCCTCTGAGACACCAGCACCTACTGTTCTATCTGGCTGCTGGTGGCACGTTTCTTCTACCTCAACCACCACTATTCCTTGTCACTCATTCAACACTACTTCAGTAAAGTAAAGCACTTCATATTTGCCTAAGCAACTCCCAATTAGTTTATGTTGGAATAACAGTATGGGACTGTGCTGTCATCAAACTGTGTCTTAGAGTTCTTTCACTTCATGCGTTTTGTCCAAGGCTAAGAGTTTGAGACTATAACGTTATGCTGTGCATAGTACTGTGAGCCTGATGATGAGGTGGAGAGTGTTTCAGTGTCCTCATAGGAGGTTAGTAGGATGTTTTACAGGCGGTTTGCATGCTCAGATAAGTATTATATGGCACATATTAAACGATGAGAAGGAGAGAACCTCCATTTGAATTCTAAGGGCCGGTTTCCCAGACACAGAATAAGCTTAGTCCTGGATTAAGAATGATTTGAATGGAGAATCTCCATTGAGAATGTTTTTTAGTTCTGAACAAAGTTTAATCTGGGCAGGGATACCGGTCATGAATATACTTCTCCCAGTTTGTGAATTAGTTCCGGAATAAACAAAGTTAGACATACAGTAGAATACCTACTTTATGTTGATGTTCAAGATGTTAATCTGAAGGTTTTAGTAGGACATTGGTTGGTTAGAATCACAGCAGGTTGGTGGCACCTTAACTGGGGAGGACGAGCTTGTGATAATGACTGGAGCGGAATTAGTGGAATGGTATCAAATTCATCAAACACAATTTCCATGTGTTCCTTTCTGGCCATTATTATGAGCCGTCCTCCCCTCAGCAGCCTCCTGTGATTAGGATAGTAGCAATAGCCAATCCTGTGTCACAAGGATATGTGCATGTGTAAACCAATTTTGGGGATTTGATGAGATGCATGATGTCATCATGAATCTGGTATGAGTTGTTCCTGTATTTAACACTTCCAACACATGGATAACAATCCCTCAGCCCACACAAAGACACTTTTTGTTTTGTTTTTTTGTTGTTGAATCTTACCCCCTTTTTTCTCCCCAATTTCGTGTATCCAATTGTTAGTAGCTACTATCTTGTCTCATCGCTAAAACTCCCGTACAGGCTCGGGAGAAACGAAGGTTGAAAGTCATGCGTCCTCCAATGCACAACCCAACCAAGCCGCACTGCTTCTTAACACAGTGCGCATCCAACCCGGAAGCCAGCCGCACCAATGTGTCGGAGGAAACACCGTCCACCTGGCAACCTCGGTTAGCGTGCACTGCGTCGCTGGTGCGCGATGAGACAAGGACATCCCTACCGGCCAATCCCTCCCTAATCCCGACGACGTTACGCCAATTGTGCGTCACCCCACGGACCTCCCGGTGACGGCCGGTTACGACAGAGCCTGGGCGCAAACCCAGAGTCTCTGGTGGCACAGCCTTTAACCACTGCGCCACCCGGGAGGCCTACACAAAGACACTTTCAGGAAAGGAACAAATGATTGATGTTGACAATTAAATGCTTGTCTATGTCCAACAACATGTTTCTGTGTGAGTTGACACAGATGAACCTTAAACCCCAATCAAAGGTCCAAGAAAGCTCCATTTCTGATTTTGTTTTGCTGTGTGATTAGGCCTGGATGCTTAATAGGACTTGGTACAATGGCCACTCTCCACACATAGGGCAAACAAATACCTCTACTGAGCTTGTGTGAGAAATCAGAAATCTCTTTTACCGAAACAGGTGTGACGTGTTACCCTGAAAGTCCTCTTACAGTGACTGGAAAATATCTTGACTTGGCAAAAATCATTTAATGTGGAACACAGCCGTCCTAAGTAAGAACAAGTACCCCTGAGATCGTTGCTCCCCTCCTCCAGCCCCAATTAAATGACCGTACTTTGTCAGGATCCTGTCAACAGTGGTTAAGAGTACCATGGCTTTGGTTGCGTAACCATATCCTCTCAGTCCTGGCTTGCAGGTGGAAATGAAAGACCCAAGGAATCATTCCTGCACTAGGCTACACAATGTCCTGACTCCATCTATAATAAGGTATTACTTTGATGTATCAGTAATTATGGAGATGTCAAGAATATAGTCTGCATAGAAAGCAAATGGGCCTATTTCAAAATAGTGTTTTAAAAAGGTATACTTTCAACAGGCAGAAACTTAATAAAAGAAGAGAGCATATTGTGCTGTACATATAGCGTGCTTATTTCCCATATTCATACTTTCAGATTGTTAAAAATAGATTTTACAAGTTGTAATATAAAGGGTAATCTTACTGTCAAATCCAATTAATTAAAAACTGCTCCAGGAAGAGCACGTGTGAAATATGGCCTTGCATTCTTTAGTGCAAAGCCTTCTGGGAAATGAGCTAACAAGTCAAGCTCCCATTTGGATTACACAAAAATGCACAGAAGGACTTGTGAAACAACACAAACTTGGTTGCTAATCTCCCATAATTATTTCCAGTTCTCTTTGGCTGATGATACTGATTACCTACTGGAAACAATCATTGATGACACAGGCAAATATCTGTTGTGATCTTTGGTGTCTCCACGGTGACGGGTAATGCATTCTGAATGCGAAATATGCACATTTGCAACAATATTACTGAGTTGTAGTATGTATACTTGGCATCTTGTCCCAAGTCCACGTGGTTTGCCACTGTAATTCTTCACTGTAATCCATGCATTATATATACACCCAGATACTGACTTTAACAAACGTTAATTATGAAGTGGAAACCGACGTCTTTACATACAGATGAAGGCTTGGTTTGAGACGGACTACATGTTCTTTGGTTTTAAAAACAAACACAATCCTGTGAAAAATGAAATGTTATTGGTAATCATGTTTTCTTTCCCTCGTTTCATATAAATGCTTTAATTCTCCTGATTGATTTATTTGCCGTGAGCTTTGATAGTTCTGATTGGCCCATTGCCTCCCGCTCTGCCCTCCGCAGCTCAGAGCGTTGTCTGATTATTTTTCCTGCTCAGGTTTCTTTGCGTTAAATGACCTATGACTGAAGCCCGGAGGATGGTCCTAACACCAGAGAACAACCTCAGATAAATCAGACTTCTGGGAAAACAAACGGATCAATCTGGAAGTCCTCCAGAAACCACTTGGAGATGACCATCTGTCTTGTAGTTGCTTTTTTTCTGTGTCTCAGATGAGGTTGTACATTGAGACTAACAGATGTAGAAGTCATTTCGTATCAGTTGTTTGGACTATTCTAACAGGCATATTTTTTTCCACAATATCTTAACTTATATTTTTGTTGTTGATTTCCTTATTGGGCTCTTCTGATATCGTTCTTCGTGTCATCAGAATG
Source organism: Oncorhynchus masou masou (assembly GCF_036934945.1). Classification (NCBI taxonomy): domain Eukaryota; kingdom Metazoa; phylum Chordata; class Actinopteri; order Salmoniformes; family Salmonidae; genus Oncorhynchus; species Oncorhynchus masou. The sequence goes on along the minus strand of NC_088217.1, from coordinate 82,790,837 downwards.
CCTCTTGTAAGAGTATCTATCTGGATAACAAGGCGGTCCATGCCAGTTTCAACAGCTGTGTCCACCCATTACGCCAGTAACATCAGGGATAAACCAGACTTACAAAAGCTCATTTAATTTCAATTGCGTGTTTCCATGTTTATTTAATACTGAAAAACCCATCACATTAGACCAGGTTGTGGCTTACCTCACTGAGTTAAGTCCACTAGCAGTCTTTGTCCTAGCTCTGGAAACATGGCACCTATTTGTCTAAATTGGGTATGCTTTTGACAAATGTGTCTCTCTGGTATCACTGGCATGCCTACATGACATGTATAATCGGAAGGAATTTTTATGTACTGACAAGAATCTACAGCCAATAATCCATTGTTCCTATTGAAACAAACGACACACAGACAGACGTATTACAACAGCCAACTTCAATGCTGTGTTCCATTGATGCTTTACCATCCAAGAACCAATCCTGATATGTACATTTTATTCATTTAGCAGACACTCTTAACCAGAGCGACATACAGTAGTGAGTTTAAACATTTTCATATTTTGTTTGTACTGGTCCCCCATGGGAATCAAACCCACAAACCTGGCGTTGCAAGGGCCATGCTCTACCATCTAAACCACACGGGACCATAGCCTGTTAGTCATCTGAAGTATTCCAAAACATTACACATGAGGACATTTGCCACAGGGTCTTTGTTATGAGGCTTATCTGAATTAATATGCTCACAGCTCAATAGACTTTTATTTTGTGCCAAAAGTATAAAATAATCACTTTTTGTCTGATGCCTACATGTTTGAAGCAGAGTGACGCATTGAGTTTGTATTTGATGAACTGTGGCTTAATACTTAACAGTATTAGACAGGAGTGGTCACTAAAGTACAAATATCTTCCAGTTAATCTAGCATTTACTGTCCATGTCTTTTAGATTCTGCTGAGCCGGAGATTCTCAGAATGTGTTATTATTCAAATGTTGGAATATCAGTTCTTAGAAAGAAATCTTGAGTATGAATCAAATCATTACATAAAAGCTGTCATGTAGGCTTGGAATGATTTACAGGAAAGTCTGACTTTGACAAATCCTCACGTCAGAAACAGACTTGAGCCGCATGCTCTGTCTAAATACACAACTCAGCACAATTGTTCAAACAGAGTCTTTGTTACACACTGCTGTTATACCGTTCAATGTCACCGGTGTGAATTAACACAAGACCTTACTGGCACAACCCTATTGGGTTTGCCTCATTTAGCTTTTTATCAGCATTCATCATTTTGGGTTACTGGTAACTTTGGAGTTTTCATAACCATTCATCCAAGAGATTATGTAACGACGGACGTCAGAAAGTGGGACATTGTTTGTCAGAAACTTGTTAAACGGTTCAGCACAATGAACGGCTGCCCAGTGTCTGTTTTACAACTTTAGGCTATGATGTTCTCAGTAACTGTCCTACTGTGTTCTTAGACATATGAGAAAACATTCCAATCACGACCCCCATCTCTCGATTCCCCAACCCACACAATGGTAGGCAGGCCAGCTGTCTTTTCCTCAGCCGACCGTGCATGGCGATGGATGAGCGTGGAGGTTTAAAACCTTAACAGGAGTGAAACATGAAGCCGTCTCACGTTTCTAATAAACGTCACTATCATGACATGAACTGGAGGACATATCCTCCGCTGAGGTCGGGGAGGCTAGGAGTCTTTTTTTACTGGTAGGTTGAGTCAAGGTGGATTTATGGGTAAGACGTGCTGCTCTGAGAGTAGCCTCGCCTTGTGTTGGCTACAGATCACAGGTGAGGCTGCTCTGCCTCTGCGTCTCTTAACGGTGCAACACTCCATCCTGCATGGGGCTTCCTCTTTACTGACTGTACTGAGGGGAGGAGTGTCAATATCTCAGGCAACATTCCATGCATCACTGTCTCAGTGGCGCTGTAATGAAGCTACCTCCTAATGTGGCTTTCTTGTGCTGTTTGTGCTGTTTAAAACTCAGTGCCAACACGAGTCAATAAAATAAAGAGGTCTGGATTCCTGCCTCATCCACAGGAAACAGCTTGTTAGATGAGTGATGAAAGGATGACAAGGTTTACAAGTTAACGATGTGACGGTGTCCAGTACCATACGCAGAATGGACAGCTGCTCTGATATTTCCTTCATGTGTTGTCTTCAATAATGTTGCCAATATGGCCAAAGTTCATGGGTGAATACTTCAATGACTGAATCTCTGCAACCTGTTGAAAAACAACAACATTTGATTCTCTGAGTGTTGACTAGAGTGATGCTTTTCTTGCCATAAACTATTGTGATAACACAATAATTCAGGGTTGGATTCAATCCGTGTCGCTGAAGTATTGCGTAAGATCTGCGTTATAGCTCGATTAAACTGTAAAGGCAATGTTCCAGCGTGTGGAGACTGCATGGAGACTGCATTAATGGTAAACGCGGCATATGTCCTCTCAATTGGAAATGACCTTTACATTAGAACGCAAATCTTCCGTGATACGGATTGAACCCAGCCCTTAGTCCTCCTGCAGGCGTCCACGAATGAACTGAGACGATTGTACTGAGGGATGGAAAATATCAAATGTTTTTCTTCTCCAACTCGCCAATCATGAGACGATCCGACTGGGGGAATTGACATGGTGTGCCGTTATAAGGGTTGGCCCATGTGGGCCACATCTGCAACCAGTTTCCAAATCACTAAACCTGCTGACCGAAAAAAAAGGCTAAAACTTTCAAATGTTATATTTTTTAGGTCCATTTTGCTGGTTCACGAGCCATATTTCCATCGGAATCCAGGTAATCCATCTTGAGAATCACTATGTAAAAGTGTTGATGACTGTCACCTTGCTCTGCCAATGTCAGGGGCAGGGTAGAACCCAGACCTCCATTTGGCCAGAGAAAGTAGGATGCTGACGGAAGACGAGTGCAGTGCACATCTGCTTCCATTGGGAAGTGATGGTGTTAGATATGCTGAGGTGTGGTGCGATAGTGAGGAGCAGGGGAGCTTCTCCATTAACCCTGGTGAAAGGAGGACAGGCTAAACCTTTAGGGGCTTTACAGGATATACAACTCCTCAATGGTTTTCTCTTCAGCTTCCCAGCAAAAATCAAAACAAATGTTATTGGTCACATACACATGGTTAGCAGATGTTAATGCGAGTGTAGCGAAATGCTTATGCTTCTAGTTCCGACTATGCAGTAATATCTAACAAGTAATCTAACAAATTCACAACAACTACCTTATACACACAAATACACCCAAATGAAAAGGGATGAACAGAATATGATGTGCGGCATAGGCAAGATGCAATAGACGGTATAGAATACAGTATATACATATGAGATGAGTAATGTAGGATATGTAAACATTATTAAAGTGGCGTTATTTAAAGTGACCAATGATACCTTTATTAAGTCAATTTATTTAAGTGGCCAGTGATTTGAGTCTGTATGTTGGCAGCAGCCTCTCTATGTTAGTGATGGCTGTTTAACAGTTTGATAGCCTTGAGATAGGTGTTTTTCAGTCTCTCTGTCCCAGCTTTGATTCACCTGTACTGACCTCGCCTTCTAGATGATAGCGGGGTGAACAGGCAGTGGTTCGGGTGGTTGTTGTCCTTGATGATCTTTTTGGCCTTCCTGTGACATCGGGTGTCGCTGTAGGTGTCCTGGAGGGCAGGTAGTTTGCCCCCAGTGATACGTTGTGATACGTTTCTTGAAGTCCACGATCATCTTCTTTGTTTTGTTGACATTGAGTGTGAGGTTATTTTCCTGACACCACACTCCGAGGGCCCTCACCTCCTCCCTGGAGGCCGTCTAGTCGTTGTTGGTAATAAGGCCTACCACTGTAGTATTGTCTGCAAACTTGATGATGGAGTTGGAAGCGTGGATGGCCACGCAGTCATGGGTGAACAGGGAGTACAGGAGAGGGCTGAGAACGCACCCTTGTGGGGCCCCAGTGTTGAGGATCAGCTGGGTGGAGATGTTGTTTCCTACCTTCACCACCTGGGGTTGCACAGGGCGAGGTCGAGACCCAGGGTCTCGAGCTTAATGACGAGTTTGGAGGGTACTATGGTGTTAAATGCTGAGCTGTAGTCAATGAACAGCATTCTTAAATAGGTAGGCCTCTTGTCCAGATGGGATATGGCACCGTGCGATGGTGATTGCATCGTCAGTGGACCTAATGGGGCGGTAAGCAAATTGGAGTGGTTCTAGGGTATCAGGTAGGGTGGAGGTGATATGATCCTTGACTAGTCTCTCAAAGCACTTCATGATGACAGAAGTGAGTGCAATGGGATGATAGTCATTTAGTTCAGCTACCTTAGCTTTCTTGGGAACAGGAACAATGGTGCCCATCTTGATGCATGTGGGGACTACAGACTAGGATATTGATTGGTTGAATATGTCCGTAAACACATCAGCCAGCTGGTCTGAGGATGTGGCTAGGGGTGCTGTCTGGGCTGGCAGTCTTGCGAGGGTTAACACGTTTAAACGTTTTACTCACATTGGCCATGGAGAAGGAGAGCCCACAGGCTTTGGTAGTGGGCCACGTCAGTGGCACAATTATTGTCCTCAAAGCAAGCAAAGGAGTTGTTTAATTTGTCTGGGAGCAAGACGTCGATGTCCGCGATGGGGCTGGTTTTCTTTCTGTAATCTGTGATTGACTGTAGACCCTGTCACATACGTCTCGTGTTTGAGCCGTTGCATTGTGACTCTACTTTGTCTCTATACTGACGCTTTGCTTGTTTGATTGCCTTGCATAGGGAATAGCTGCACTGTTTGTATTCTGTCATGTTTCCGGTCGCCTTGCCATGATGATTAAAAGCAGTGGTTCTCGCTTTCAGATTTGTGCGAATGCTGCCATTAATCCACGGTTTCTGGTTAGGGAAGGTTTTAATAGACACAGCGAATATGACATCTCTGATGCACTTGCGAATGAACTCGCTCACAGAGTCAACGTATACATCAATGTTGTTGTCTGAGGCTATCCGGAATATATCCCAGTCCATGTGATCGAAGCAATCTTGAAGCGTGGAATCCAATTGGTCAGACCAGCATTGTATTGACCTGAGCACGGGCGTTTCCTGTTTTAGGCTGGGAGCAACAAAATGGATTCACGGTCAGATTTGTCAAAGTCAGGGTGCGGGAGAGCTTTGCATGCATTGCGGAATTTCGAGTAGCAATGATCCAGAATTCTGCCAGCTCTTGTCGCGCATTCGATATGCAGATAGAATTTAGGGACTATTGATCTAAGGTTAGCTTTGTTAAAATCCCCAGATAGAATAAATGCAGCCTCAGGATGTATGGTTTCCAGTTTACATAGAGTCCAGTGAAGTTCTTTCAGAGTCGACGAGGTATATGCTTGGGGGATATACACGGCTGTGACTATAATCAAAGAGAATTCTCTTGGAAGATGATGCGGAGGACATGGAAAATGTGGGCCTTCTCCTTGGCCATTTGACTTTCATTGCTGAGTGGGATGCCCAGGGCATTAAGATGTGATAAAACATTGGAAGAGGAACAACTTATCTTGATTACTGAAGCAGAACAAGGAAGAACTGATCCACTTCTGACCCATATAACCCAATGCTCTACTTTCCCCACAAGAGTAGTAGAAACAGAGGCTCGCCATTCCATGCTGATCTACGGGTCCTGCAGGATCTGGTTGTAGTCGGTCTCCCTGTGGCCCATTAACCACTGTGGGTTTAACTAGAGACTAGAGATGGAAGACACAGAGCAGAGACGTGGAGAGAGCAGCCAACGCATGGCAATCCATTTACTCCCCATATTCATCAAGTTGAGATATAGAACCTCTCCTGTAGTGTTTTGGAATTTATTGAGGCCATGGGTGAACACTTAACAGCTGTGGATTGGAGGCCCAGTTTCAGTATACAGTAACAGTGAGTGAACTCCAGAAATGACTAATTCAACACAGAGTGTGGTCATGGCTAGATGGGATACAGTTTATATCAATGTTTAGCATTTGTTTTGCATTTTAGCTAACCCTAAAGGGGTACTTCAGTTCGGCTTAAGGCTAGCTAGTCTTACCTGTGAGGGCAGCAGAGGTGTTGGAGCCGGCAGCAAGCATTTTGATTGGTCCATGTGAACTGAAGATGTCCAGCAATTGGAAGGCTGTCCTCTCCTCACAGTCTCCCAGACCTAGCTGACCTTCGTTCTTTCCACCGGTAAAGTACACGTTTCCCCGAGCTCTGGACAGGCCACATACATTAGGCTAAAGGCTTCAGTTAGGCTGAAAGCTCTCAGACTCCCTTAAAAGACATTCCCTTCTAAAACAAGAAAAAAGCGGTATTAGTACTGTTTGTTCATTTTGAGACTCTGTAGACAGCATACACTTCATCAAAAAAGAAATCTGTCATACATTTTTACGTTTTTCTGCCCAGGAGATTCTAGTCGGGCAATTTTACATCTATGTTTTGTGCAGTATTTCTCAATAAAAAATGTGTATGGAAAGGAGTCGTTCCTCATTGAATGACAACAAAGACTTTATTGAAGAATCCCTACATTTGACCGATCACTGTCGAAGGGGAGTATCTAGAAAATAAATTGTGTTCCCGAACAGCCGAAGTCCAAAATGAAACAAAAATGTCATAATATCTGCTCAAACTCTTCCAAACGGATTTGGCTGGGAACCTTGTGGACCCCTTATGAAAAAAGATTGCAGTTAGAGTGCAGTATAACTGCAGAATTGAACCTGGGTCTGTGGTGACGCCTCAAGCACTGAGACTACTGCGCCACTCCGGAGGCCCCTAAACATTTTTCTAACCTTAATGTAATTTTCCTAATTTGCTACGTTAATTATCCTAACGTGCTGCATAAATTCCCCTGACCTGCTACACAAAGTTAATTCTGGTCAATTCTGACATAAAATGTATCCCATCGAGTCAAAACCACAAATCGTGGATGATGGAACTTCTCAGGCCAAAGTACAGATACAGTGCCTTGCGAAAGTATTCGGCCCCCTTGAACTTTGCAACCTTTTGCCACATTTCAGGCTTCAAACATAAAGATATAAAACTGTATTTTTTTGTGAAGAATCAACAACAAGTGGGACACAATCATGAAGTGGAACGACATTTATTGGATATTTCAAACTTTTTTAACAAATCAAAAACTGAAAAATTGGGCGTGCAAAATTATTCAGCCCCTTTACTTTCAGTGCAGAAAACTCTCTCCAGAAGTTCAGTGAGGATATCTGAATGATCCAATGTTGACCTAAATGACTAATGATGATAAATACAATCCACCTGTGTGTAATCAAGTCTCCGTATAAATGCACCTGCACTGTGATACTGTTGTGAAGAAGTTTAAAGCCGGATTTGGATACAAAAAGATTTCCCAAGCTAACTGCAAATCTAAAGACCTGGCCGTCCCTCTAAACAAAATCTACAATGTGGAGATTCATCCCAAGGAGCACTGTGCAAGCGATAATATTGAAATGGAAGGAGTATCAGACCACTGCAAATCTACCAAGACCTGGCCGTTTCCTGAAGTTCACAATCACCTCCTCCCTGTAGGCCGTTTCGTCGTTGTTGGTAATCAAGTTTCACGCGAATGCTGCCATCAATCCACGGTTTCTGGTTTGGGAATGTTTTAATCGTTGCTTTGATCTTGGGTTCTGTTACGACAGCCAGAAGAGGACTACCCCACATAGCCTCAATGCACTTTCTAATGAACTCGCTCACCGAATCAGCGTATTCGTCAATGTTGTTGTTTGACGCAATGTCGATATGGAACATATCCCAGTCCACGTGATCGAAGCAGTCTTGAAGCGTGGAATCAGATTGGTCGGACCAGCGTTGAACAGACCTGAGCGCGGGAGCTTCTTGTTTTAGTTTCTGTCTGTAGGCAGGGAGCAACAAAATGGAGTCGTGGTCAGCTTTTCCAAAAGGAGGGCGGGGGAGGGCCTTATATGCGTCGCGGAAGTTAGAATAGCAATGATCCAAGGTTTTACCAGCCCTGGTTGTGCAATCGATATGCTGATACAATTTAGGGAGTCTTGTTTTCAGATTAGCCTTGTTAAAATCCCCAGCTACAATGAATGCAGCCTCAGGATATGTGGTTTCCAGTTTGCAAAGAGTCAAATAAAGTTAGTTCAATGCCATCGATGTGCCTGCTTGGGGGCGGAATATATATGGCTGTGATTATAATTGAAGAGAATTCCCTTGGTAGATAATGCGGTCGACATTTGATTGTGAGGAATTCTAAGTCAGGTGAACAGAAGGACTTGTGTTCCTGTATGTTGTTGTGATCACACCACGTCTCGTTAATCATAAGGCATATGCCCCCGCCCCTCTTCTTACCAGAAAGATGTTTGTTTCTGCGTGAAGAAACCAGCTGGCTGCACCGATTCCGTTAGCGTCTTTCGAGTGAGCCATGTTTCCGTGAAGCAAAGAACGTTACAGTCTCTGATGTCCCTCTGGAATGCTACCCTTGCCCGGATTTCATCCAAGAGACTGGACATTGGCGAGTAGTATGCTGGGAGTGGTGCGCGAACCTTGTTGTCAGAACACAGGGTCTGCTTCGGGAAAGTCATATTCCTGGTCGTACTGGATGGTGAGTTGACATGTTCAGTAGTTCTTCCCGACTGTATGTAATGAAACCTAAGATTACCTGGGGTACCAATGTGGTTAACCTGTTGATGCTCTGGGGGCGCTATTTCATTTTTGGATGAAAAACCCGTTTTAAACAAGATATTTTGTCACAAAAAGATGCTCGACTATGCATATAATTGATAGCTGAAAGAAAACCAGGCGTGTCCAGAACTACCAAGATATTTTCTGTGCGCTTAGAACAGCTTTGATGAGACGGCATCCAGGAAATTTTTGAGGCTCTGTTTTCCATTGTCTCCTTATATGGCTGTGAATGCGAGTCGTTGTTTTGGTGTCTGCAGCATTGCTGGGATCCATAAGAGACCACATTTACCAGGTCGTGTCCTGCGCCAAATTGTGGAAAAGACAGGCAGAACCACAGGGTCCGCATATCAATGAAGAGATAAAAAAACACCTTGAGGATTGATTCATATTCCTGGTCGTACTGATGGTGAGTTGACGTGTGCTCTTATGTTCAGTAGTTCTTCCCGACTGTATGTAATGAAACCTAAGATTACCTGGGGTACCAATGTAAGAAATAACACGTTAATAAAAAACGCATTATTTTCAAAATACTGCATAGTTTCCTAGGGATGGGGAGTTCCAAGAGGTTATTAAAAACAAAAGACTGCATAGCGCGGCGGCCATCTTTGTCGGCGCCGGAAGTAGGTAGCACAACGTATCCAATTGACCACCAGAGACATTCTTCAAAGGATAAAGGACTCGGTTTGGCAACACGGCCTTCCATCTACCACCAACCTACTGAAGCACAGCTCAGAGTAAATATTTATTGCATTTTCCTTTTCCAAATGGGCGGTAATTTAGAATGCATAAGATACTGTATTTACGATAGCACAGCTTCTTCCTTTGTTACTCAGTCTTCCAGCTCTTTCACTCAAACCCAGCCACCTTTTCTTTTGTGTAACAAGCTGTCATATCTGTTCCGCCCGCTAGGGACGTTTTCCTTTATGATGTAATTTGTAATCAAGTTATGATTAATTATGTGTATGTGTAATTCTGTGTGATTAGTTAGGTATTTAGTAAATAAATAATTAAACCCAATTTTGTATTGCTGATTCAACTTGTTAGCCAGGGTGTCACGCCCTGGTCTAAGTATTTTGTGTTTTTCTTCATTTATTTGGTCAGGCCAGGGTGTGGCATGGGTTTTTGTATGTGGTGTGTTTTGCGCTTTTCACGGACCTCTGAGACTATCACAGTGCAGGTGCATTTATACGGAGACTTGATGACACACAGGTGGATTGTATTTATCATCATTAGTCATTTAGGTCAACATTGGATCATTCAGAGATCCTCACTGAACTTCTGGAGAGAGTTTTCTGCACTGAAAGTAAAGGGGCTGAATAATTTTGCACGCCCAATTTTTCAGTTTTTGATTTGTAAAAAAAGTTTGAAATATCCAATAAATGTCGTTCCACTTCATGATTGTGTCCCACTTGTTGTTGATTCTTCACAAAAAAATACAGTTTTATATCTTTATGTTTGAAGCCTGAAATGTGGCAAAAGGTCGCAAAGTTCAAGGGGGCCGAATACTTTCGCAAGGCACTGTAGGTGTTTTGATGATGAATTGAACCTTGAATGGAGGTTAATCATCAGTAGCAGATTCATACACTCAATACTCCACAGGCTGGCGTGTGGTGCTGAGGGATTTTTAGTGGGGTGCATTCAACACTGCAGTGTTTTAACTGGGGGTCGTGGCTTGACGAAGCCCAGGTGGCCATTCATTTCGTTGCAGAGGATTGAGATGGGAAAGGAACAGGGAAGGAAGCACAGCAAGAAAACATCAACACCGCCAGTGACAAACTTTGGAAACAGCAGGAAGCCATCATGAGCAGCAAAGTACTTTCCTCATTGGGGTTGTGAAAGATTACTGAGTCAATTGAGCAAGTCTGAAAAGATTTTGAATTTTTTAGGTTTATCTCCTTCTGTGTACTTTAGTATTGTTTATTTCTGTAAAGTAATTCTTCCTCTTGAATACAGACAGGAGTAACAGAAGTCATTGTATTCTTTATTTCTGTCTTGCCTAACTTTCATCCAGTGACAAAGATGCGAGAATGTATATGCTTAGACTGCAGAGTTGTACAGCCTGACTACACGTGTACCTGGGAACCCATTCAGGGCATATGGAAAAGAATACCAGCCAATTCATCCCATAACTACCCCATTAGTGGTCACTCACCTGAGACCAATAGATTTAGTTGTGTTGGAAAGGCAATGTGAGGTAATCCAGCTGGGACATCTCTGGGTGAAAGGGAATACATCCTTACAGTTAAGTCACGGGAGAACATTTGTACACCATCATCCCAACAGTATGTATCTCTCTCTGTATGTATCTCTCTCTGTATGTATCTCTCTCTGTATGTATCTCTGTCTGTCTGTCTGTCTGTCTGTCTGTCTGTCTGTCTGTCTGTCTGTCTGCCTGCCTGCCTGCCTGCCTGCCTGCCTGCCTGCCTGCCTGCCTGCCTGCCTGCCTGTCTGTCTGTCTGTCTGTCTGTCTGTCTGTCTGTCTGTCTGTCTGTCCACCTACTCCTCCCGGACACAGGAGAGGGAAACAAAGGAGCCATTGAGGAGAGATGGTTTTCCTTGTAAATAGATCAGAGGTTTATTTTTTAAGTTGAGCAACCTTGTCAGTGGATTGGAGAGCAATCCAGTCTCTCCAGTGGTTTCGTCATCATGGTGTTCTGGTGCAGGTGCTGCTCCCACTCTGTACCACTAAACACTGGGATGCTTTGGCTGAAGAAACGCTTCAATTGTTTTAAGAGACACCCATTCACAACAACAACGGCCCCTATCAATTTGAGCTTGTGGGAACTTGTCCTCAGATTTAAAGAAGGATAATGTTTTTTTTCTTCCTGTGGTCGAATTCAGTTTGATACTGTATAGGCATGTACAGTGGGGAGAACTAGTATTTGATACACTGCCGATTTTGCAGGTTTTCCTACTTACAAAGCATGTAGAGGTCTGTCATTTTTTATCATAGGTACACTTCAACTGTGTGAGACAGAATCTAAAACAAAAATCCAGAAAATCACATTGTATGATTTTTAAGTAATTCATTTGCATTTTATTGCATGACATAAGTTGTAGAAAAGGCCCACGGAGTTGGTGGAATAATCCTTTAATTCATTGCCATTTACTCAGCTGGGCCAGGGGCGCTTTAATTAGGTCAGGTGGAAATGTCTGACAGATCTCAACTCCATAAAAGGAGGAAATTGCCATCGCCTGATCTCGCTGCTTTCTCTTCCTTAACTCCATCTGATCCAGAAGTTCTGTGCATCCATGAATCCACACTACTAGTAAATATACCACTTTATGGTTAAAGGAATTCCTGCCTCAGTCTCATCCATTCCTCTGTCACCTGACACGTGACCACCTGTTCACCTTCACTGTCAGTCATCCTACCTGTCCAGCTACCCACACAGATTCCACTAATCTTTCATAAGTATTTGATCACCTACCAACCAGTAAGAATTCCAGCTCTCACAGACCTGTTAGTTTTTCTTTAAGAAGCCCTCCTGTTCTCCACTCATTACCTGTATTAACTGCACCTCTTTGAACTCATTACCTCATTACACTCAATCAAACAGACTCCAACCTCTCCACAATGGCCAAGACCAAAGAGCTGTGTAAGGACATCAGGGTTAAAATTGTAGACCTGCACAAGGCTGGGATGGGCTAAGGGACAATAGGCAAGCAGCTTGGTGAGAAGGCAACAACTGTTGGCGCAATTTTTAGAAAATGGAAGAAGTTCAAGATGACGGTCAATCACCCTCGGTCTGGGGCTCCATGCAAGATCTCACCTCGTGAGGCATTAATGATCATGAGGAAGGTGAGGGATCAGCCCAGAACTACACAGCAGGACCTGATCAATGACCTGAAGAGAGCTGGGACCACAGTCTCAAAGAAAACCATTAGTAACACACTTCGCCGTCATGGACTAAAATCCTGCAATGCACGCAAGGTCCCCCTGCTCAAGCCAGCGCATGTTCAGGCCTGTCTGAAGTTTGCCAACGACCATCTGGATGATCCAGAGGAGGAATGGGAGAAGGTCATGTGGTCTGATGAGACAAAAATATAGCTTTTTGGTCTAAACTCCACTCGCCGTGTTTGGAGGAAGAAGAAGGATGAGTACAACCCCAAGAACACCATCCTAACCGTGAAGCATGGAGGTGGAAACATCAGTCTTTGGGGATTCTTTTCTGTACAGGGGACAGGACGACTGCACCGTATTGAGGGGAGGATGGATGGGGCCATGTATCGCGAGATCTTGGCCAACAATCTCCTTCCCTCAGTAAGAGCATTGAAGATGGCTCATGGCTGGGTCTTCCAGCATGACAACGACCCAAAACACACAGCCAGGCCAACTAAGGAGTGGCTCCGTAAGAAGAATCTCAAGGTCCTTGAGTGGCCTAGCCAGTCTCCAGTCCTGAACCCAATAGAAAATCTTTGGAGGGAGCTGAAAGTCCGTATTGCCCAGCGACAGCCCCGAAATTTGAAGGATCTGGAGAAGGTCTGTATGGAGGAGTGGGCCAAAATCTCTGCTGCAGTGTGTGCAAACCTGGTCAAGAACTACAGGAAACGTATGATCTCTGTAATTGCAAACAAAGGTTTCTGTACCAAATATTAAGTTCTGCTTTTCTGATGTATCAAATACTTGTCATGCAATAAAATGCAAAATAATTACTTAAAAATCATACAATGTGATTTTCTGGATTTTTGTTTTAGATTCCGTCTTGCACAGTTGAAGTGTACCTATGATAGAAATTACAGACCTCTAGATGCTTTGTAAGTAGGAAAACCAGCAAAATCAGCAGTGTATCAAATACTTGTTCTCCCCACTGTACGTACACAGACATACTGTTTTAATGATGATTTACAAAGAATCAAGCTTTGGGCTTAAACACTTTGTTCAATAGTCTAAATGAGATCAATTAAGCAAAACAACAACAACAAAACAATCAGTTGTTTATTATCTGAAACCAATAAACACCTATGTTTTTCTCACAAATTTCAAGTGATGCTTGATATTCAGAACTCAATGTACAAAACAATAAGTCACATCAATTAATGACCATCGTTAGCAGTGAAATGTTCATAGAGACTGTGATCTACCCCTATAGGAAGTGCACAAACCCAAGAACGATCTGTACCTTACTGTCAGAGTTAAACATTAATGGGTCACTCAACCACTGAGACATTATCCAAATTGGCAGAACAATGTGAGAGACGTGCTCTGAGGTAAAACTTTTTATTGGGGACAAACTCCGGTCAGGCAATAACAACATTATTGTTCGCAGTCAAGAGGAGAAAAAGGAGCCTGAAGTTTCACAACTGTACAGGACTTGGGCAGCGGCGGACTGGACATCTGGCATCTCGGCCAAATGGCAGATGGGCCTGTCCATTTAGCCTAGTGGGCCTGCCAAACCTTTTTTACACAAAATTATCACTATCTGGCTAATAATGGTGGCCTCAAGGAAGAAATGGTCTGGTGTGGGGGCCACAAGGAAGAAAGTGAGCTGGTGTATTAGAAATGCCAGGGCTGCTTTTAGGTCCCTGTCTGCCCCTCAGCTTGGGTGTTGACTTTGGTTACCTGCGTGTCAATGCTTGTTTGTCACTGTGTCTCTGGCAGGAATGGTCCAATGAGTACGAGGGGTTAATGTCTTTCCCAAGTTTCAACATTGCATTTTTCCCTTAACAGCCCTTCTTTATTTTAAAGTCAGAATATGTGTGCTTTGGTTTCTGTTATATATACTTCTGGCGGTCAGTCAGTCACCAGTTAATTTGTCCATTGTGTAAAATATGGATTTGGTGATTTAGTGGATGGCAGCATGAACCATGAATACGCCTCTATTCAGTTCCTGTGGGATGGAGCAGAGGCAGGCGCTGTGTCTGGAACAGCTGTCTCCACCAGTCGGTATCCTGTCGCATGTGATGGCACGTGTTGTTTGGATGGGGCTCCTAACATAATCAGCTTGAAGGAAGTGTGTGGATACCCCTCTTATTCCCTCCATCCCCTCCTCCTCCTTCTCTCCTCTGTACTACCGCACCTCATACCTCCTCTATGTCAGGGGCTGGATTCCTTCTCTCCTCTGTACTACCGCCCCTCATACCTCCTCTATGTCAGGGGCTGGATTCCTTCTCTCCTCTGTACTACCGCCCCTCATACCTCCTCTATGTCAGGGGCTGGACTTCTTGGCGGGAGAGCATGGTCACTGCCTCCCAAAGAGCTCCAGTGGAGGTTGGATTTGGATACCCGTTGGCGCTGCTCCACCCGTGTCATTTGTGCTCAGAGAGAATGTACTGTGATGTTGTGTAGTGTGTTCCAAAAGCAAAGGGCTTAGAAACATGGTACCAGTTAGTCTGCACAGTGTGCACATGTTGGGCAGAGGTGGGGATGGGAGTGTGCCATACAAACTACACTGCATGAGTTTAACTTTACCCCCAAGGCCATAGGTTAGGATGGAGCGAGGGTGCCACTCCTGTGCTACCACCCTGTTTTGCCCACCACATTGGCACCTCCTGGAATCTACATTGCAATAGCACTTGAGTTGAACAAAGGATAAATAAATAAATAAATAAATAAATAATAAATATAAGTACAAAAATAACACATAAGAGGAGGGGGGCTGGAGGAGGAGGAAGGGGAGGGGAAAACCGGGTGGGTGATACAAAAACAGAGGGAGGGAAAAAAAATAGAGGGAAACGTTTCAGCCAGATTCCACACATTTAGCCACCCACCTAGGAATAGGGTGTGTCACCAGTCCCCTCCCACCCCCACCCCTCTCCTATGCTGCAAGTATAGATGCTTCGTGGTCCGGTGGTCCTCTCCACTCCACAGTGTTTCCACGGAGCGCTGCACAAGCCCTAAATTGAGCTGCTACCTTAGTGAAGTTGTCCAGCATCCCTGTCCAGAGAGCTCTATTGCAGGCACCATGCTCCTCAGAGTCTCTCTCCTGCTCCTCTCTGGATCCATTCTCCTCAACTGCATCCCTGCACAGAGGATTAGAGGCAAGTGCACAGATTGGCCGTTCTGTAAAGTCAGGTGTTTTGTGTTTCTGGGTAGTATGGTTTTGTGTTACATGTTTTATGTATAGTTTTGATCATGCATATTATGTTTTTGCCAATGCATGTGTGATGGAAAGTGTTTTGGTGTTGTTGATGCTTATCATTGTGCATTGTGCACAATGCAAATGTTTTGCTGACTTTGCATGTGTTCTCCTAATGCCATTCACGTTGTATAGAAAGAAGTAGCTTGCCAAAACCAAATTGCAATGTGTACATGAGTAGGGTTTTCATGGTCCAGTTGGTCCAGTTTGTAATGTCCCATGAAATTATCTCAAAGTATTGACCAAAATGTTTAGGACATTGCATAATGTGTAGAGTTGTGCAGACTTGACTGCAGCGAAACCACAGTGTGAATGGCAGATGCTTTCATCCAAGTGATTTACTGACCATAAATGCAATGCATTTAGATTCAGGTGCAAAACCATTGTATATCTGTCTTGCAACTTGTAGCTGTGACTGTGCAAGATTTTAAAAAACGGAATGAAAAGCAGAAGTTTGGTTGTTACCGGTACGTAGATTATGTTTCCTTGAATTCTTTTCTGATGCTTTATTGTCTCACTGTAGAATTGTAATGTCTGATTGAAGCTTGATTTGCCTTTTGTTAGAGATCATGTTCAGATGATGATGAACTGTTTGAGCTACAGGACGTTCAGCAGCGTACCGATTGTTCCATTAAACATGCAATTATGCAATATGATGAATTTACTCTCCTAGAAATGAAAAGGGAAATGTCAGGCTATAACCAATGGATGATCGATACACTGTATTAGCTCACATGCAAACACTCGCCAATATCAAACATTTTTAGCGGCAGTGTGTATGTGAATAGTAAAACAACAGAAATTCATAGGAGTGAGGACGTTTAGCCTGTTCTCACTTGTAAAAAGGCTATTTTAGGCTTAGGGGTTAGTTTTATGGTTAGAATTAGGGTTAGGTTTAGGGTTTAAGGTTAGGTTAATGGTTTGGTTTAGTGTTCGGTAAAATAGGAATTTTAATGGGAATGAATTGTTGATGCCAAAAAAGTCCTCACAAGTATAGTAGGACATCGCTGTGTGTGTGTGTGTGTGTGTGTGTGCGTGTGTGTGTGTGTGTGTGTTGTGTGTGTGTGTGTGTGTGTGTGTGTGTGTATATATCTCTGCCTGTTGGTTGTCTTGGGGTGTTTCTTGGACAGGTTTCCATGATTAAAATAAAGTGAATCTGTGTGAGCGCCACTCTGTTTGTTGACTAGAAATCTTATACTAATGATCATTTTGCTGCTGTCCAGTGGACTTCCCTGAGGATGTAGCCTTGTGATTGCGGTGTCTATCAATGATACTCTAACACAGCTGGGAGGGGTTTGGTTTGGTTAGGTTTGGGTTTGGGCCAACATCTCCCCTCTGCACACTCCACAATGTCAGGCAGAGAGGCTTCTTGTTAAACAATACATGTTGTAGAAGATTCAAGTGTCCGCTTTGCCTTCCGTGCGGCGGTGTCTCCTTTCTGCACATTGTTGAGGTGTTACGTTATATTCCCGGAGTACATGCGGGGGCGGTGGGGGTACTTGTAAACGGGTAACATGTGTGTACCTGAGTATCTGAGCTCGGAGTATGTTGAAGCTGTGGTTGTGCAGGCAGCTGGAGACGTGGTTGTGCCCCCAGCTCTTCACGCATGGTCAAACTTCATTAGAGGAGATCAAAGAGTGACGACTCAGTCTCACACCAAGCCACTCATCAGTTGTGCTATAGTGCTCGGTGCAAATATACCCTACCTTCACGCTGTTTAACTACCATCTCTTTGGTGAGGATGGGAGCGGAGAGGCGGGGGCTGTTGTGCCCCACTACTGTGGCATGATGGGAAGCTATACGAATGAAAGGGTGAAGTTGGACTCATGCCAGATGGACACAGTCAAAGAGAATACAGTAGGAGTGCATGTGTGTGTTTTTCAACATGTAGAGCGTTGAGATCAAGTCCATCTAAATGTGACTGGACAATATATGCTATATGAACCCAGAGAAGCTATGAGGGACGATTTATGTTCCATATAGCCATGAGGTAAAATGCTCCTGGAGAATCGATTTAGAAAAGTAGTGTCTGGAGATTTAGGGGACTTTTGTTACAGATGTGTCATTTTAATTAAGAAGGTACAGGTATGCTCAATTTGGGAGAAATGGAAGGACCATGTTCCACAACAGAATGTACTGTAAGTGTTTCAAGGTTTGGTCTGAGTGAAGTTTGTTAGTCCCTTATTCAATATACAAAACAAACAAACACAACGATTTGGGATATTGCTGGAAGAGAAGTTGTTTCTGACTAACATATCTCAAAGTCTGCCAAAGGATTAGATGCTAGCTAGAATGTTTCCCTCAGCGCAATACCCTGAAGGCTGGCTGTTATTCACTTTATGGGTCATGCAACCAAACCAACTGTTTTCACTTGTGATCAGCCTCACACCGAGTTCTGCTCTTGGGTCAATCAGCTGCAGTTGGAATGCCTTCAACTATGAAACACCACATCCGTGCCAAGAAACCACCATGCATGATTACACATGTCTTAAGTGTCAAACTTCCATGCTTTTCCATCATTTGAGAAGGCAACAGGATGCCAATGCCAATCTGTAGAACAAACAACCCAAAGATAGCTTAAGAGACTGAAGACGGACACTGATGATAGCACACAATCTGTCTCCTGAAGATTCACAGCCAAATCAAACACGCCTTTGCTAATGCTTAAAAATCTATTTTTTTTTCTATACAACTTTTTTTACTGGGAATTCTTAATATCAACAATGCCTCTCTATCATATGAACTCAATGCATTTTATGCACACTTTGACAACAACAACATCGTGCCCGGGCGTGAGAGCCATCACCGTCTCAGAGGATTGGGTGATCTCGCTCTTTGAGGCCGATGTAAGAAAGCTCTAATCAGATCAATACCCTAAAGGCCGCGGGGGCGGTATTCCAGGGCGCGTTCTCAGAGCATGCGCAGAACAGCTGGCATATTCACTGTAATTTTCAACCTCTCCTTGTCCCAGTCTGTAATCCCCACATTTTTTAAGATGACTAATCAAATCAAAGTATATTTGTCACGTGCACCGAATACAACAGGTGTGAAATGCTTACTTACAGGCTCTAACCAATGGTGCGAAAGAAAAAGGTATGTGTGTGTGTGTGTGTGTAGGTAAGTAAAGAAATAAAACAACAGTAAAGAGACATTTGAAAAAAAGAGTAGCAAGGCTATATACAGACACCTGTTAGTCAGGCTTATTGAGGTAGTATGTACATGTTGGTATCGTTAAAGTGACTGTACATATATGATGAACAAAGAGTAGCAGTAGCATAAAAAGAGGGGTTGGCGGGTGGTGGGAAACAATGCAGATAGCCCGGTTAGCCAATGTGCGGGAGCAATGGTTGGTCGGGCCAATTTAGGTAGTATGTACATGAATGTATAGTTAAAGTGACTATGCATATAAGCTTAACAGAGAGTAGCAGCAGCGTAAAGAGGGATTGGGGGGGGGGGACACAATGCAAATAGTCCGGGTAACCATTTGGTTACCTGTTCAGGAGTCTTATTGCTTGGGGGTAAAAACTGTTGAGGAGCCCTTTTGTCCTAGACTTGGCACTCCGGTACCGCTTGCCATGCGGTAGTAGAGAGAACAGTCTATGACTGGGGTGGCTGGGGTCTTTGACAATTCTTAGAGCCTTCCTCTGACACCGCCTGGTGTAGAGGTCCTGGATGGCAGGCAGCTTTGCCCCAGTGATGTACTGGGCCGTACACACTACCGTCTGAAGTGCCTTGCAATTGCCTTGCAATTGCCGTACCAGGCAGTGATGCAACCGGTCAGGATGCTCTCGATGTTGCATTCCTGTTCTCAAGAACTCTAAGGCTTCATGCCACAATGACTACCACCCTGTAGAACTCCCTTCTGTAATCTTGAAGTGCTTTGAGAGGCTGGTTATGACACACATTAACTCCAACATCCCAGACACCCTAGACATACTCCAATTTGCATACCACCCCAACAGATCCATAGATGACGCAATCTCAATTGCTCTCCACACTGCCCTCACCCACCTAGACAAGAGGAATACCTGTGTGTGAATGCTGTTCATTGACTACAGCTCAGTGTTCAACACCATTGTCCCCTCTAAGCTCGTCTCCATGCTTAGGACTCTGGGTCTGAACTTCTCCCTCTGCAACTGGATGCTGGACTTTCTGACGGGCCGACCCCAGGTGGTGAGGGTAGGCAACATCACCTCCGTCATGCTGACCCTCAACACGAGGGCCCCACATGGGTGTGTGCTTAGTCCCCTCCTTTACTCCCGGTTCACCCACGACTGCGTGGCCACACACAACTCCAACACCATCATCAAGTTTGCTGATGAGACATCTGTGGTAGACCTGATCACCGGCGGCAATGAGTCCGCCTACAGGGTGGTGCCAGAGCAACAACCCCTCCCTCAAGACCAAGGAGCTGATAGTGGACTACAGGAAATGGAGGGGGCGAGTACACCCCCATCCACTTTGACGGGGCTGCAGTGGAGCAGGTCGAGAGCTTCAAGTTCCTCTGTGTCCAAATCATTAAAGACTTAAAATGGGCCAAAGACATGCGCACATTCGTGAAGAATGTGCAACAGCACCTCTTCCCCCTCGGGAGGTTGAAAAAGTTTGGCATGGGCACTCAAATCCTCAAAAAGTTCTACATCTGTACCATTGAGAACATCTTAACTGGCTGCATCACTGCCTGTTAAGGCAGTAGCACCGCCCTCGATTGCATAGCGCTACAGAGGGTGGTGCGGGCAGCCCAGTACCTCACTGGGACCATGCTCTCTGCCATACAGGACATCTATATCAGGCAGTGTGAAAGGAAGATCCGGAAAATCATTAAAGACACCAACCACCCAAGCCATAGACCATCCTCTCTGCTTCTGCAAGGCAAGCGGTACCGGTGCATTAAGTCTGACACCAACAGGATCTTGAACAGCTTCTATCCCCAAGCAATAAGACTGATAAATAGCTAACCAAATAGCTACAAGGACTATCTGAGTTAACCTTGTATCTTTACTGACTTTTAATCTCTATGCTCTATCTCTACTCACACACCCATTCACTCCATAATCTCCATAATCTGCTCACTCACGTATAATATGCACTCTACACGCACAAGCTGTTGCTACTCTGTTTATTATATATCCTAATGCTTAGTCACCATACCCCTGTACATATCTACCTCCATCACACCAGTATCCCTGCACATTGTAAATACAGTACTGTACTGGAACTGACCCTGTATGTAAGTATGCTTACTTACTTATTGTGTTCTTCATATTTATTGTGTGTTTTTTCTAGTATTACATTGTTATTGATTATTGCATTTTTGTTTGCAAGCAAGGCATTTCACTGTTCTTGTGCATGTGACATTAAAAATGTAAAACTTGAAACATTACTCAAGAGCAGGATAACTTTATTGACAACCGAACACAACATAGCTAAAAAGCTTTCCAGCATGAAGGGGCTATTTTTTATGCAGGTTGGGATTTATTGGTATGACTCATGTAATGGAGGCAGCTCTGCAGTGTGGTCACTACACTCACACTCTTAGAAAGAAGGAGAACCCTTTTTGGTTCCAGATATATCCCTTTTGGGAATGTAGAACCCTCTGTAGAAAGGGTTCTACATAGAACCCAAAAGGGTTCTAACTGGAAGCAAACAGGGTTATTCAAAGGGTTCTCCTGTGGGTACAGCCGAAGAACCCTTAAAGGTTCTAGATAGAAAAAATGTGCTAAGAGTGTAGCTGAGGTGCTAAGAGTGTATGATTTGAAACCTTACCCTAACATGAACCCTAACCTTAACCACACTTCTACAGTGGTTGCTCAAGTAAACGTTTTGGGATTATGCTGCGGGACATAGAGGTAATCTGTGGTTTAGTACGGTACCCTTACGCCTAACCCTAACCTTAAACTAAGACCCCCAAAAACAATCACATTTCTCCCATTCATTTTTACAATATAGCCAAATTATGACTTTGCAGCTGCACTCTTAGGAAAAAAAGGTGCTATCTAGAACCCAAAAGGGTTCTTCGACTGTCACCATAGGAGAACCCTTGGAAGAACCCTTTTGGTTCCAGGTAGAACCTTTTGGAGTTCCATGTAGAACCATTTCCACAGAGAGGTCTACATGGAACCCAAAAGAGCTACATAGAACCAAAAAGGGCTCTCCTATGGGGACAACCAAATAATCCTTTTGGAACCCTTTTTTTCTAAGGGTGTGGCGGAAATCTCTCAGTTCTGCCTCCAGGGAAAGATGGATGACAATACACGTCAACCTGCATTTTTGATGAGTAAGCCTTTCCACAAGCTTTAGTATACATTTATTGGTATTATGTAACATAATAATGTCTTCCACATTCTCCCCCTGTAGCTAGAATCATTCTTCATCTGTATGTCTCCACAAGGGGTGAAGTGGTCATCTGGTCCTCTATAAACACAGGAAAACACATTACAGTCCTTGTAAGTCTAGGGTCTCTTTAATAAAACCTTATGGATTTGCAGCTATAAAGCCAGAGACTGAAAACATCCTTCTTGTTAAATTAAAGGGAGTCAGCAATAACATGACAGGAGTCTTGAGGTAAGCACAGGTTATGTCATGTTGCCGGGGGAGGTACCTTTATTAATGACAGTTAGAATCAAAGGCGCCACTAGAAATATGATCCTAAAAAGCAGAAACATGACAAGCAAAACATCATTTCCCCCCTCCAATTATATTCCAAACAATTCAAGATTACTCTTTGGGGTGAAGCGGAGAAGGGAAATTAATTCAAGATTACTCTTTGGGGTTAAGCGGAGAAGAGAAATTAATTCAAGATTACTCTTTGGGGTTAAGCGGAGAAGAGAAATTTATTCAAGATTACTCTTTGGGGTTAAGCGGAGAAGAGAAATTAATTCAAGATTACTCTTTGGGGTTAAGCGGAGAAGAGAAATGGACACTAGTATCCATGTAAACAGTTAATTCACCCACACTGTGTAAAAAGTTGCGCAATGTTGTTCTGATTCAGCAAACCCAGTGGGCTTTTAAATTCTTCCAAACCAAACGTTCCTGGCAACTTCCGCAACACCACCACACAAATATGGTTGTTTGTTTGTTTTACACTTCCTCATGTGGTTCTACAGCTGCACCATCAAGAGCATCCTGACCGGTTGCATCACCGCCTGGTTTGGCAACTGCTCGGCATCTGACAGCAAGGCGCTACAGAGGGTAGTGCGAACGGCCCAGTACATCACTGGGGCCAAGCTTCCTGCCATCCAGGACCTATATAATAGGCGGTGTCAGAGGAAAGCCCATAAAATTGTCAGAGATTCCAATCACCCAAGTTATAGATTGTTTTCTCTGCTACTGCACAGCAAGCTGTCCCAGAGTGCCAAGTCTAGGACCAAAAGGCTCCTCAACAGCTTCTACCCCCAAGCCATAAGACTGCTGAACAATTCATAAAATCACCACCGGACAATTTACATTGATCCCCCCCTTTTTGTACACTGCTGCTACTCGCTGTTTGTTTGTTACCAGTGCATAGTCAATTCGCCCCCACCTACATGTGCAGATTACCTCAACTACCTTGCACACTTACTTGGTACCAGTGCCACCTGTATATAGCCTCGTTATTGTTATTCTTATTGTGTTACTTTTTATTATAACTTTTTATTTTAGTCTATCCCTGTAAATATTTTCTTCTTCTTGAACTGCACTGTTGGTTAAAACTTCTTAGGGCTGAGATCCTGCTAACGGGATCGATATGACAACAGCCAGTGAAAGTGCAGGGCACAAAATTCAAAACAAGAGAAATCTCATAATTAAAATTCCTCAGACATACAAGTATTTCACACCATTTTAAAGATACACTTCTTGTTAATCTCACCACAGTGTCCGATTTCAAATAGGCTTTATGGTTGAAAGCACCACAAACGATTATGTTAGGTCAGAGCCAAGTCACAGAAAAACACAGCTATTTTTCCAGCCAAAGAGAGGAGTAAAAAAAAATCAGAAATAGAGATAGAATTAATCACTAACCTTTGATCTTCATCAGTTGACACTCATAGGACTTCATCTTACACAATACATGTATTTTTTGTTCGATAAAGTTCATATTTATATCAAAAAATCTCAGTATACATGTTCAGTATTTATGTTCAGTAGTTCCAAAAACATCCAGTGATTTTGCAGAGAGCCACATCAATTTACAGAAATATTAATCATAAATGTTGATGAAAATACAAGTGTTATACATGGAACGTTAGATGCACTTCTCCTTAAAACAACCGCTGTGTCAGATTTCAAAAAAGCAAACCATGCAATAATCTGAGTACGGCACTCAGAGACCAAACAAGCCAAAAAGATATCCGCCATATTGTGTAGTCAACAGAAGTCAGAAATAGCCTTATAAATATTCACTTACCTTTGATCTTCATCAGAATGCACTCCCAGGAATCCCAGTTCCACAATAAATGTTTGTTTTTGATAATGTCCATCATTTATGTAAAAATTCCTCCTTGTTGTTAGCGTGTTCATCCCAGTAATCCAAATTCATGACGCACGAGCAGACGAAATGTCAAAACGTTCCATTACAGTCCGTAGAAACATGTCAAACGATATATAGAATCAATCTTTAGGATGTTTTTAACATAAATCTTCAATAATGTTCCAACCGGAGAATTCCTTTGTTGGAAGAATTGCGATGGAACAGAGATCGCTCTCATGTGAATGAGCGTCACGAGCTCAAGGAATTCTGGCAGACCTCTGACTCATTATTCCCCTCTTATTCGCCCCCACTTTACAGTAGAAGCATCAAACAAGGTTCTAAAGACTGTTGACATCTAGGAAGTGCAACATGACCAATATCCTACTGTATCTTCAATAGGGAATGAGTTGAAAGACGACCAACCTCAGATTTCCCACTTCCTGGTTGGATTTTTTCTCATGTTTTTGCCTGCTATATGAGTTGTGTTATACTCACAGAAATCATTCAAACAGTTGTAGAAACTTCAGAGTGTTTCCTATCAAAATATACTAATAATATGCATACATTGGCAACTGGGACTGAGTAGCAGGCAGTTTACTCTGGGCACCTTATTCATCCAAGCTACTCAATACTGCCCCAGCCATAAGAAGTTAAGTAAGCATTTTACGGTAAAGTCTACACTTGTTCTATTCGGCGCATGTGACAAATAAAGTTTGATTTGATTGAAGAGGTTCGTGGGTCATCGATAATGAAGGCACCAATATTATATCCAAGGTTCATCCCAAGTTTGCTCTGTGAATGGGAGTGATTAGGCTATCGTTAAAACCTAATTAATGCTCTGAGTGATGATTGGGGTTAGCTGGAGTGACAGAACGCTCGCCCTGCCTCTTGCCTGCATGGGCATTAAAAGGGTGGGCTGTTGACTGATGTGTGTGACGACAAAAAACTGCCACAACATCCTTTCCCGAACACCATCTTGATCCCCTTTATGTGGCATTTTAAGCCTGCTTTTCATTAGCATTTAACAGCCTCTTTAACCGAGCAGCCGAATCAGTCCAGTTCCTGCATGGTGGGAAATGGGAACCTGGTGGACAAGGGAAAGCCTTTTCCAAAGCTAAAGAGTCGTATTACCAGGTTCAAATGAGCTCCATTACTCATGTTTAGGACATTTCCCAGACAGCTATTTAGCCTCTGTTCTTTAATAATGACTTTTCTGAACTCTTTGGAGCTCAACCTTCAAGAGTTACATCCTCCATTGCATTTCACCTTCTAATTTGACCTCTCCTGTGCTTACGCACTCCCACAAGCCTGACAATATCAGTGGGTTTAAAGTCCTTTGGGTTTATCCTAATAGTCCAATTTTATGACTGATGAAGGGAATCAAGTATCCCATCTCCTGTATGCGTTCAGGGTAATATTGGCTGCAGTTGAAGAGTACTGCAGTCTGTTTCCTGAACCACAAACACAATCCTGTTTGATTAATCCCTTGGGTACCTGGGGAGAGGCAGCTGTTTATCTTGCAATTACCCCTAAATTAATCTGTGTCCAGAAGCTTTTCTAAATGCAGCACTTATAGATGCAATTCACAAATGCTCTGCACAGTATTTGCAATCTGCTCATGTTCATGTGAGGTGCTGAAGGTTGGCTGTGATGGAATGCACTAGCATCTTTAGGTACTATGCACCACAGTTCAACTAATCATATCCACAATGCAATTCAACTGTATTATTCTACTTGTTGCCCTTTAACAGTGAGAAGACAGAACATGAAGGTTCGCATCAACGCTACGGGCGACACCATCGTGATGAAGTTTGTCCGTCCCAACCCTGACACCAAGCTGGAGGGCTACATCCTGGGCTACGGCAGCAGCATGTTCTCTAAACAGTTCATCCAGCTGCCTGAGAATGGAGAGCCCTACGAGACTGAGATAGGTAAGACCAGTCTATGGTAAGACCACACACACACACACACTAACCTATTGACTTTCAGGGATTCGTCAGATAGTCATAACATAACAGTGTATATTGTGACTCCAACATACGACAGTGTGGGGAGAAACCGTTCCTCTGAGAAACCCAGCAACCTGTCTTTGTAGAGCACAGAGATTCTCCAAACAGGGTGAAAAGGACAGGAGTTACAAGCATGCCACAGTGTTGACTTTCCTCTTTAAAACCCTTTCCTGCAGCTCAATGGGTTCCATTCATCATCAACCACAGCCTCTCATGAGATACATCCCAGCATCCCAGCCCACTACGGCACCTTAGCAGGGCAGCACAGGGCCAGTGGAAGATTACTTTACAGCTTGTGTAGATCATCTATTGAGCGTGAAACCACATGCTTATGTTAGAATTCGAATGATACGCTGTTGATTATTTTTCTTGATACTCCCACTCACTAAAATCACTTGAGTTAAAGTAAACATCGGAGTGTTTTCATAATTAAATCAAACAAATAAGGTTCCTTTATTACTGTTTTGTGTTGATCTGCTCGGATTTATGATCGGCACGAAATGAGA
This sequence comes from Oncorhynchus masou masou, assembly GCF_036934945.1. NCBI lineage: Eukaryota > Metazoa > Chordata > Actinopteri > Salmoniformes > Salmonidae > Oncorhynchus > Oncorhynchus masou. Next base: position 82,764,149 of record NC_088217.1, on the reverse strand, counting down.
GCAGGTCAGGAACAGGTTTCCTCTTGTTGTATGAAAAGGTCTCAATGGCCAGTGGCTATGAAGTGTTAGAGTAGAAAGGAAACAGAGACTAAAGAGAATAGAACAACTCCCTTGGCTGGCTCCCCAATCAGTGAAAGGGGCGCTGTTTGTTCAATGCGGAACTGCTTTTTAGTCACTTTTCCTTGAGCCCTTTCACCTGTGTGAGAGAACAGAAGTGATCAAACATCATTTCTCACTGGTACAAGCTATGACCTTCCACGTACAAAAACAACGACGACAAAGAGCTGAGTTAAATTGGTCTCAGGTGCCCTTCCAGAACACCTGAGAGAGCCCAGAGGGATCCAACAAGAGAGCAGAGGGTAGACAGAACCTTCTCAGCAACAATGACACACATAGTAGTCCAATAGGATATGGTTGTGTTACTGTGACTCTCTGGGATCCTCTTCTGTGCTGACTCTTAACTTATTTAAAGTGTTTCCTCACACCCAACAGTTTGCTTTTTTTTAAGCAACCAAGTGACTATCATTTGTCCAATGCCCCACCCATAACATTGTGCCAGCTTCGATCCATGCCAGCCTGCTCCTGCTCCTGGCATGCCAGTTCAGGTGCTCTGGCTTTATGTTAATCCATTGAACACCAGGACCTAGTCAGGTCCTTAGTGCTCCACCCTTCACATCCTGTCTATTTTGTTCTGTATAGTTATTCATTAATGAGCTCGCCATTCTCATGCAATAGAAACACAATATTTTTGGATCACTGTTTTTATAGCACATTGAATCCAAGCGGCCAGATGTGTCTTAACTGGGCTCCAGATTCATACCCATATTTCACCCCTCCTAGCTAGCCTCGGACACTGTTTGCATTTGGGAAAGTATTATAACAATAGACAACTGTTAGATTGTGGGTGGATAATATAAACCCCTTAGAGAATTTATTGTATGTATTAAAGTCTCTGCAGGTTGGACAACGTTCCATTGTTCCGAGGAGTTCATGCAACTCAACTGCATTTCAATTTACCATCCGAACGACTGTTTGTTTTCATCTGTTGTGTCCTTAAAGTCAAGCTCTTTCATCTGTGTATCTGTTCTGTTTCTGTTTACAGCTGATTTGAATAGTTTCAGCCCATCTCCTTAACACCAGAGACCTGGCTGGTTAGTGACTCACCAGGCATCAGCAGGACTCTTTCTTCCCAAACCCTTCTTTCACTGCCCAGGACAATATTCCCCCCCTTCTGGTATATACCTTTTTCCATGACAGAGAAATCAATGTGACAACGTTTTACTTTTAACCTTTCAGACGCTGAACCCAAGTATCTTGTTGCTGTCCAGCCAATCCCGAGCAACGACGTAAAGAAACAATGCACAGGTACCTGCGGCAGTCTGTCTACGCATCTAAAAGGTTAAATCAGGTCATCAAATCTGTTGCAAATATAGTGTATGACCCTTGACCTTTGTCCTCACAGGAAAGGTCAACCTGGAGAAGCCACTCCACCTGGTTATTGGCTCCGTCACCCCAACCTCTGTGCTGCTGTCCTGGGGAACCTTCCTGAAGACGCCCTACGAAGCAGGCAACATCATGAACGACTGTTTGGAAGACGGGTGAGTTATACCCTACCGCACCGCCAGCCAGGCATCTGGTTCCAGTTCCATGTTGCATTTCTCAGGCCAAAGCTTCCACAGAAACAGCCTCACTCAGCTCAAAATGGATGACAGGTGAATACAGTTACACACTGTTAAGGCATTCAGACTATCTGCTTTTCACAAAAGAGAAGGATCTAGTTGAAATCAGGTGCACACACTGAGATCTGAATACCAGGCTGTTATTGCTAGCTATATATAAAGATGACATACTGTATGGAGGCTTGACTAGATTTAAACTCATACCCTGCATTCAATGTACTGTGCCGTCGAACCTTGGAGGATTTATGACGCATAACAGTTCTGTAGAGAAACGTTGAGAAAGTGTGCCATTTATTTTCTATGGAAAATGGAGCATGGGAATGGACCGAGGTCTTTTCCAACACAGGTGTGTGCAGGAGTTGACTGAGAATACATGGACTGTACTGCTGGGACACAAACACACTTTTCCATCACTCGATTTATGCTCCACCTTAAATACATTCTTGAATTTCCCCCACTCCGTAAGTTGGAGGAGTCGTTGGAAATCTCGACCTAAGTTACAGCTGAGAGTTCCCCCTTCTATCTGGTGGCTTATTAAAAGCTAATATCAGTTCCTTCTGTTTACTGCTTGGCTACAGCCGGCAACGCTACCCAGAAAGACAATCCCTGAGGGCATGAAAAGGGATCAGTTGACACTGACGAGATGACCTGAGATATCGGAGCCAGAATTAACAATAGCTAACGGAGGAAGCTTGTTTAACATATTAGTCACTATGGTTCATCAGACCACAGCCGTAGAGCTGGAATAGCCACCCATACTGTATGATGTTGAGCACGCCTGCTGTGCTTTGCTGGTCGATGAGAAAAGAAGGCAGAATTTTCCAAAGGTTAGAGTTTGCCATAAAGATGCACAGCTACTGTACAAGAATCAGCATGTTGTTTACTGTGCCTTGTTTGTCCCTCCCATGCAGACACTACACTGTCCGCTACAGGGAGAGGAACAGGAAGTGGATCTACCAGACCTGCCCCACCAGCGACACTGTGGTTGACAACCTGAAGCCCGACACCCCATATGAGTTTGGGGTCCGCTCCAACAAAGACGAACGCAGCGGAATCTGGAGCAAGCCTGTCATTCACAAAACCAACATGGGCGCAGGGTTGGGTAGGTTACTTTCTACATGTAATAGTTACTAGTTACCTGTCCAAAATTGTAATCAGTAATGTAACTTTTGAATTACCCAAACTCAGTAACGTAATCTGATTACTTTCAGTTACTTTTGGATTACTTTCCCCTTAAGAGGCATTAGAAGAAGACAAAAAGGGTCCATCAAACACATTTGTAGTGTCATCAAAGTGGTCTCTGACTTGTGGTCAGACTTGCTCAAGTGGAACAAACGTAAACTTACCGGCTTCTTTTCAATGCTGAATTGAATGCCGTTGAGAAAACAGAAAGGTGTCATAATGTATTTATTTTTTGAGCAAACATCCTTTCCGAATTTAAAAATAATCCAAGAAGTAGTCATCTACTTTTTAAAACGTATCTGTAATCTGATTACAATATTGCAGCTGGAAATGTAACGGATTACATTGACAGTTACTTCCCAACCCTGCATGGGCGGTATGTACATCATACTTAAGAAAGTGAAAATCAGAGAGTTCAGGCAGTACCTCCTTGTTTTATTTTTGAAGAAGTCTGTAAGAAATCTTTGTGTCTCAAGAACAAAAAATAAAACATTCATATCATGTGAGCCATTTTGTGCTTCGTTCCTACTTGCCAGACTTTCAAAAGATGACCTACCGACACTCTCTTCTCAGAATAGCAATTGTTTACATCTTCTTCTCCATGTTTTGCAGACAAAAGCGTCCAGAAACCCTACAAGCACCGGACCCCTATTGTGAAGCCAATGGTATGTGCTGTGTTTGTTGGCCATACAGCATAAGAACCTATGACCTACGGGACTCTCAGTCTCTGTACTAAATCGCTTCCACAGGCATACGTATTCTCTCACTACAACTTTACCCTACCACTCATTTTTATTTCTTCAAGAAAATATATTTTTATTTCCTGCTGTCACTGTGGAGGGAGAATATACAAATGTGGTGAGAGAGGGTGAGAAGCAGAGCATAGCTGAGCTGTATATGTAACGGCGTTCTTCGTTTGTCGAAAGAGAGTCGGACCGAAATGCAGCGTGTTGGTTACTGATGTTTTTTAATGAAACAAATGACGAATACAATGAAAATAACTGAGACAAATACAAAACAACAAAACGGAACGTGAAACCTAATTACAGCCTATCTGATGAAACTACACAGAGACAGGAACAATCACCCACGAAATACACAGTGAAACCCAGGCTACCTAAATACGGTTCCCTATCAGAGACAACAAGAATCACCTGACTGATTGAGAACCGCTTCAGGCAGCCAAACCTAAACTAAACACACCCCTAATCAACCACAATCCCAATACCTACAAAAACCCCAATACGACAACACAATAACATAAACCCATGTCACACCCTGGCCTGACCAACTAATTAACTAAAACACAAAATACTAAGACCAAGGCGTGACAGTATAAGACCAGAGTAGAGTCAATAAACTGCTGTCTGCTTACCCTGTCTGACCCCAGCACCCGGCCTGAGAGACTCTTTAATGTGGGTTTAAGAGGGTCACCCTCACAGCCCAGCTGTGACAGGCAGAACATCGCAAATCAACACATGACGCGCTCGCGCTGACATAGTCTTTCTGCCTACTCACAATCAATCAATCAGATGTATTTATTTCTAAAGCCCTTTTTACATCAGCAGAAACCCAGCCTAATCCTTTTTCCAATCTCTTTCATGGTGGCTATTTTGATTTTGTAGCTTATATGCAAGTGTGACTGTCATACGGCCCTTGATCTCTCATGTGAGTGAGTGAGTGAGTGAGTGAGTGAGTGAGTCTAAGTCCGGTACCAGTAAGTGAAGTGTAGACAGCAGACCATAAATGTTTTCTGGTGAAATGTCTTTTCCAGGCAGAAGTCAGGAGTGATGTATGTGCCGTTAAGGGAGGTTGAAGGGCACGTTAGGTACGCTAGATGTCTCAAGGGAGACTCCCAGTGATGTAGCACTCAAGGGGAGACAGCACAAAGCACAACGCTATCCTCACCATATAACGAAAACATGACTTTAGCACGGGTAGCGTATTAGCGTTGACATATGAACTGTGGCTGTGGATCTGGTGGCAATAAAACCGTCCACCAACTGTAGATTGTTTTTGTTTCTCAGAAACCACCCATGTCCCGTGCACTTTTCCCACCTCGTCCAGGTAAGCCATTTCCGTGTAATCACTTGAAACCAGAACTTTTATATTGCATCCAAATGAAACAGCGAGGAATGCTACATGTCCATATGCATGTCCAGGCAACACCGTTACCTAAGCTTTATTCCAATGTACAGGAATGTAGAATATGTCATGATATTGTTCCAGGTGTATAAGTCCAGACAGCTAAATGCTACCAACCCTTGTTACACCTGTTTTCTGAGGATATAGATGCATATTACACTGTTTTACACTGTTTTAATATGGTAATGCCTTTACACTGTTTTGATATGGTAATGCCTTTACACTGTTTTAATAATTTAATATGCCTATGTAATGTAAAGTGTTGGTTTACAGCATCACTACTTTAGACATAGGGAGTATGTTGCAGCTACTTGAAATCCTACCTATCTCCTCTTGATTCCCTTTCTCTCCCAGCTATTCACAATAAGACTCAGCCAAGACTCCCTCTGACCAAAAACCAAGGTTTCCCAGGAGCTCCCAAGACCGCTTTTGGTGATTCCTCTCTCTCTCATTCTAAAGCACTTCACTTTTCACATTGTTTTTTTATTGTTGCCAAAAACACTACTATTTTCACTGTCTTTAAAGACCTTCTGTGGTCAAACACATTTCCTGCCCTACACCTTCGCTACCTTTGCACCTTGTTCCTATTCACACTTTATGAAACGTGATATTATTTTCTACAGCACCACCAGAGAGACACCTGGAAGCTAGGCCTGACCCCCGCTCCAATGAGCCTCAATGGCCACAGTTCCCACTGGGTAAACAGCGACTGACATTTTGAATCATATCAAGCTTTATTCGCAGTCAGTCATCGCTTGGCTATGTCCACTACGCTGCTGCGAGGGGAGGGGTGGGCTGGGGTGGGGGGTGAGAACCGCAGCTGTTCGTTGTGATTGGCTGCATGCTGGCATGCCTTGAGTCCACTGAGAGGTAGAAAGTCCCTGGATCGTGGAGATGGTGGTGGCACAGGACGGTGCCGCCACAGAGTTGGAAGTATGCGCGTAGGTTTCTGCCAGAGCAAATGCGAAGGGCACGCATGACGGGGATTTTGTTTTGCTTAGACCTCAGGCGCTGTGAGAGGATTGGCTTCTTATTTTGCTCAGTTTCCCTCCATACTGTATCAGTCCAACTCTGCACTTTACCTTTACCCCTCTCTCTCTCTTCCACTCTCTTTCTTTCACCCATAGCTCATCCATTGATCTATTCATCCATCCTTTTTCAATTGTTCTGCTGTTTGTTCTTCTCATGTCTATCCCCACAACCTCTGCGACTCTCTCTCTCTACAGCAGTGTCCACCAAAATCCATCATTTCATATGTTTGTGTCCACACACCATGACGTCTTTCTTGACATCAGTCATCTCAATCATCTCTCTCCATGTTTCATCCCTGTCATCTCATTGGTTTACAGAGTTGTTGCACTTAAAGCCAGTGGCGATGCTGGGTTTAAACAGTCTGCATGACAACACTGCATGCAAAAAAACGTGCTTGAATTTCCCATTAGGGAAAGGCAGCACAAAGTTGCCCTGTACCCCTTCTGTCCCTCTAAATACTCCTTCCAATTATATTTTTAAGACTTTGTGTGTATTTCAATGAGGTACAACTACATTATGTGACAAAGTTAAATCAACCTGAATCCACTATTTTAAAAAGATAAATAACTACAATCTTATACAGTCAATGAAAGGCATTCAGAGACATTCATCTCAGAGCCAAAGAGATTGATTTGAATGCCTGTCTATGAACTGTTGATATTGACCTCAAATATTTGGCATCAAAATGTTCCATAAGGTATGTCTTTATATGACTCCATAGATTCCAGTCCCCATAATCAAAGTTGACCTCCCTCTTCTCTCTCACCCAGATGGAGGAAACAGTATTAGAAATGCTTCCTCTCATCTCGTGGACCTCCCTCCTGCCCCCCCCCAACTCCTACCCAACAAAACCCCCAGTACCTCATCTGCCACCCCTGTCCTTAACAACCCCTCTCCACCCGGTGAAAAGCAACAGGGAAAGACCCAACCCAGGGGACCTACTAGCGCCACAGTGAAGACACATAACCCTTCCTCTGGTAATTTCCACCTTTCAACTCTCTTTTACCTTCTACTTATTTGAAAAAGTCTGTAATGTCATGTTAAGGGCATCAGAGTATACTGTGGTACCCCTCAAAAAAGTGATCTAAAATGCCTAACTCTCTTTGGAGAAAACGCCTGGATGTTTACTGAAACAGAAAGACGTACTGGTATCTAAAGCTATTAGGGACATTTAAACTTTATATGAAGTGAGGCAGGAATCCTTTGCTTTCCTTTACTCAATGGGTAGTCTTTGAGAGTGCTGCCCGGGTAACAGATAGAGCTTCCTTGCCTGTCTTGAATTTCTCTACAGACCACTGTAACCCAACCCTCCAGAAACAGATAAAACCATTTTTTCTCCACACAGCTCTCAGCGAATCACAGAAAGGAGCATCACTGCTAACCCCCGCCCTGGGCAGTGAGAAAGCCAATAATAACAACTTGGGTAACGATGACCTCATCGTATGAATGCCCTCACTGTGTTTTGCCTCAGCTGGTCTACGTACACTCCGCTGTCTGTCTGCTGTCCACTGTGTCAAGGTCATCTCAGACCACAGCTTCAGTGTTGTTGTCCAGCTTTAATGCACACTCATTGGTCCTCAGCTTCAGTGCTGTTGTCCAGCTTTAATGTACACTCATTGGTCCACAGCTTCAGTGTTGTTGTCCAGCTTTAATACACACTCATTGGTCCACAGCTTCAGTGCTGTTGTCCAGCTTTAATGCACACTCATTGGTCCACAGCTTCAGTGTTGTTGTCCAGCTTTAATGTACACTCATTGGTCCACAGCTTCAGTGTTGTTGTCCAGCTTTAATGCACACTCATTGGTCCACAGGTCATGATCAAGAGTTGGACTGAATGCCCGTGATTGCACCATCCACCACATTATCAACCACATTACTGCATTATCCATATCTGCATGGCATACACAATCTGACAGTCATGGTTACGCTGCACTGCTTAGCCCCAGCAGCATCTATGACTCTATTCCTCAAGATTGTGGAAGCTTTAGGATGAAAAATGCTTGAAATATCCTACAGTAAATATTGTTAGTAAATATTGTTAGTAAATACAGTAAATATTGTTAATATTGCGTCACTAAATTAATTAAAATTACACAAAAAAACATGCAACACTTATAACAACAAGGCTGACATGAGTTAAGAGCTCATGTTAGGGAACTACAGTAGATGCCTTCAATCAAACCACACTATTGAATGCTGCAGATTTATTTGAGAGATCACTGATTGAATCATCCTCACTAACCCCACTATTCCACTCCTAAGGGCCGTGGCTCCCAGCACACCTGAATGGCACAACAGCATGGTCTTTAACATTGAGACTACACATTGTAACAGGTTCTACAATTGTTTTTGTGGTTTTCTAGGTCAAGGCAGCCAGAGAAATTTGAAACCCCATGGCCCGGCCATCACACTGATAGCCAGGACCATGAAGTCTCCTGCTGCCACAAACCCTCTCTTTCCCTTCACTGATGGCTCAAGACAAGATACCCCATCCTCCTCCTCTTCTTCCTCATCCTCCTCCTCATCCCTTCTTCACAGGTCTAATAACTCATCACAGACCTCCAGAACAACAGGGGGTAATGGAATCTCTCTCCCTCCCCTTTTCCTTCCTTCCTTCCTTCCTTCCTTCCTTCCTTCCTTCCTTCCTTCCTTCCTTCCTTCCTTCCTTCCTTCCTTCCTTCCTTCCTTCCTCTCCTCCTCCTCTTCTTCTTCCTGCTCCTCTTCTTCTTCCTGCTCCTCCTATTCTTCCTCCTACTATGATATCTCCTTTTGGTTTTCTTGAAATCTCCCCTACCCCCACAAACCCTGTGTAACCAGTGTGCGTGCAGTACTTCCTCCAAACCAACCACACATGTTGTCATATCTGGGCAGAGATTGAGATTAGGCAAAGATTGCAGAGTTGGTTTGGCATCAAGTGCCTAATTTCACCCTGCCCAACATGTAGAGAGCGTGATCGGTCATGCTTCGACGTAGCTTGTCATCTTCGCGGTCAAGGTCTGTCCTAGCTGTCCAATCTATCCAATCTATCCATCTCTCAACTCTCACACCATCTGAAGAAGTCACTGCTACTTTTAGAAAGATCTGTCAGATACGGTCAGCATGTCGTAGATTCTGGTTGCAGCACGGGTCAGCCATGTTAAGACAGAGCTTTCCACTGTCTTTGGGGAAACACGTTGTTCACTTGAGGCTGAAGCTCTGACAGGACTCTCCACTGGTCCATCACATACTGTATTTTTTATTTTATTTTTTTAATAATTTTTTTTACCTTTATTTTACTAGGCAAGTCAGTTAAGAACAAATTCTTATTTTCAATGACGGCCTAGGAACAGTGGGTTAACTGCCTGTTCATGGGGGTTTGAACTTGCAACCTTTCGGTTACTAGTCCAACGCTCTAACCACTAGGCTACCCTGCCGCCCCATATAACACGCTACCTTTCCACACAAAATCACATCTGTTTTTGTCCTGTCTTTTTTTCTTCTATTTATTTTCCTCCTCACAAGGCCAGTTGGGAGATTCATCTCAAATCTGTTTCTTTCCTGAAGAATTAAGTCTCAGCTAACAATACTAGCCGATTCAGTGTTGTTGTCCAACTTAAATGCACACTCATTGGTCCACAGCTTCAGTGTTGTTGTCAGGCTTTAATGCACACTCATTGGTCCACAGCTTCAGTGTTGTTGTCCAGCTTTAATGCACACTCATTGGTCCACAGCTTCAGTGTTGTTGTCCAGCTTTAATGCACACTCATTGGTCCACAGCTTCAGTGTTGTTGTCCAGCTTTAATGCACACTCATTGGTCCACAACTTCAGTGTTGTTGTCCAGCTTTAATGCACACTCATTGGTCCACAGCTTCAGTGTTGTTGTCCAGCTTTAATGCACACTCATTGGTCCACAGCTTCAGTGTTGTTGTCCAGCTTTAATGCACACTCATTGGTCCACAGCTTCAGTGTTGTTGTCCAGCTTTAATGCACACTCATTGGTCCACAGCTTCAGTGTTGTTGTCCAGCTTTAATGCACACTCATTGGTCTACAACTTCAGTGTTGTTGTCCAGCTTTAATGCACACTCATTGGGCCACAGCTTCAGTGTTGTTGTCCAGCTTTAATGCACACTCATTGGTCTACAACTTCAGTGTTGTTGTCCAGCTTTAATGTACACTCATTGGTCCACAGCTTCAGTGTTGATGTCCAGCTTTAATGCACACTAATTGGTCCACAGGTCATGATCAGGAGTTGGACTGAATGCCCGTTATTGCACCATCCACCACATTATCAACCACATATATTGCATTACCCATATCTGCATGGCATACACAATCTGACAGTCATAGTTACGCTGCACTGCTTAGCCCCAGCAGCATCTATGACTCTATTCCTCAAGATTGTGGAAGCTTTAGGATGAAAAATGCTTGAAAGATCCTAAAGTAAATATTGTTTACGTCACAAAATTAATTAAAAGTACACAAAAAAAACATGCAACACTTATAACAACAAGGCTAACATGAGTTAAGAGCTCATGTTAGGGAACTACAGTAGATGCCTTCAATCAAACCACACTATTGAATGCTGCAGATTTATTTGAGAGATCACGGATTGAATCATCCTCACTAACCCCACTATTCCACTCCTAAGGGCCGTGGCTCCCAGCACACCTGAATGGCACAACAGCATTGTCTTTAACATTGAGACTACACGTTGTAACAGGTTCTACAATTGTTTTTGTGGTTTTCTAGGTCAAGGCAGCCAGAGAAATTTGAAACCCCATGGCCCGGCCATCACACTGATAGGCAGGACCATGAAGTCTCCTGCTGCCACAAACCCTCTCTTTCCCTTCACTGATGGCTCAAGACAAGATACCCCATCCTCCTCCTCTTCCTCTTCCTCATCCCTTCTTCGTAGGGCTAATAACTCATCACAGACCTCCAGGACACCAGGGGGTAATGGAATCTCTCTCTCCCCTTTTCTTCTCCTCCACTTCCTCTTCCTCCTCCTCCTCCTCTTCTTCCTACTATGTCATCTCCTTGTGGTTTTCTTGAAATCCCCTCTACCCCCACAAACCCTGTGTTACAAGTGAGCAAGACTTCCTCCAAACCAACCACAAATGTTGTCATATCTGGGAAAAGATTGAGGTCAGGCAAAGATTGCAGAGTTGGTTTGGCATCAAGTGCCTAATTTCACCCTGCACAACATGTAGAGAGCGTGATCGGTCATGCTTCGACGTAGCTTGTCATCTTCGCGGTCAAGATCTGTCATGGCTGTCCAATCTATCCATCTCTCGACTCTCACACCATCTGAAGAAGTCACTGCTACTTTTAGAAAGATCTGTCAGATACGGTCAGCATGTCGTAGATTCTGGTTGCAGCCATGTTAAGACAGAGCTTTCCACTGTCTTTGGGGAAACACGTTCACTTGAGGCTGAAGCTCTGATAGGACTCTGGTCCATCACCTCCTTTTCCTATTTATTTTCCTCCTCACAAGGCCTGTTGGGAGATTCATCTTTAATCTCTTTTTTCCTGAAGAATTAAGTCTGAGCTAACAATACAAGCTGCTTTTTCCATAACAGTCACTCTTCTTCTCCACAGCCAATGGGAAGCATCACAAAGGAACCGGCCTCCCCAAACCAGTCGTTTGGAACAGACTGAGAATGGGTAAAAAGAGCTGATATTTCTCCTCTGTGTCTCTCATCCATTAACCCATACAGTTTGTTGGCGTTGTGGCGGCATCATCAACCAATATCGGTGTCCTTCACCCATTCATTTTGTTTGTCAATAATGTGTCTGTCTAACCATCCATCCATTCATCAGCCCGTCAGTCTGTCTATCCATACGTTGCCATCTGTCCAAGGGTCTTGGTGTTCTTGGTTTTAATGCAAGCTTCTGCAGATCCAATGCTGTTGCAGGCTTCAAAGCTTATGACAACGAGTAATCAAAGGGGTATTAAGTAATCACTGCTCTTTTTAGGGAGGTAAGCCTGTGTTAGTACCCATTTGTGGTGGCGGGGAAACTCAGTTCATGAAACTGAAGCAGTTTCAGAGGCCTTCAAAGATCAGGCTCTTTGTATGCCGAGCTATATAACCGATGCTGTTTCTCTGTCACAAACTGGCAAACTGGAAGTCAAATCAATGTTGAGCTGCTTATGGTTTGGGTTCACCCTGCGCATGATTGTATGCATGTCAGTCCTGTACTGTCCTCATTGAGCATGAGATGTGGTTGGGTTGTCTATCATCATCATTCACTCTATGTTTGTGCTCTGTTTCATGTTATGGTCAATTGGTTGTGTCTTTACTGATAATACAAGACAGTGGAATACTCAAGGAGGATTCTTTGAAAGATCTTAATTGATATGTTCAGATTCCATCGATGTCTTCAAGTGTCTGGACCCGCCACATTTCCCTCAAAGCCACAATAGGTTTGGGAATAGGTGTTAATCTTAGTACTTTTCCTGCAGCAAACACAAACAACTCGCTGTTGGAGGACATAAACCCTGACGTTTTGGGCCGTTCAGGCTTCTCTTCCATTGAGGACCAGTTCTATGGTAAAATGGCATGAATCCAGTCTTATCTGCACCCAGCGCAAAGCTATCCCTGCCCACGCTGACACACGCTAGCTTCCATCGCCATCATTTCCGCCCAGACTGCATGAGTCGGCCATGTTGGATGTAAAATACGTCTTGTTTTGATCAAAACACTGGACGACCATCACTAAGAATTCGACCAAAGGCTTCAGTTCAGACGAGCCTTTGGAAAATACTTTCCTTTTTTGGAAAGTATGACGTCTGAGGGTCATTAGCTTATTTTTAAGAACCTTATTTTGGCGTGTTTCTCACCAAGCTCTGCACTTTCTCTTACCACATGTTAAGAAATAAAGTGTTCTATAATAGCCCTGCCGCCGTGTAATGAACTTGACACTTTGTTTGGAGGGTGGCTCAAATGTTATTTTCATCTATTTTCCTGGGTAGGTTCCACATGCTTCTGGCCTGATTGTTATTTTCATTTATTTTCCTGGATAGGTTCCACATGCTTCTGGCCTGATTGTTATTTTCATTTATTTTCCTGGATAGGTTCCACATGCTTCTGGCCTGATTGTTATTTTCATTTATTTTCCTGGGTAGGTTCCACATGCTTCTGGCCTGATTGTTATTTTCATCTATTTTCCTAGGTAGGTTCCACATGCTTCTGGCCTGATTGTTATTTTCATCTATTTTCCTGGGTAGGTTCCACATGCTTCTGGCCTGATTGTTATTTGCATCTATTTTCCTGGGTAGGTTCCACATGCTTCTGGCCTCATTGTTATTTTCATTTATTTTCCTGGGTAGGTTCCACATGCTTCTGGCCTGATTGTTATTTTCATTTATTTTCCTGGGTAGGTTCCACATGCTTCTGGCCTCATTGTTATTTTCATTTATTTTCCTGGGTAGGTTCCACATGCTTCTGGCCTGATTGCAAGAAGAAGAACAATAATCTTCACAGGCTAGTGCATCACTGTGGAGGTGCCAGTGTTTAGAGTACCCATCATGCAATCAGGAGAGCATGGCATCAGCTTTTCATCAGCTACAGGAATTCAATGTTTGCGTTTGGTTACAGATTTGTGTTTGTATGAACTAGACTTAGTGGACTAATATTTTTGCATGAGTAGACAGGTCACAGTGCAAAGGCAGAAAAAGTCAGCAGCCAATAATGATTGTGTTTGGTGGCTTGTCACTTGATCATGCAGTCACCTATGATCAAGGTTCACTGCATGTTCTGTACAATGTGAAACATTTGTAATCTTTATTTATGCTGGTTCCATGTGGCTAGAAAAATGCAATGTTTTACGATTACGTAGAACACTGTCATTGCAGAGAAATATCTATTCTTACTCCGATTTCAGTAGAGTCACAGTTTTATAAATGTATAACATATGCGATCCTGAATGACAGCATGAAAAAAGTTCGGGAAAGCTTTTCTTTTTAAGTAGAACCATGTTTTCTAGAAACTGTAGAGTTGGACAAGGCAGTGCTAACTGCAAAATGGCAGTATTTCAAACATGGATATTTACATGTAATTGATGGAAAGTAATGGACCCATATTGTTTATATTACCAGCTAAAATGTTACAGAGCTACACCAGCTTTTATGTACTGGGGCTTTGCATTTAGCATATTTTCTTATGGATTAGGAACAATTCCTTGATTGTGAAGAATTTGGCCTCAATGCAACAGAGCGCTAATTGGCAACAGGTTAAGCATTTAGTTCTGGGTAACTTTCAGAACATGTGTAAAACCTCAAGGAATTACAAAGGATTGTTCATGTTTTAAGGTTCATTGGGCGTAGGGTATGGGATTTTACCATCCGTTTATTTATACAGTCCATATAGAGTTCCTCCCAGGCATAAAGATGCCAAAATCATTTTCCACAGCTCATGGTCATCAGTACGGTATGCTATCTAGAACCTAAAAGGGTTCTTCTGCTGTCCTCGTAGGAGAACCCTTTTTGGTTCCTTTACACAAAGGGTTCTACATGGAACTCAAAAGAGTTCTACCTGGAAGCAAAAGGGTTCTCCTATGGGGACAGCAGAATAACCCTTTTTTGAAAGCTTTTCTCTAACAGTGTATGACAAATGGCGCATGTCAGATACGTGATGCAATCCTGCTGTTTTCTCTAGATATTGCCTATTGTGTCAACAATGGTCAAGTTATTTGGGTTATTCTACAAGTGGAGGTGAAAGAGTGTTCCACTGTTTTTCATTTAAGATGACCTCTTCAAGGCAAATAACACCACCAGAGAGACGAATGAATGGTTCTCGCATAAATTGTAATGTTTAGTGATTATGCGATTGACTGTTGTTTCCTTTGATTTCTATTTTTCAGGATCTCGTCCGTCCATTCATGTCAACAAAAAGACCAACCTGGTTGGCAAACCTGGTGATATGAGTAAGGTTTAGTTGGTTGTAATAATAACACATAATTGAACATTGAGCAGTTTTCTATACATCATCCACTGCCTGAAATGGGGGTATTTTGTCATCATGAAGTTTGTCATTTGCCTGAGCTTATGTTTACAACCTCAAAGGCACTTTTCCTCTAAGCAAATATAGAAATATTGAGAAAGCCAAGAAAAAAGGACAAACTTTGTTGTTGTTGTAAACAACGTGCATTCCAAACTCTGTTCTCTACAGACAAGCTGAATGTCTTGAAGCAAACGGACAAGGCCTCCATTTTGAAGAAGTTTCCATCAGTGACGACTAAACCTGCCAAGCAAGACCGCAGACACACAACAACGTCTGCACCATCAGCCAACGGTATAACCGATCACAATTCAGAGCTAAATTATGTCCTAAGTAGACCTACATTACTGGTGCCCCATGTGAGGACAATCCTTAAATGTGTTTTGTGGAGCTCTAAAGCATACCCTTGTCCTTTCTCATCCTCTCACAGACATCTGGTTTGAAACCTGGGAGAACTCCTCATTATTCAGCTCCCTACCAGCCTCTGACGTGGACGCATTGGGAAAGAAACGTTTCGTTGGTAAGTATAAAAAAAACTTATTGTAACTATCATGTACTTCTATTGTCCCTGGCAGAAAATGACTACATGGTCGATTTGAACCAGTAGATCCTTTAAATGTGATCTCTCTTCCCTAAGCACCCCATGTAGTCTACAAGACGGACAAGAAACCAGACGAGCCTTGTTCCATCACCACCTCTCTCAGCTACTTCCCAGAGGAGGAGGGCGGTGAGACAAACGTGACAGCCCCGCCCAAGTCTCCGCCCTCCAACCTCACCGTGGTAACGGTTGAGGGATGCCCCTCCTTCATCATTCTAGACTGGGAAAAGACCGACAACGACACCACAGGTGGGGAGAGTGGGACACTGTACCTGTCTATGTAATCCAACTACAATGCAAATGCATAGCAACATACACCACCTTTCAAAAGTTTGGGGAAACGTAGAAATGTAATTGTTTTTCAAAGAAACACCAAAAAAATCCATTAAAATAACTTCAAATTGATTAGAAATACAGTGTAGACATTGTTAATGTTGCAAATGACTATTGTATTTGGAAACGGCTGATTTTATAAGGAATATCTACATAGGCGTACAGAGGCCCATTATCAGCAACCATCACTCCTGTGTTCCAATGGCACGTTGTGTTAGCTAATCCAAGTTTATCATTTTAAAATGATCTTTAGAAAAACCCTTTTCAAATTATGTTAGCACAGCTAAAAACTGTTGTCCTGATAAATACAGCAAGAGCAGGAGGACAAGTACATTAGAGTGTCTAGTTTGAGAAGGCCAGCATTCCGGAGTCGCCTCTTCACTGTTGACGTTGAGACTGGTGTTTTGCAGGCACTCTTTAATAAAGCTTCCAGTTGAGGACTTGTGAGGCGTCTGTTTCTCAAACTAGACACTCTAATGTACTTGTCCTCTTGCTCAGTTGTGCACCGGGGCCTCCCACTCCTCTTTCTATTCTGGTAAGAGCCAGTTTGCGCTGTTCTGTGAAGGGTGTAGTACACAGCATTGTACGAGATCTTCCGTTTCATGGCAATTTCTCGCCTTAACTTCTCAGAAAAAGAATAGACTGATGAACCCACAAATGCTCGTGCTCCAGATACTCAACCTAGTCTAAAGAAGGCCAGTTTTATTGCTTCTTTATTCAGTACAATAGATTTCAGCTGTGCTAACATAATTGCGAAAGGGTATTCTTATGATTCATTTTTTTTACCTTTATTTAACTAGGCAGGTCAGTTAAGAACAGATTCTTATTTTCAATGGAACAGTGTGTTAACTGCCTGTTCAGGGGCAGAACGTTGTACCTTGTCAGCTCGGGGATTTGAACTTGCAACCTTTCGGTTACTAGTCCAACTCTCTAACCACTAGGCTACCCTGCCGCCCCAATCAAAAGTGTATAATTTTACAAGGCTAACACAACGTGCCATTGGAACACAGGAGTGATGGTTGCTGATAATGGGCCTTTGTACGCCTATGTAGATATTCTATTAAAAAATCTGCCATTTCCAGCTACAATAGTCATTTTCAACATTAACAATGTCTACACTGTATTTCTGATCAATTTGATGTTATTTTAATGGACAGACATGTGCTTTGAACAACATGGACTTTTCTAAGTGACCCCAAACTTTTTAACGGTAGTGTACATTGGAAAGTGTGACTCTGAATATTGGGATACTTGGTGAATTCTTGAATTCAACAGTGATTTCCTGGTTGTTGTGTAGAATATGAGGTCATCTCCACGACGAAGGGACCAGATGGTACTCAGGTGTCCATCCTGACCACCAACCAGACTCACACTGCAGTAGAGAACCTCAAACCCGAGAGCAGGTATATAACATAACATCTTTGTGCCTGTATTTCAGATTGATACAACACATTGTGTTCTCTCGGTATGCTCTCTCTCAGTCCTCAGACGGTAGCTTTTTTCAGAGCTTTGAAAAAGTATGAAAATGCATGCACTCGCTACTAAATAACTCAAATGTAAATGTTTGTGAAGCTTAAACTTTCTGAAAGGCTTTTGTTCATGGAAATAATACAGAATTGAATTATTCATTGTGTTATTACTACTTTTGTCAGAAGGATTAGCTAGCTAGCTATGTCTGGTTAAGATCAGGACCTGGCGTAGTTGGAGAAGAAAGGTTCTTCACGTGTGGAGAGCAGAGGAGGGCCACCACGCTCCCTAGGTTTTTAATGAAACCTGAATATGGGACTATTTGACATTAAAGAAGTGATAGAATATAAACCAGGGCTTCCTGTGAGCTGAGCCTGCTGAGGCTGCTGGCACGTGGTGGACCAATCGCTGTGTCTGAATATCTCATATGGAGGAGACATTAGCAACTCTTTGGTTCTCCTGGCTCTCTGGACTGCACTGTCTAGAGAAGAGATAAATAGGGAGGCAATACTAGAGCCTCATTTTTCCTTGCTGTAACAACAAGGCCGAACAAGAATACACTACGTTTCCATCAAAATACTGTGTCCACTTTAAACGCTGTGAGGATTAGAGGAAAATGTGATTCTGTGGAAATGATTGCTTGCAATTGGAAATGGAGCGGAAATTGGAATCTGGAGCGAGTCGGTAGGATAATCGCTGTGAGACCTTCTGATAGTGACACTTCCTGCTCTTACCTCACAGCTACGAGTTCAAGGTGAAACCCAAGAACGAGCTTGGAGAGGGGCCACCCAGTGAGCCTGTGTCCTTCAACACTGAATCAGGTACAGTATGGGCCACGTTGTTTTCTAGGCCAGCACTAATACGCCTCATTAAACGACACTTGGTGATTGGTGATTGGTTGTTTCGTTGAATCGCTGACTTACACCATTACCTATTCAGGAGTCAGTGAAAAGTTTAAGCGCCACATCTGGCCTTTTGCGTAGGCCATCTGTTGACAAGGTCAGGCATTTGGCGTTAAACAAACAAACAAGCATCCACTAAAATACGCACGTACAAACGTACTAACGCACAGTCTCGTCAGCCAGCTCCAGTCATGTCTGGCGGTCCACCACTTACCGGTGTAGGGGTCTGTAATTAACTAGCTGTTATTAACCTAATGATTTCAGCATGGCCCCTCCATTTCCATAACATTGGCTGCTGCCTCTCCATGTGAACTGCCTCCAACCCCAGGAGTGCTGTCCGACTCAGCTCTCCCTCATCTTGCATTGCAGCTCACAACACACTCAATCAAACTCACCAATACAACAGCGTATCAGAAATGAATGGCAAGTAGGGAATCAGGTCATTTTTATGTTTCTGGGAGGACCTCACCCCTGGGCCTCATTGGCTCACAGTGGCTTACCCTCTATGTGAGAGATGAGGATGAGTTTGAAGGCAGATGATTTGTCCTGGAGTCTCCTGGAGTCCCACACTACCATATCAGACTGTCTCTTCAGTGCCAAAGTGGACTAATTTGCTACAAGACGTGTGGCTTTGGGGTCTTTTATTTAGGAGAATCACCAACTTATTTCAAAATCTTTTGGAACCATTTCTACAGTCTATTCTGAGAAGAAGACATTTGAAAGCACCTACTAACTCACATTTCTCTCTCTGCCTCTTTTTCTCCGTCTCCATCCCTCCGTCCTGCAGCGGACCCACGTGTGAGTGAGAATGTCTCAGGTAAGCCCCTCAGTCTGTGGTCTGTCTTGAGCACCAGTCCCAGGTGACACATTCCACCAGGCTGAATGAATGGATGATCTAAGGAAGGTCTGGCCTGGCACAGTGAGAGTCTGTGGAGACTCAGGCCACCGTGCCCCAGTGCAGCAGTACACTGCTCTCCATCCAATATCTATGAGCTCACTTCTTCCACGCCCAACTCACAGCCAGACCAAACATTTACACAGCTAAATGAATGGAGACATTTTTATTTTCCCTTTCATTTCATCAGTAGTAAAAGGCTGTGATACACTAAAAAGACAACTCTGATTGGGAATGCAAATATACATTTGGGCTTCTACTCATCTCTATTTTCTTAATTATTATCTTTGTTTCATGCTTCATGCCTTTGATATTCCACTAATATTTGGTTAACTCTTTCCTGTAGGAAAAGATGCCATCTGGACCCAGTTCCCCTTCAAGACAGACTCATACTCAGAGTGCAATGGCAAGCAGTATGTGAAGAGGACCTGGTACCGCAAGTTTGTGGGCATCCAGCTCTGCAACTCCCTCCGATACAAAATATATCTGAGTGATTCTCTCAACGGTCAGTTCTGCTTCCAGCACTCAGTGTCTATAGTAGAGAACAGTACTGTAGCTCAGTTTAAATGGCCATCCCTTTCGACAACTTTTTCCCCTAATAACTTTACAGGTAAATTTTACAACATTGGGGACCAGACTGGCCATGGTGAGGACCACTGTCAGTTTGTAGACTCGTTCCTGGATGGGAGGACAGGAAACCAAGTCAGGGCTGACCAGCTGCCAGCAAGAGAAGGTACAAGCTACAGCACTGACACATCTATCTTTCAATTGTTGTAATGAGAACCTGTTAAGAAAATGCTTAATATCCATGCCTGAAAACAACTACATTTTCAGAATGTCTAAAACGACTGAAAGTTCAGCCCCTCACTTCATTTTATCTGTTACATACAGGGTATTACAGGGCTATGAGACAAGAGCCTGTCAACTTTGGTCAGATAGGAGGGAACTCTCACGTCACCTATGTGTCATGGTACGAGTGTGGAACGGCCATTCCTGGCAAATGGTAGGACCCCCCCAAAGCTGTCTGTGGAGAAGCCCGAAGGATATACAGCACATATCAAACTGTCTGGGAAGGTGGCAGGAGGGGTCCTTCTACACATCCAATCAGTCTCTGGATGCTACATATCCCCATCCATCCGCCTCCGAACCCCAGCCATGTAAAAACCTGTACAGGATCTCCGGGTCAGGTTAATATAATGTCCATATGTAATAGCCTTATCTTATTTATCAAACATGACAAAAAGTCAAAGGGATAAAAAGAACATAGTATGAGATAGATGGAGAAACTTCTAACTAACCGTGTGAGGTAACAAACATACAGTAGGTATCTTTTGTTTTAATAATGGGAAGCTGGCTCCCTGAAACTTATCTTGATAACGTGTATAATATTATTTATCAAAGTGTTTGATGCCATGTTCCGAGTTCTAGGAAATGGGTTATAATGCAACGCTTTTGCTGTACAGTACGAATTGTAGAGTTTCAGACAACCCGGGAATTTCATGGTTTCATTCAGTGACCGATTCATGGTGCAAGAATTGTTCCATAAATTGGTCAGTCTTAGGGCTCTATTCAATCCGTATCGCTGAAGCTCAGTGTTGCGGCGCGATTGAAATTTAAAGGCAATATTCCCGAGTTAGCGGAGACTGCATTCATGGTAAACGCTGCATATGTCACCTCAATGGAAAATCACCTTTACATTTCCATCAAACAATCTGTAATGCTTTAGCGAAACAAATTGAATCCAGCCCTAGTTCAATATACACCTTCAGAGAAGATAATGCTGTAAATATTAACATGAAGTCCACTCTCACACATCCACTAACCAGTGGAGGCTGCTGAGGGGAGGACGGCTCATAATAATGGCTGGAACGGAGTGAATGGAATGGCATTAAACATATGGAAACCATGTATTTGCTGTATTTGAAAACATTCCGCTAATTCCCCTCCAGTCATTACCACGAGCCCATCCTCCCCAATTAAGGTGCCACCAACCTCCTGTGCCAGTAGTTCATTGTATGAATGTTGACCGAGCAAAGTCACCTAAAACCAAAAACAAGCATTGGAAAATAAGCACACACGCAGAGGACGTCTCGTACCAAACCAATATTTCTCCTTCATTAGCCCTGATATATGGGGTGGCTATGCATGGGAGGTCTTTATACTTGCAATTTGCACAGCATAAATGTATTTATATGTATATGGAGAGAAAGTATTTTTTCAACTAACTTTTTCAAAAGACACGTCCCTTAAAGCGAACGCTCATACTTCACAGTGTTCCACTGGCAACATTTTACATCCTCTGATACAACACGTTGTATATATATCATGTTGGAAAATAAGAGGGATATCTTTTCTTCTTAGTAGCCTTGATAAATGGTACAGAGAGGAGTCCTGTTGAATGATTTCTTAGTTTTGTACAAAAATATACTTTTGGCTCAATGCGCTTGCAGATCAGTGTTTTTATACTTATTTTTTATGGAGAATATTTGTCATATGGAACTGTACTCTTGTTTTTTTAAACATACTTTCATTTCTGTATCTATTTTCAATAAAAAAACAGAAGTTCTGTTACTTTTTTATTTCAAAAAATACATCCTTACCATTTTTCACTTTGGGTAACTGGAGTGATAGTGTTTTCCAGTTGAAGGAGCGTACAGGTGGAACTTGAAAAATAAACTGCCTTCCTTAACTGGGCTGCTCTGTTTCATCCATATAATTTCTATTAGGTCTAAAAGAAAATGTAATGGTTTTTATGGTCTGTCTATGTTGACATGAGATGTTGACCACCACTGAGCCGATCCCCTTACAGCTCATACATCCTGGTGTACTTTCCCCATGTCAGAGTAGAACCACATCGACAATTAGAAAGATCAACAGACATCCTTGGATTACCACGCTTTTCCAGAGAGAGCCCAACGAAGGCCAAATTCAACACAGGGACATTCTTCCAAATCGCAGGGGCAAGGGGAAAAAAGGCTCTCATTGTCTGTATTAGCTTTCCAAGAGAAAGTTATAGTCTGGGCATAACAGCTAATGTCACATCAAGGTGGAGCGTTCCCTCAAATAGGACAGTAGTCTGATCCCAGGAACCTGACTGCATCTAAAACAGCTGACCTACAAAACCAACAGGCTAAATACGCTTTTACAAGCAGTCTTTCAATACAAAACCGGAAGTTCAAGTTATGTCACTCAAAACCGACAGGTTAAATACATACAAAACCAACAGGCTAAATACTGCTACAATAACCACTATACAAAACCGACAGGTTAAATACTGCTAAAATAAACACTTTATACAAAACCATCAGGCTAAATACTGATAAAATAAACACTTTATACAAATCCAGCAGGCGAAATACTGCTAACATAAACACTTTATACAAAGCCAACTGGCTAAATACTGCTAAAATAAACACTTCATACAAAACCAACAGGTTAAATTCTGCTAAACTCACCACTTCATATAAAACTGACAGGTTAAATATTGCTAAAATAATCACTTTATACAAAACCAGCAGTCTAAATACTGCTAAAATAAACACTTCATACAAAACCAACTGGCTAAATACTGCTAAAATAAACACTTCATACAAAACCAACTGGCTAAATACTGCTAAACTAACCACTTCATACAAAACCAACAGGTTAAATACTGATAAAATAAACACCTTATACAAAACCAGCAAGCCAAATACTGCTAAAATAACCACTTCATACAAAACCAACTGGCTAAATACTGCTAAACTAACGAGAGGTCGACCGATTATGATCTTTCAATGCCGATACCGATCATTGGGTGACCAAAAAAAGCTGATACCGATTAATTGGCCACTTTTTAAAATGTATTTGTAATAATGACAATTACAACAATACTGAATGAACACTTACAGTGCCTTGCGAAAGTATTCGGCCCCCTTGAACTTTGCGACCTTTTGCCACATTTCAGGCTTCAAACATAAAGATATAAAACTGTATTTTTTTGTGAAGAATCAACAACAAGTGGGACACAATCATGAAGTGGAACGACATTTATTGGATATTTCAAACTTTTTTAACAAATCAAAAACTGAAAAATTGGGCGTGCAAAATTATTCAGCCCCTTAAATTAATACTTTGTAGCGCCACCTTTTGCTGCGATTAAAGCTGTAAGTCGCTTGGGGTATGTCTCTATCAGTTTTGCACATCGAGAGACTGAAATTTTTTCCCATTCCTCCTTGCAAAACAGCTGGAGCTCAGTGAGGTTGGATGGAGAGCATTTGTGAACAGCAGTTTTCAGTTCTTTCCACAGATTCTCGATTGGATTCAGGTCTGGACTTTGACTTGGCCATTCTAACACCTGGATATGTTTATTTTTGAACCATTCCATTGTAGATTTTGCTTTATGTTTTGGATCATTGTCTTGTTGGAAGACAAATCTCCGTCCCAGTCTTTTGCAGACTCCATCTGGTTTTCTTCCAGAATGGTCCTGTATTTGGCTCCATCCATCTTCCCATCAATTTTAACCATCTTCCCTGTCCCTGCTGAAGAAAAGCAGGCCCAAACCATGATGCTGCCACCACCATGTTTGACAGTGGGGATGGTCTGTTCAGGGTGATGAGCTGTGTTGCTTTTACACCAAACATAACGTTTTGCATTGTTGCCAAAAAGTTCAATTTTGGTTTCATCTGACCAGAGCACCTTCTTCCACATGTTTGGTGTGTCTCCCAGGTGGCTTGTGGCAAACTTTAAACGACACTTTTTATGGATATCTTTAAGGAATGGCTTTCTTCTTGCCACTCTTCCATAAAGGCCAGATTTGTGCAATATACGACTGATTGTTGTCCTATGGACAGAGTCTCCCACCTCAGCTGTAGATCTCTGCAGTTCATCCAAGAGTGATCATGGGCCTCTTGGCTGAATCTCTGATCAGTCTTCTCCTTGTATGAGCTGAAAGTTCAGAGGGATGGCCACGTCTTGGTAGATTTGCAGTGGTCTGATACTCCTTCCATTTCAATATTATCGCTTGCACAGTGCTCCTTGGGATGTTTAAAGCTTGGGAAATCTTTTTGTATCCAAATCCGGCTTAAAACTTCTTCACAACAGTATCTCGGACCTGCCTGGTGTGTTCCTTGTTCTTCATGATGCTCTCTGCGCTTTTAACAGACCTCTGAGACTATCACAGTGCAGGTGCATTTATACAGAGACTTGATTACACACAGGTGGATTGTATTTATCAGCATTAGTCATTTAGGTCAACATTGGATCATTCAGAGATCCTCACTGAACTTCTGGAGAGAGTTTGCTGCACTGAAAGTAAAGGGGCTGAATAATTTTGCATGCCCAATTTTTCAGTTTTTGATTTGTTAAAAAAGTTTGAAATATCCAATAAATATCGTTCCACTTCATGATTGTGTCCCACTTGTTGTTGATTCTTCACAAAAAATCCAGTTTTATATATTTATGTTTGAAGCCTGAAATGTGGCAAAAGGTCGCAAAGTTCAAGGGGGCCGAATACTTTCGCAAGGCACTGTATTTGAACTTAATATAATACATCAATAAAATCAATTTAGCCTCAAATAAATAATGAAACATATTCAATTTGGTTTAAATAATGCAAAAAGAAAGTGTTGGAGAAGAAAGTAAAAGTGCAATATGTGCCATGTAAGAAAGCTAACGTTTAAGTTACTTGCTCAGAACATGAGAACATATGAAAGCTGGTGGTCCCTTTAAACATAAGTCTTCAATATTCCCAGGTAAGAAGTTTTAGGTTGTAGTTATGATAGGAATTATAGGACTATTTCTCTCTATACCATTTGTATTTCATTTACCTTTGACTATTGGATGTTCTTATAGGCACTTTAGTATTGCCAGTGTAACAGTATAGCTTCCGTCCCTCTCCTCGCTCCTACCTGGGCTCGAACCAGGAACACAACGACAATAGCCACCCTCGAAGCAGCGTTACCCATGCAGAGCAAGGGGAACAACCACTCAAAGTCTTAGAGCGAGTGACGTTTGAAACGCTATTAGCACACACCCTGCTAACTAGCTAGCCATTTCACATCGGTTACATCAGCCTAATCTCGGGAGTTGATAGGCTTGAAGTCATAAACACCTGCTGGCAAACGCACAAAAGTGCTGTTTGAATGAATGCTTACGAGCCTGCTGCTGCCTACCATCGCTCAATCAGACTGCTATATCAAATCATAGACTTAGTTATAACATGATAACACACAGAAATACGAGCCTTAGGTCATTAATATGGCCGAATCCGGAAACTATTATCTCGAAAACAAGACGTTTATTCTTTCAGTGAAATACGGAACCGTTCCGTATTTTATCTAATGGGTTGCATCCATAAGTCTAAATATTCCTGTTACATTGCACAACCTTCAATGTTATGTCATAATTACGGAAAATTCTGACAAATTAGGTGGCCCAAACTGTTGCATATACACAGACTCTGCGTGCAATGAACGCAAGAGAAGTGACACAATTTCACCTGGTTAATATTGCCTGCTAACCTGGATTTCTTTTAACTAAATATGCAGGTTTAAAAATATATACTTCTGTGTATTGATTTTAATAAAGGCATTGATGTTTATGGTTAGGTACACATTGGAGCAACGATACGAACCGCATCAATTATATGCAACGCAGGACACACTAGATAAACTAGTAATATGATCAACCATGTGTAGTTAACTAGTGATTATGATTGATTGACTGATTGTTGCTGTCTCTGCCTGGCCGGTTTGATTTTGATTTGATTGTTTTTTATAAGATAGGTTTAATGCTAGCTAGCAACTTACCTTGGCTTACTGCATTCTCGTAACATGCAGTCTCCTCGTGGAGTGCAATGTAATCAGGTGGTTAGAGCGTTGGACTAGTTAACTGTAAGGTTGCAAGATTGAATCCCCCAAGCTGACAAGGTAAAAATCTGTCATTCTGCCCCTGTATGAGGCAGTTAACCCAACATTCCTAGGCCGTCATTGAAAGTAGGAATGTGTTCTTAACTAACTTGTTAAATAAAGATTAAATAAAGGTGTGAAAATAAATAAATACATTTTAAAAATCGGCCAAATCGGTGTCCAAAATTACCGATTTCGGATTGTTATGAAAACTTGAAATCGGCCCTAATTAATCGGCCATTCCGATTAATCGGTCGACCCCTAAACCTAACCACTTCATAGAAAACCAACAGGCTAAATACTGCTAAAATAACCACTTCATACAAAACCAACAGGCTAAATATTGCTAAACTAACCACTTCATACAAAACCAACAGGCTAAATACTGCTAAAATAACCACTTCATGCAAAACCAACAGGCTAAATACTGCTCAACTAACTACTTCATACAAAACCAACAGGCTAAATACTGCTAAAATAACCACTTCATACAAAACCAACAGGTTAAATACTGCTCAACTAACCACTTCATACAAAACCAACAGGCTTTACTACAAAACTAACCAATTTATACAAAACCAACAGGCTAAATACTGCTAAACTAACTACTTCACCCTTGCTGCTTTAGTAATAATAACACTGCTCTGCATTAAGAAGGATGGATGTGCAATGAGACATTACCAGCTGAACAATAAGATTTGTAGAATGATAAAGATAAGCTTCAGCTAACCAGTGCCATCAGGGACACTACCAGGCTTGGTGCCAAGCTGATCCATGGGGAACAACTTAGCGGTATGACTTACAGAATGGGAATGTTATACAGATATAGGATCTTCATTTGAGACAGTTTGCTACAGCAGGAAAATAATCCTGCAGCAACAGGACATGTGATTTGTTATGTGGATTATATCATGGGAATTTTTGTAGGTGTTGATCCTTTTTTTTGAAAGCGAAAATCAAATCTGAAATGTCAAAATATTGCAAACTTCAAAAGCCTTTTTAAACCACAAATACACTACAAATAGCTCACAGTACATTCAAAAAGTATTCAGACCCCATGACTTTATCCACATTTTGTTATGTTACTAACTTATTCTAAAATGTATTAAATTGTGTTTTTTCCTCATCAATCTACACACACAATATCCCATAATGACAAAGCTTAAAACAGTGCAGACATTTTTGCTGAGAAAAAAATATTTTAAAAAATGAAATATCACATTTACATAAGTATTCAGACCCTTTACTCAGTACTTTGTTGAAGTACCTTTGGCAGCGATTACAGCCTCAAGTCTTCTTGGGTATGACGTTACAAGCTTGGCACACCTGTATTTGGGGAGTTTATCTGAATCTTCTCTGCAGATCCTCTTAAGCTCTGTCAGGTTGGATGGGGAGCATTGGTGCACAGCTATTTTCAGGTTAGATCGGGTTCAAGTCTGAGCTCTGGCTTGGCCACTCAAGGACATTAAGAGACTTGTTCTGAAAACACTTGTTGTCTTGGCTGTGTGCTTAGTGTCGTTGTCCTGTTGGAAGGTGAACCTTTGCCCCAGTCTGAGGTCCTGAGCACTCTGTCGCAGGTTTTCATCAAGGATCTCTCTGTACTTTGCTCTGTTCATTTCCCCCTCAATTGTGATTAGTCTCCCAGTCCCTACCACTGAAAACCAACCCCACAGTATGAAGCTGCCACCACCATGCTTCACAGTAGGCATGGTGCCAGGTTTCTGCCAGATGTGACGCTTGGCATTCAGGCCAAAGAATTCAATCTTGGTTCCATCAGACCAGATAATCTTGTTTCTCATGGTCTGAGTCCTTTAGGTGCCCAAGCAGGCCGTCATGTGCCTTTTACTGAGGAGTGGCTTCCGTCTGGCCACTCTACCATAAAGGCCTGATTGGTGGAGTGCTGCAGAGATGGTTGTCCTTCTGGAAGGTTCTCTAATCTTCACAGAGGAATTCTGGAGCTCTGCCAGAGTGACCATAGGGTTCTTGGTCACCTCCCTGACTAAGGCCCTTCTCCCCCGATTGCTCAGTTTGGCTTGGTGGCCAGCTCTTGGTGGTTCCAAACTTCTTTAATTTAAGAATGATTGGAGGCCACTGTGTTCTTGGGGAACTTCAATGCTGCAGACATTTTTTGGTACTCTTCCCCAGATCTATACCTGGACACAATCCTGTCTCGGAGCTCTCTGACAAATCCTTTGACCTCATGGCTTGGTTTTAGCTGTGACGTGCACTGTCAACTTTTGGACCTTATATAGACAGGTGTGTGCCTTTCCAAATCATGTCCAATCAATTGAATTTACCACAGGTGGACTCCAATCAAGTTGTAGAAACATCACAAGGATGATCAATGGAAACCAGATGCACCTGAGCTCAATTTTGAGTCTCTTAGCAAAGGGTCTGAATTTTATTTTTTTTATTTTTTTATTTCACCTTTATTTAAGCAGGTAGGCTAGTTGAGAACAAGTTCTCATTTACAACTGCGACCTGGCCAAGATAAAGCATAGCAGTGTGAACAGACAACACAGAGTTACACATGGAGTAAACAATTAACAAGTCAATAACACAGTAGAAAAAAAGGGGAGTCTATATACAATGTGTGCAAAAGGCATGAGGAGGTAGGCGAATAATTACAAAATTGCAGATTAACACTGGATTGATAAATGATCATGTACAGGTAGAGATATTGGTGTGCAAAAGATCAGAAAAGTAAATAAATAAAAACTGTGGGGATGAGGTAGGTGAAAATGGGTGGGCTATTTACCAATAGATTATGTACAGCTGCAGCGATCGGTTAGCTGCTCAGATAGCTGATGTTTGAAGTTGGTGAGGGAGATAAAGGTCTCCAACTTCAGCGATTTTTGCAATTCGTTCCAGTCACAGGCAGCAGAGTACTGGAACGAAAGGCGGCCGAATGAGGTGTTGGCTTTAGTGATGATCAGTGAGATACACCTGCTGGAGCGCGTGCTACGGATGGGTGTTGCCATCGTGACCAGTGAACTGAGATAAGGCGGAGCTTTACCTAGCATGGCCTTGTAGACGACCTGGAGCCAGTGGGTCTTGCGACGAATATGTAGCGAGGGCCAGCCGACTAGAGCATACAAGTCGCAGTGGTGGGTAGTATAAGGTGCTTTAGTGACAAAACGGATGGCACTGTGATAAACTGCATCCAGTTTGCTGAGAAGAGTGTTGGAAGCAATTTTGTAGATGACATCGCCAAAGTCGAGGATCGGTAGGATAGTCAGTTTTACTAGGGTAAGCTTGGCAGCGTGAGTGAAGGAGGCTTTGTTACGGAATAGAAAGCCGACTCTTGATTTGATTTTCAATTGGAGATGTTTGATATGGGTCTGGAAGGAGAGTTTGCAGTCTAGCCAGACACCTAGGTACTTATAGGTGTCCACATATTCAAGGTCGGAACCATCCAGTGTGGTGATGCTAGTCGGGCATGCGGGTGCAGGCAGCGATCGGTTGAAAAGCATGCATTTGGTTTTACTAGCGTTTAAGAGCAGTTGGAGGCCACGGAAGGAGTGTTGTATGGCATTGAAGCTATGTATGTAAATATGGTATTTCTGAAAAAATGTAAAAAATGTTTTCGCTTTGTCATTATGGGGTATTGTTTGTAGATCGATGAGGATTTTTTTTAAATTGAATACATTTTAGAATAAGGCTGTAACTTAGCAATGTGTAAAAGGTGAAGGGGTCTGAATACTTTTCGAATGCATTGTAACAGTATATAGAGGCTTCTGTCCAAGTATGCTGGCTAGACAGACAACATACAACAATGTCAGCAGAGAGTATAGTGTAAGTGGCCATGTCTCACTACACCACTACACCGCCCACCCACGCCGCTTTACACAAAGGAACCACAAATCTCACGCAGCTGTTTCAACAGCAGGGCATTAACTGTATATAGGAACAGTTTCACAGTATGGCCTTTATAGCTAGCTGATTTCTCATGTTAACAGGGGTGGAACTGCAGGGCTTGGCTGTAAATCAAATATACTGTACTAATTAATGATCACAAGCAGAATTCAGCCTCAACAGTTGATAAATAAGCTCTGTGGAGTGTGAGGCCAAAATGCCAGTGGTGGAATCATTACGCAGGGACATTACATCATTGGGTGGTGATTCCTCATAATTTCAGGCATTAGACAATGCATGTGTTAAAACAACTGTAGGGATTCTGTTTAGTTTAGGAGTTAGACTTAAGGTTAAGACTGAAGGTATAGGGGCAAGCCTCTTTCACACAACATTGTGAAGCCCAAAGTGTATACAGAGACAGAAATATAGGAGCATGTCAAAACAACTAAGTGTCATAGAAAAACAATGGAGCCCGATAACAGATGCCTGTATGTGTTGTACTGAAATCAGTTCTCAAATCATGGAAATGTGCACCAGACACCAGTCCACAGATCTCCATTCAACAGTCAGTCAACCACTGTCTGACACTGTTATCAAACAAATGTCTCGATCGAAAAACCAAGAAAATCGAAGCTTCCCATTTATATTTGAATTGTATTGAATTGAGTTCCATGTGTCATAAACCGTCTCGAAACCCGTAACAAAAAGGGAGATGGCATGGAGATAAGGACAAACAAAATGTATTTATTAACTAAAGTAAACTAAATACAATTAGCAAGTGTGATCAGTAATCAGTAGTGTGAGTGAGTGGTTGCATGCATACATGTGATAATGAGGGGTGTTGAAAGGTGCCAACGCAAACAAACAAAAACAGACACAAAAATGCCACAACCAAAATCAATCAGTGTCTGCATGGAGAGTTTCCTCAATGAATGGAGAAGAGGTACATTTATCCTGGGACACAACTGAGCCCAGGTGTGTCCCATTTTGCTGACGACCCTCCCGGCTCCACCCACCGACATCCTATTAAGGAAAACAAGAGCAAAGAGGAAGAATTCAGCAGACAGAGTGGGAGGGTCGTCACAATGTCTATGCGATATTCCAACTCACAAGCCCTGTATGTAATGTACACAGTCAGTATTGATGAGCCATATGCAGCAAGCTTTTACTATGATGAAACATGAGCACAGGAGAAGAATGTGTCTCCAGTCTCAGTCTTAATCAGCGTTATAAACACACACACACAGCACACAACACAAAGCATAAAAACGTGTAAAGCTAATCCATCTGTGGTTTGACTAGACACAATGGAATGACCGTCATTTTTGGTGTGTGCGCGAGTACGTGAGTGCAGACATGCGTGTGTGTGCTCAGATCTCTGTCAACCCTAACAGAGTAAAGGATCGGGGGCCACATGAAAAGTCCCTCAACAGCCTTGGGAAAGTATTTTCATGTGATTATTGGTAGCCTAGTGGTTGGAGTGTTGGGCCAGTAACCGTCAGGTTGCTAGATTGAATCCTGAGCTGACAAGATAAAAATCTGTCGTTCTGCCCCTGAACAAGGCAGTTAATCCACTGTTCCTAGGCCGTCATTGTAAATAAGAAGTTGTTCTTAACTGACTTGCCTAGTTAAATAAAGGTTAAATGAAAGAAGAAATAAGAAAAAAATAAAAAATAAAATGAGCTAATCAATGACTTGGACTTGAATGGGATCTGACTGTCAGTAACCAGGAAGTGTTCAGCACTCTGTGAACAGCACATGCTGGTACTGTAACCAATCCTCTAGTTTTCAGGGGATGTGATAAAAGTCCACTTCCTGGTTACTGACAGTGAGCACATGGCCCTGGGGAGTTTAGACAGCAGGCCTCTGGGAGGGTCTGTTCTGCAGCCAGCTGGAAATGTTCCGTTTCTTTCTCTAGGGCGCATCCAAAATGGCACCTTATTCACTATATAGGCCTAGCACACTACTTTTGGCCAGCGTCCATAGGTGGTTCGACCAGGGCCCATAGGTAGTGTACTATATAGGGAGAGTAGGGTGCCATTTCAGATGCAACCGTAGTGTGTTCTGCAGCCAGCTGGAAGTTCTCTCTCTCTCTCTCTCTCTCTTTGAGAAGGCATGTGTGTACTGGGGTCCCTCATCACATCCACATCCAGCTGTATCACAATCACATCTCTAAACTATGGGTTGGGACTCGAAGCGGGCCCTGGGCATGTGAGAGGTGGGTCACAAGTTATGATAATACATCTATAATCACATACTATTTCTTCTCCATTTAGGTCTCGAACTGAAAAAGTTGAAGAACCCCTGCTGTAGAGGACTGCTGGCAAAAATACCATTTGATTGAAGCTGACTTTAGGGGCTTCTCTTCTCTGTGATTTGTCTCAGTAGCAATCACTGTGACTATTGTGAAATAAAACAGGGCAGGGTTAAACTCAGTACTGACTGTCGTACTCCTCACCCCAGTCACTCAGCCACAAAGTACATTGTGTGAAGGAGGTTGTGATAGTAAGTAAACATTTTGTGACAATGCTCTTGTCTAGCAATTAAACAGCATGGATGACATTTACAGAGGAGTTGTGAAGAATGACCGTTCCCTTTCAAGGACATACATAGTAGAATACACTGAAATGATGAAAAAAAGAGAGCTGTCCAGGCACTCAGTATTCAGTCAACCGAAAACACATGTTGAATGTGTTTGCTTTCTTTTGTCAACTTCCCTCAATGCAAAGGTGAGACGCTTTGTACCAGATGTATAAAAGCATATCCCCAGTGTCCCCCCTATAATCACTACCAACATGGGTAGTGTTAAAACAAAAGCACTCCTAAAATGAAAAGACATACAACTGTTTTACTAGCATTACAAATACGGGTTAAAGCTTGTGTGGTCCATTTTCTGTTTTTATGTTATGAGCTATAACGCTTCACGTCAGTACTAAATGGACAAAGGCCCCATAACCAACCTGAATCACGGAGAAACATGTTAGCACAGTCCTGCAGTGGACAGAAGAGGGCTGTGAAAACAATCACAACACTAATCCCTATGCAGGGATCTCATGCTTGTATGAGGTAGTCATCACAGAGCAATACCACATTAATCTCCCTGCCCCTCTTCACTGTCATCCACCTTCCCCGGAGCCAAGCACCCTTCATCCTCCGCTCTCCTTCCATCCTCCTTCCATCTCTCCAATCATCCCTCAAAAAAATGATTATTCCTTATACAGGGAATCCCTGCCCAGATAGGATTAGGGAATTTCCCTTGGACCACAACTCATCTATCAAGGAAGCCCTTGAGAGAAACATGACAGGGAGAAAGAAAAACACACTCCATTGCCCTCAGCTGGGATGCTCTCACACACACATACGTACACTAGAGCACACACACACACGGTTTTCCTACAAACAAGCCAGCCTGTGAAGTTCAGAGAACAAAAGCTCAGGCGTCTTAATGGAGAATTGATGTTGAACAAAATGTGGGACATTCCAACTGTACTGACTAATGACCACAAGTTTATAGTCCTGAACCTCTTTAATGACCACCATTAATTAAAGAGGATTAGCAAGTGTGAGGAAAACAGAGGAGAGGGCTGAAACAACAGGGAATCGATGGAGAGAGAGCAAACACCATTGTAAATACAACCCATATTCATGTTTATTTATTTTCCATTTTGTACTTTAACTATTTGCACATCGTTACAACAATGTAAATCGACATAATGATATTTGAAATGTCTCTATTCTTTTGGAACTTGTGTGAGTGTAATATTTACTGTTCACTTCTATTGTTTATTTCACTTTTTTTATCCATTTCACTTGATTTGGCAATGTAAACATATGTTTCTCATGACAATAAAGCCCATTGAATTGAACTGAGAGAGAGAAAAACAGACAGACAAACAGAAAGTGAGAGAAACAGAGAAAGAGAGAGAAACAGAGAAAAAAAGAGAGAGAGGAAGAGATACAGAGAGAGAGAGTGAGAGAGAGCAAGAGAGAAAGAAAGACAGAGACAGAGCAACAAGGGGCATTTCTAGAGAAAGTGAGAGAAGAGGGTGTTGCTGAGACAGACTCGCACAGAGAAGCCATAGTCTCCATGATGATAAATGAGAGTGTGTTATGCCAGAGGTTGGCAGAGCATTACTACATCACAGAGAGTGTGTTATGCCAGAGGTTGGCAGAGCATTACTACATCACAGAGAGTGTGTTATGCCAGAGGTTGGCAGAGCATTACTACATCACAGAGAGTGTGTTATGCCAGAGGTGGGCAGAGCATTACTACATCACAGAGAGTGTGTTATGCCAGAGGTTGGCAGAGCATTACGACATCACAGAGAGTGTGTTATGCCAGAGGTGGTCAGAGCATTACTACATCACAGAGAGTGTGTTATGCCAGAGGTTGGCAGAGCATTACTACATCACAGAGAGTGTGAGCAAATTCCAGACAACATGGAAACTTTTGGGCAACCAGGAATCAAATGTTTTGGCCGAGTTTTGCCATTTTAAGCTTCTAATGCGCACATCAAATCACTGGCATGTCAAAGTAGGGCATAAACCTAAAAATAAAAACACAGTAAAACAATGAGCAAAAGCAGTAGAAACGTTTTATTTACCATAAAAAATAAATGGTCTTTCCATGCTTTGAGCGACTGTCGATGCATGCAATGGTTTTCCTGACTGAGCGAGGCTCCGTTCTCATTTTCTCACGGGGAGTTGAGTTGACTCATATTATGGATCTAAATAGAGAGACAAAGTGGATTATGGGTGTTTGGCGATAGTGTTACAGTGGCTGAAGTTCAGACTAACATTCTGTTGGTGTTGAGATGATGATTTAGGGCTGAGAAGGTTATTTGGGGCCATAAATAAAATAACAAACACAGATTGGTATTAGTCCCAAATACCGCCCTATTCCCTACATAGTGCACTACTTCTGCTACTGCACAATATATATAGGGATTACAGTGCCATTTGGGACGTAGCCCTAAATCCTCTTGAACCTACCCATAAGGCCATGGTTAGTTACTAGCATAAAGTAGCGATAAAGTGGTGACACTGCTGTCTCAACATCTCTGATATAATAGGTTTAGGGTTGGTTGGGTGTTCTGATACAATAAGGTTAGGGTTGGTTGGGTGTTCTGATATAATAATGTTAAGGTTGGTTGGGTGTTCTGATACAATGAGTTTAGGGTTGGTTGGGAGTTCTGATACAATGAGTTTAGGGTTGGTTGGGCATCTGATATAAGGAGGTTATGGTTGATTGGGGATCTGTATAATGAAGTTAGGGTTGGTTGGGTGTTCTGATACAATGACCAAAGGTTAGGGCTAGTTGGGGATTGGGCATCAGAAACAGATGGAAAGTAAAAACGACATAATATAAATACGGTTCTGCCGGGGAGTATCCATTGCAACTAAAACCAAATGCATTAGACTCAAGTGTCCAAACACAACAACCATCGGGCTGTTTCATCCAATGACATACCTAACCTCTTTGAGAGATTCTGAAGGCACCATGACCATGCCAACGACCGGACGGTTGAGAAAAAAACCTGTAAGTGCGGTTGGCGTGGTCGGCGCACATGTCAAAGGACTCGTAGCCTTGAACTCTGAGTACCTGTAAGGGATCCTGTGTGTGTGTGTGTGTGTGTGTGTGTGTGTTTAAATCCACTTGGCTGACTCTACTACTCTGTGGCCTGTTATCCATCAACTCTGTTACATAACTCAAGACAGGAGTCCAGTCTCCCCAGTCACTCTTGTCAAGGCTCATTGCAATAAGAAGTTCATGTCTTTTCAACAGAAGAACGATAGAGGAGCAATGACAAGGGAGCTTTTCCTTCAATCACTCCTATTATCCAGACACTATCTACCCTTATTAGGTGACTGTACATTCTCCAGCTGCTGATTGAGTTGTGACAAGAGGCTTTGACAGTACCGAGGACAGACGGAGACATTCCAGAATACATTCCTTGGGTAATTGTCTGGATGGCCTCAGTCATGAGTGTAAACCCACAGCATTCAAAGCACCTGTTCTCCAGACGTCTCCATTGAAGACACTGTACCTCATCTATTTCGAAAAACATACATTCTCAAATTTGTCACTGCTGTCATGAGGGACCTCTTTTCAAAGAGGCCCAGAGACAAAACAGCTGCCATTTCTTTCATTTCTTCTCTTCCTCCAAAAAGACATGTAAAAACTATGAAATACAGTCTGACACAATCAACTAATTTGTTCCTGAGAGGAATTTCCTGATCGACTCCAGCAACTCTTTCTTTATCCAGTTTTGATCAGAACATTTCCAGAGTTGGTCTTCCACAGCTGGCTTTCAAATAAGATTGAAATGTATTGTATCAAATTGCTTCCCCACCTGTCCTCCATCCTACTTTAGTCCAACCCTTAGAACAATCAAACCTCTCAACAACTCTGAAAAGTCACTGCGTGGCTTAAAGGTTGAATTACAGATCTGCTATCTTAGTTTGATCACTCTGTTGTCGCAGGAAATGCACATTGCTGTCTATTAAAGGTTTATAAAAGCTTCTGAAGTTTGTACTTTCCATTTTAATATTTCTGACTTTATTTTCCCTAATGAAAAATGTATCAACACGTACAAAAATATCCATTAGTTATAATCCACATAATAATTCACATTTCCTGTTTCCATTTCCTGAGAAGCAGAGTCAAATTAAGACCATCTGTACCTGTGCAAGAGATGAGGCCAATAATATGCATATAATGTATTCCCATAGTAATGATGCTTTACTGTGAGAAACATTTAAACCATTTAACCTGACTCTAGCGGATGGACTAACGTTGCCGAAAGGCTGCACAAATGATCAATCAATCCTACGATCCAGAACCAATCTACCCTCATTAGACGACTGTAAATTCTCCAGCTGCTGATTGAGTTGTGACAAGAGGCTTTGACAGTACTGAGGACAGACGGAGACATTCCAGAATTCATTCCTTGGGTACTAATCTGCATGGCCTTGTCAGTGAATGAGCTTGACCTCATTTATTACTGTAGACCCCATAGCATTCAAAACACCTGTTCGCCAAACGTCTCCATTGAAGATAACTCATTTCTTTTGAAAACATACATTCGCAAATTTGCCACTGCTGTCATGAATGGACTCATTTATTTCATCCATTCTCTTCTCTTCCTCCAAAAATGCATGTAAAAACTATGAAATACAGTCTGAAACAAATCATTATTTTGTTCCTGGGAGGAATTTCCTGATTGACTCTAGCAACTCTTTCTTCATCTGGTTTTGATCAGAACCTCTCTTCACCTTTAATTTATTTTTCAGAGTTAATCTTACAAAGCTGGCTTTAAAAAAATTATATATATAGAAACATGCTTCTCCACCTGTCCTCCATCCTACAGTAGGTTTGATTCTCAGAAGAATCAAACCTCTCAACAACCCTGAAAAGTCACTGAGCGGCTTAAATTTTGAACCTGTACAATTGTTCCAAAAGGGTTATTCGGCTGTCCTCACAGGATGTCCCTTTTTGGTTTCAGGTATAACCATTTTGGGTTCCATGTAGAACCTTCTGTGCAAAGGGTTCTACATGGAACCCAAAAGCGTTCTACCTGGAACGAAAAATGGTTATTTAAATGGTTTCCTATGGGAACAGCCAAAGAAGCTTTTAGGTTCTAGATAGCACCTTTTTTCAAAGAGTGTACAAGAGTTGGATCCAATCATGTTCATATGATGTATTCCCTTAGTAGATATTCTTTACTGTGAGAAACACCTAAACCAGTGTTCACCAACCCTGTTCTTAGAGAGCTACCCTCCAGTAGGTATTCACTTCAAACCCAGTTGTAACTAACATGATTCAGCTGATCAACCAGCTAATTATTAGAATCAGGTGAGCTAGGTAGGGTTGGAGTGAAAACCTACAGGACAGTAGTCGTCCAGGAACATGGTTGGAGAGCCCTGATCCAAACCATTTAACCTGTAGACTCTAGCGGATGGACTCCAACTGATCCGCCAGCAGCCGCTGACTAATAGCTGATAAATCAGTCGTGGTGTTTAATATGACACTAGAAAAAAAAGACAAGGGAAGCAGCACATCCCAGAATGTATTTATTTACATTACATGCTCTAGTAGTGCATGGTCTATCAGTCACCTTATGGAGCTCTGAATAGCATACCATCCCTGTGTTCGTTTTGGGGAGGGGAGAACGTGTCGTTACTCTGCCTGCGTACCATCTGTGCTCTCGTGGAGATTTTCCTTGGAGTTTCAAACAAAAGAAATAACTAAACTAATGGAGCTTCCAAAAGACATCAGTTAATCAACGCTGGACCCAGATCTTCCACCCCCAGAGACGCTCTGTGCCTGCGCTGCCTGAGGTGGACCGCCAACTCACTGTCATGTCCAGGACTTGATTGTTCAAACAGACGAAAAGATTGAGGCGGACAAAATTGTCCAAATATCTGATTGCTTCTACAGAAATGAGAGAGGAGAGGAGGCTCTGCACACCGTGCCAGTGGAGGCTGGCTGTCAGGAACGAGGGAGATGAATTCCCAGAAGAATGATTATAATCTGAAACGTTTGGCAGAGCCAGAGACGCTAGATTTCAGTTTGAGAATTACGATTGGACATCCACACAGAGAGTGGGAATGGTTTGTAGAATATTTTGTCTGGTGTAGGTTCCACAGGAAGCTGGTAGCACCTTAATTGTGGAGGTTGGGCTCATGGTAATGACTGGAGCGGATTAAGTGGAATGGTATCAACAAATCCAACACATGGTTTCCAGGTGTTTGACACCATTCCATGAGCTCCGTTCCGACATTATTATGAGCAGTTCTCCCCTCAGCAGCCTCCACTGGTAGATTTCACTGCAGCATGCAATCCAGCGCGTCTCTCGTTCCATGAACAATCCCTGCTTGTCCTTATTACCCATTTCTGAGAACTGGTATTTATTAAGGTCTATTTAAAAATAGTTTATTTCCAAAACGCTATATCCACCAATTTTACAAATTGGTGTTTTTTTCATAATAAATTAATGGTTATAGGTATCTTCATGTGTATCTTCAAATGGCACGCTATTCCTTACCCTTCAGCTCCACTATCAGTGTGGTGTCAATGGCTATTCCTTACCCTTCAGCTCCACTATCAGCGTGGTGTCAATGGCTATTCCTTACCCTTCAGCTCCACTATCAGCTTGGTGTCAATGGCTATTCCTTACCCTTCACCTCCACTGTGACCGTAGTGTCAATGGCTATTCCTTACCCTTCAGCTCCACTATCAGCTTGGTGTCAATGGCTATTCCTTACCCTTCACCTCCACTGTGACCGTAGTGTCAATGGCTATTCCTTACCCTTCAGCTCCACTATCAGCTTGGTGTCAATGGCTATTCCTTACCCTTCAGCTCCACTATCAGCTTGGTGTCAATGGCTATTCCTTACCCTTCAGCTCCACTATCAGCTTGGTGTCAATGGCTATTCCTTACCCTTCAGCTCCACTATCAGCTTGGTGTCAATGGCTATTCCTTACCCTTCAGCTCCACTATCAGCTTGGTGTCAATGGCTATTCCTTACCCTTCAGCTCCACTATCAGCTTGGTGTCAATGGCTATTCCTTACCCTTCAGCTCCACTATCAGCTTGGTGTCAATGGCTATTCCTTACCCTTCAGCTCCACTATCAGCATGGTGTCAATGGCTATTCCTTACCCTTCACCTCCACTGTGACCGTAGTGTCAATGGCTATTCCTTACCCTTCAGCTCCACTATCAGCTTGGTGTCAATGGCTATTCCTTACCCTTCACCTCCACTGTGACCGTAGTGTCAATGGCTATTCCTTACCCTTCAGCTCCACTATCAGCGTGGTGTCAATGGCTATTCCTTACCCTTCAGCTCCACTATCAGCTTGGTGTCAATGGCTATTCCTTACCCTTCAGCTCCACTATCAGCGTGGTGTCAATAGCTATTCCTTACCCTTCAGCTCCACTATCAGCGTGGTGTCAATGGCTATTCCTTACCCTTCACCTCCACTGTGACCGTAGTGTCAATGGCTATTCCTTACCCTTCAGCTCCACTATCAGCTTGGTGTCAATGGCTATTCCTTACCCTTCAGCTCCACTATCAGCGTGGTGTCAATGGCTATTCCTTACCCTTCACCTCCACTGTGACCGTAGTGTCAATGGCTATTCCTTACCCTTCAGCTCCACTATCAGCGTGGTGTCAATAGCTATTCCTTACCCTTCAGCTCCACTATCAGCTTGGTGTCAATGGCTATTCCTTACCCTTCAGCTCCACTATCAGCGTAGTGTCAATGGCTATTAATTACCCTTCAGCTCCACTATCAGCTTGGTGTCAATGGCTATTCCTTACCCTTCAGCTCATTGTTTGAGAGTGGAGAGCAACAGAGGGGAATGGCATCTTTATTCTATTTCCCCTATTATATTGTACCATATTCATCGATTATGCGTAAGTAGAGTAGTTTTGGTCCAGTTTTCGTAAGTACTCAAATTTTTTGCTAGTACTTGTGCTAAATGATCCTCTAATTACACACGTTTCTTTTGTTTACATTGTCAACATATTCAATGCAGCTAGCTAGATTTTCTGCTCGCTGGAAGCTTCTTGACTTCATACTGTAAGGACCGACGCCGGAGATGAGAAGCAGGTACAGGGAGTCAACATTTAATCAGGAAACAGACAAAGACCAAGAGAAGAACAAAGCTGTTCTGTCTGTTTCCTGATTAAATGTACACGGGTACAAAATGACAAACGACAATTAATGCTGTATTGATGTCACAAATGTATCATTCGTACCGTTTTTTATTAAAAATATTATTATTTTTCACACCCCGCAGTACTAGTTTTTTCTCTGAGTGAGGCAGATATATCTAGTTTTGCAATAAAATGTGATTGTTCGTTTCTCTGAAAATAAACTACCTGGTGATAGTATTCAAAGAAATACACGTCTGTCATTTACCAACCCTATGCCATGATTAGATTGGGAAAAAAACCACACTAAACATCATTTATAAAAATGTAAAAAAGTGAATCTACCCATATTTTTGAAAATGGATATACTGTATAGCGTTTTGGAATGATACTTAATTTCTACATACAGGGAGATGCAGGATATGTGAGGTAGTAAATGTGCTGTGTTGATCATATCTGCTTGAATGAGAGTCATTAACATGGAAGGAGGATGATGTCAAAGATGGCAGGTTATGGTTCTAAGACAGACCGTGAGTTTAACAAAATACAAAGCATTTTAGAAACGTGAATTACTTAAAAAGGCCAACGGATGGGGTAGAAAGAGATAGTCAAATTAAAAAAGCCCTGGAAGAACATACTGTATATTTGGCCTTTTATAAGCAGGGGGCAAGGTTTCACTTAGGAGCATATTAGCCAGAATTGTTGACATCCAGAGCCATGACACACTGCACAACACAACACTGCAATCAATGCATGTTTCTAATTATCAGCAACAAATGATTACTTATGAACTGTCTTGTCTATAATCCTTCAACATCGGGACGAGGTCATTCCCACGTTCATATTTTTTCTTTTACAGTAGTTAGTTATACTTCTTCCTGTAATAATCTGGCATAACGTTTTTGCACTTAGCTGTGCTGATGACAACTGTAAATGATTTATCTGACTTTGGGAAAACGTGTGATTGCTAATGTCCGTTCACTGTTATTGCAGGCCCCAAACGTATCACTTTATGACCAGTCAAATGAGAACACAATGTTTTCATATGTCCGTCTTCATCTGAATGGAAGAATTGCCTCTGAAATGGGGAAGCTAAGAATTATAATGTATGACATATTTCCATCACATCTTGGCTTAAATGAGAATGTACTCAGTACAGTACAAGAACTTGTAATTGCTCAAATGTTCCACATAGGGGCCAATATAATAATGGTAACCAGTGACGTTCACCCATGGCAAAGCTCAAAAGCTTTTTGCAGGTTTTTTTTTATGTCATCATCAAAGCAAAGCAGGGGGACACAATGGTGACATAACGAGATCCCCGTTCATCTAGCATTATAAAAACACAACACCAAATGTCAGTAAATTCTAAACCATATCAATAACTGGCACCAGGGACTTACTAATAACAGACTCAAGTCATACTTTACCAGAAAAAAGGCAACAAAAGTCTCCCAGTCAAACTATGTCCGTTCACAGTCCATACAACAGGCCCACAAAGTTTTAAATACAGAGTACAATTAGTCACGTATCATCTGCTCTGGCACAGAAACCATACTGAAGAAACAGACTGTAAACAACATCACATTTCACAGCACTTGTGGTAATGGTTTAAGATCTGAAGACTCCTATACAGCTTGCCAGTTACAGCTACTCTGTGGCTGCTGCTGACCTTAAGGTCAGGCCTACTGTACGCTCCACGTGTGACAGACACGTCCTGCTTCCAGCTGACATGACACATTTGGCTGGAGGTGGCGACGTTGTGTCATTGTCACTCAGGTAACCTCTGGCTGGGGACAAATGACCTTGTCCACCTAATGAAATACATCTGTAAGCGCCGACATCATGTCAAGACTGGAGCAAAAATAAATGGCGAAATCAAGAGTGAAATATCACTGGAGTCAGCATGAGCTTTTTAAATCATCCCATGATTAGCAGCTGAAGACAGGTGGACAGTCTCTAACGGGTTAAGTTAATGTGTATGTAGGGTTGTGTTGGCTTCCACAAAGCTACCTGTCACTATGGCCGGATTTATGTTCAGTGCACCTAAGTTACGCAATGCATGATTTAAACAAAAGTTCTTAGTTACAATATGCGCAGATCTGAAGTTAGGACGCTAATGGAATTATGATCATCTTTTGTAATGCAACCTGCTTTATCCACCTCCTCGTGGAAAGGTGTAGGAGTACCAATATCACATGGCAGACCTCGCCAGACCAATCCTCGCCAAAGATCAGTTTAGAGCTCACAATCAATAAATCTCACCGCAGCCTAGAGCTGCAGGGCCAAACACCAGGGGATCGATGTCTTCTGAACCTCTCCATTAGGAAATACTTGGATCTCTCTCCCTCTAAAATTAGTCATTCTCACAGTCATGGATCTGGGTCAGTTTCCTTCACCCCATGGATAGCATCTCCATTTCACCACCTCATCTCTGTTTACCTGGCTGTTCATAACTGCTCTTACATAACCTGCACTTTAAGGTTATGAAAACATAACAGCTAAAAGAAGGCAGAGAAGTGCATCATACTGTAAGTTCCCTGTTTATAGACCCGTCATCACACTAGGGGCTCTGGACCGGGAAGGGCCTCCTGCGCGGAGGGGTGTTTTTCCACCTGAGGAGGATTGGGGTCTATTTTAAAAACACTCGTTTCCCACACGTCTCTGTAAATGAAAGGTGAAGTGCAGTGGGTTGGAGAGCGTAGATCGAAGAAAGCACTGGAAGGTGTCCATGGAGAAGGTTTCATCTGTGAACCTTTGCCACTTAGCAATAAACTCTCCCGGTGACTGACTGGGTTTAAGTCTCAGAGAGTGAACCAAAGGCCTGTAGAGTGAAGCAAAAGCCTGAAGGTTAGCAGCCTGCTAACAGCTACTTTGTCAAAATGGAGTGAATGATAGAAGGCGAATAGGGCCTGTATTCAATCAACATGGACAACCTGCTCAAACTTCTGGATGTCCAAAAAACATACATATTCACATGGTATCGACATAGCAACAGTGTTATTACAGTGCAGGTATGCAATGTTACATAATACTTGCTGTACAGTACTGTTATACCTCTTTGTGCCAAGCACAATTAAACAGATCACTTCCTCCTACAGTGCCTGAGGTGACATAAAAACATCTGGTAGGTGATTAGTAGCCATTTTAACAGTAACTACAACTGTGCACTTAGTCTGCTGAGTAATTTACAAGGAGTAAGTATTAAGAACTCATTTCAGGTGCATAGTTACTAAGTATTTACATGGTTAAAAAAGGTATTGCAAAAGGATGCAATAGCAAAAAAATAGTTGACTTTAACAGGCTTTTCAATGTCCGTTCAGCAATGATGAGGTTGCCTAGCTCTAGCTGATACTGCAATGAAGCTTTTACATAATTCCCTCATAAGTGGAAGATGTGTTTGCAGCAAGCTGAATCGTCTGCTTCTGATGAGCAATTTGTCATGTTTAAATGTGCTTTTTATACATGTTAAAGGGCACTTGAGGAAGTCCCTTTTTCTAATCTAAAACAGTCCTCCTACAGTAAGGGAGTATTAGACTAGACAAAGCCAGCACATGGCCTCACTACATTTTCCTCTCCTCATTCCTACTTTACTCCAGCTGCCAAGCCCTCCTCTTCCTTCTCTTCTTCACGTCTTCGGTGAAGAGGAGACAGTAGACGTAACCAATCTGTGACTTTCAGTAAATGGATTAAAGTCAGAGACAGACATGGTGTCTTCAATCTGACACACGCTGTTGATAGATGTCCGTTTAAGACAATTGGTTCATTCTTTTTGTGGTTTGCATGTTGCAACACAAAACATCTCTTTGTCACGCCCGGATCTGTTTCACCTGTTCCTGTGATTGTCTCCACCCCCCTCAGGTGTGGCTTATTTTCCCCAGTGTATTTATCCCTGTGTTTCCTGTCTCTCTGTGCCAGTTCGTCTTGTATGTTTAAGTCAAGTTCACCAGCGTGTTTTTTTCCATACTTCTTTTGCTAC
This sequence comes from Oncorhynchus masou masou, assembly GCF_036934945.1. Lineage (NCBI taxonomy): Eukaryota > Metazoa > Chordata > Actinopteri > Salmoniformes > Salmonidae > Oncorhynchus > Oncorhynchus masou. The sequence goes on along the minus strand of NC_088217.1, from coordinate 82,719,556 downwards.
TCTCCTTTTTCTAGTCCACCTGGTTTTGACCCTTTCCTGTTCTCTGGACTTTGTACCCGCCTGCCTGACCATTCTGACTGCCTTGACCACGAGCCTGTCTGCCACTCTGTACCTCCTGGACTCTGATCTGGCTTTGACCTTTTGCCTGTCCACGACCATTTTCTTGCCTACACCTTTGGGTAAACACTGAGAACCTGAATAACCCTAGAATGTTTTGGAAGGCTATTTAGTCTATGTCTGGTAACAGTAATGTTAATGAATTACCGTCATGTGTTTTGAAGGACTCTGTTGCTGTATATGACAAAACTGAAATGCTGAATTGTTTCAATGAGCACTTTGTATCAAACTTTTAGCTTTTTACCATTCTCAGTGCAGGTGGTACATAAAGCCCTGAAATCCTTAGATCAGAGAAAGCCTGCAGGTCCTGATCTTTTGGATCCCTGCTTTTTAAATCTGGAAGCTGATTTCATAGCTGGACCACTTACATACAGTGGGGCAAAATAGTATTTAGTCAGCCACCAATTGTGCAAGTTCTCCCACAAATCCAGAAAATCACATTGTAGGATTTTTTATGAATTTATTTGCAAATTATGGTGGAAAATAAGTATTTGGTCACCTACAAACAAGCAAGATTTCTGGCTCTCACAGACCTGTAACTTCTTCTTTAAGAAACTCCTCTGTCCTCCACTCGTTACCTGTATTAATGGCACTTGTATGAACTTGTTATCAGTATAAAAGACACTTGTCCACAACCTCAAACAGTCACATTCCAAACTCCACTATGGCCAAGACCAAAGAGCTGTCAAAGGATACCAGAACCAAAATTGTAGACTTGCACCAGGCTGGGAAGACTGAATCTGCAATAGGTAAGCAGCTTGGTTTGAAGAAATCTTCTGTGGGAGTAATTATTAGGAAATGGAAGACATACAAGACCACTGATAATCTCCCTTGATCTGGGGCTCCACGCAAGATCTCACCCCTTGGGGTCAAAATGATCACAAGAACCACACGGGGGGACCTAGTGAATGACCTGCAGAGAGCTGGGACCAAAGTAACAAAGCCTACCATCAGTAACACACTACGCCGCCAGGGACTCAAATCCTGCAGTGCCAGACGTGTCCCCCTGCTTAAGCCAGTACATGTACAGGCCCGTCTGAAGTTTGCTAGAGAGCATTTGGATGATCCAGAAGAAGATTGGGAGAATGTCATATGGTCAGATTAAACCAAAATATAACTTTTTGGTAAAAACTCAACTCGTCGTGTTTGGAGGACAAAGAATGCTGAGTTGCATCCAAAGAACACAATACCTACTGTGAAGCATGGGGGTGGAAACATGATCCGTGTAAAGGAAAGAATGAATGGGGCCATGTATCATGAGATTTTGAGTGAAAACCTCCTTCCATCAGCAAGGGCATTGAAGATGAAACGTGGCTGGGTCTTTCAGCATGACAATGATCCCAAACACACTGCCCGGGCAACAAATTTTTATGCTGATGATACTGTTATTTACTGTTGTGCCTCATCTCTTACAAAAGCTTTCCAGAACTTGCAAACTGCTTTTTATACTGTTCAACATACCCTGTCTCAATTGAAGCTTATCCTCAATACTGACAAAACTAAACTAATGGTGTTTTCTAAAGCAAGAAATAGACCTCTGAACCTTTCACCTATTACTACCTGTCAGGGCAAGGAGATTAAGGTTGTAACCTCATAAATATCTTGGAATTTTAATTGATGACGGCCTCTCTTAAATTGCATATTCAACAATTTACAAAAAAATTGAAGCTGAAATTGGCATTTTATTTTAGGAATAAGGCCTGTTTTTCTTTTGAAGCCAGAAGGAGGCTAGTATCAGCTACATTTATGCCTTTACTAGACTATGGGGATATTTTATATATGAATGTTTCCGCTTAGTGTTTGAGATCAATTGACACACTTTACCATGGCACTTTGAGATTGATTTTAAACTGCAAAACCCTTACGCACCACTGCACTTTGTATACCAGGGTTGGCTGGCCTTCTCTAGTCACTCGTAGACTCAGTCACTGGTATACTTTTATTTACAAAGCCATTTTGGGTTTACTATCTTTTTATCTGGGCATTTGTATTGTTCAGAAATGTGGTGGGAACTCTCTTTGTTCGCTGGACTTTATCCTGCTAACTGTTCCAAATGTCCCAACTGAATTTGGTAAAAGGGCTTTTATGTTCTCTGCACCATCGTCTTGGAACGCCTTACAAAATACTTTTAAACTGGAAGAACTTGTCCCTATTGGTATTTTTAAATCACTGATGAATGATCCTGAGACTGATTCCCTGACCTGTCAATATTTTTAATTTGCTGTTTTTGATTTTGTTAGAATTCAAAAGAGTATATGGTTTTTAACTAGATTACTTGTAGTTTTTCATGTTGTTTGTCTGTAATGTTTGTAATGACTTGGTGTTGCCTATCTTGGCCAGGACTCACACTGCCAGGATGTTTGTTGTTGTTGAACGCTGTCGAATGCCGAAAGCAACTAAAGATCTCGGTTTAAAAGCAGTGTTTTTTTATATATATATATATATATATTTATTTTATTTTGAATCCTGCAGCTCTGTTGGGCTAAATGGCTTTGAGCGCTGCTATCTGTCCCTGGATCAGGCCAGATTCCATATAGGGGGAGAAACAGCTAAAGCCAAGCTAGCCTAGCTGGCTCGGCAATCTTAAATGGAGGCAGCTGTTGAGCGTTTCAAGCGTTGCAGGAGCTGTGTTAACTTTTCATTGACTGTGTTAATGTGGACCGTGCTTAGTTTCAATGTTGCAACTTTTTGCTTGTGGAGGACTACAGGAGCGAAGTAGCTACTCTTAGCAAGCAAGTAGCAATCCTACATATGCTACTGGGGAACCCACGCCCACCTACTTTTCTTTTCTTCTACTCCAGTAGCTGGACACCGCTCTGGTCTGGTGGAAGGTTTGCCGCTGTGTCGGCTCCCCACAGCCGACTGGCCGGTGCTAGGCAGGGTTCCATCCCCGAAGGGGTCTCCCCCTTCCCTGGAGAACAGAGCTGTTCTCGACCCAACCAACCAGGCATGGGGCCGCCGTGGAAGTTGAAGAAGGTGTCCTCTGGAAACAGGGATCTGACGCAGACCAGAAACAGCTTTGCCTCCCTGGATCCAGAAGTTCCGGGCACTTGGTCCTTGGTGACTTCCCAATCAAGATCGGATCCAGAGGTCGCTGCGTCTTCGTTCTCGGTTTTGTCTCCCTCTCCGGTGGCTTCTAACTCAAGTTAAAATCACCAGACGGAGACTGCCTGAGAGACCGGCCCAATCAACATCACCATCTGTCATCAGAGGCAGCTCTATTGTCACGGTTTTCTATATGCGAAGGAGAGTCGGACCAAAATGCGGCGTGTCTATTGATTCATGTTTAATGAAAACAAATGGAAACACGAATCAAAACAAAAAACAACAAACATAACGTGAAAACCGAAAACAGCCTATACTGGTGTAAACTAACACAGAACAAGAACAAGGACATAAGGACAATCACCCACAAAATCCAACACCAAACAGGCTACCTAAATATGGTTCCCAATCAGAGACAATGACTAACACCTGCCTCTGATTGAGAACCATATCAGGCCAAACACAGAAACAGACAAACTAGACACACAACATAGAATGCCCACTCAGATCACACCCTGACCAAACAAAACATATCAACATACAAAGCAAACTATGGTCAGGGTGTGACAGTACCCCCCCCAGGTGCGGACTCCGGCCGCAAAACCTGAACCTATTCGGGAGGGTCTGGGTGGGCATCTGTCTGCGGTGGCGGCTCTGGTGCTGGACGTGTCCCCCACTTCAACATAGTCTTAGTCCGCCACCTTGTCCGCTTCCTTGGCCTCCTAACGACGGCGACCCTACTACATGACCCCACTGGACAGAGGGGCATCTCAGGACAGAGGGGCAGCTTGGGACAGAGGGGCAGCTCGGGACAAAGGGGCAGCTCGGGACAGAGGGACAGCTGCTCGGGACAGAGGGGCAGCTGCTCGGGACAGAGGGGCAGCTGCTCGGGACTGAGGGGCTCTGGCTGCTCTGGGCTGAGGGGCTCTGGCTGCTCTGGGCTGAGGGGCTCTGGCTGCTCTGGGCTGAGGGGCTCTGGCGCCTCTGGGCTGAGGGGCTCTGGCGCCTCTGGGCTGAGGGGCTCTGGCGCCTCTGGGCTGAGGGGCTCTGGCGCCTCTGGGCTGAGGGGCTCTGGCAGCTCCGGGCAGACTGGCGGCATCTGGCTGACTGGCGGCACTGGCGGCCCCTGGCTGACTGGCGGCACTGGCGGCCCCTTGCAGACTGGCGGCACTGGCGGCTCCTTGCAGACTGGCGGCACTGGCGGCTCCTTGCAGACTGGTGGTGCTGGGCAGACGGGTGGCTCAGGCGGCGCTGGGCAGACGGGTAGCTCAGATGGCGCTGTGCAGACTGACGATTCTGATGGGCAGACGGGAAGCTCCGGCAACGCTGGAGAGGAGGAAGGCTCTGGCAGTGCTGGAGAGGAGGAAGGCTCCGGCAGCACTGGAGAGGCGGGAGCACCTGTAAGGATGAGCCGGAGAGACAGCCTGGTGCGGGGGGCTGCCACCGGAGGGCTGGTGCGTGGAGGTGGTGACGGATAGACCGGACCGTGCAGGTCCGGAGCTCTTGAGCACCGAGCCTGCCCAACCTTACCCGGTTGAATGGTCCCGGTAGCCCTGCAAGTGCAGCGAGGTGGAATAGCCCGCACTGGGCTACGCAGACGAACCGGGGACACCAAGCGCAAGGCTGGTGCCATGTAAGCCGGCCCAAGGAGACGCACTGGAGACCAGATGCGTAGAGCCGGCTTCATGGCACTCGGCTCGATGCCCACTCTAGCCCGGCCGATACGCGGTGCTTGAATGTATCGCGCCGGGCTATGCACCCGCACTGGGGACACCGTGCGCTTCACAGCATAACACGGTGCCTGCCCGGTCTCTCTAGCCCCCCGGTAACCACAGGAAGTTGACGTAGGTCTCCTACCTGGCTTCGCCATACTTCCTGTGAGCCCCCCGCCCAATACATTTTTGGGGCTGACTCTCGGGCTTCCATCCACGCCACCGTGCTGCCTCCTCATACCAGCGCCTCTCTGCCTTCTCCGCCTCCAGCTCTTCTTTGGGGCGGCGATATTCTCCAGGCTGTACCCAGGGTCCTTTACCGTCGAGGATTTCCTCCCAAGTCCAGAAATCCTTATTTCGCTGCTCCTGCTGCTGCCCGTTACCACGCCGCTTGGTCCTGTTGTGGTGGGTGATTCTGTCACGGTTTTCTATATGCGAAGGAGAGTCGGACCAAAATGTGGTGTGGCTATTGTGATTCATGTTTAATGAAAACAAATGGAAACACGATTCAAATACAAAAAACAACAAACATAATGTGAAAACCGAAAACAGCCTATACTGGTGTAAACTAACACAGAACAGGAACAAGGACATAAGGACAACCACCCACAAAACCCAACACCAAACAGGCTACCTAAATATGGTTCCCAATCAGAGACAATGACTAACACCTGCCTCTGATTGAGAACCATATCAGGCCAAACACAGAAACAGACAAACTAGACACACAACATAGAATGTCCACTCAGATCACACCCTGACCAAACAAAACAGATAAACATACAAAGCAAACTATGGTCAGGGTGTGACATCTATGGTGAAAAACATCTCGGTTCCCAGGGCAAAAACCCTGTGTTACCCAGGAGCATGAGTACAGGACATCACAAGGCTGCTTCTGACTGTTCTACCACAGATGCCGGGAGCTGACAATGTCGTAGTCCATGTGGGCCGTGGGTGTGAAAGATTCAGCAGACTGCTGGCATTACACATCTGGCTAAAAGACAACTGTAGCTCTGCTGGAGTCACTTTTTTTGATAACTTTGACACCTTCTGTCACGTTCTGACCATAGTTCTTTTGTATTTTCTTTGTTTTAGTGTTGGTCAGGACGTGAGCTGAGTGGGCATTCTATGTTGTATGTCTAGTTTGTCAGAAGCTGTCAGAGCCGTCAACCAGCCTGAGCTATCTCTCAGTCCTGAGCTACCTCTCGGTCCTGAGCTACCTCTCGGTCCCGAGCTACCCCTCGGTCCCGAGCTACCCCTCGGTCCCGAGCTACCCCTCAGTCCCGAGTTGCCCCTCAGTCCGGAGGAGTTTGTTTAGTCCAGTGGGGCCCTTTAGTAGGGTTGCCAATCCTAGGTCGGCGGTGAGGGTCGCCGTTCCTAGGAGGAGACTAAAGCGGACAAAGACTATGGTGTAGTGGGGTCCTCGTCCTGCGCCAGAGCCGCCACCGCGGACAGATGCCCACCCAGACTCTCCCCTATAGGTTCAGGTTTTGCGGCCGGAGTCCGCACCTTGGGGGTGGGGGGGGGGTGGGGGGTACTGTCACGTTCTGACCATAGTTCTTTTGTGTTTTCTTTGTTTTAGTGTTGGTCAGGACATGAGCTGTGTGGGAATTCTATGTTGTATGTATAGTTTGTCTATTTCTATGTTTGGCCCAATATGGTTCTCAATCAGAGGCAGGTGTCCGTCATTGCCTCTGATTGGGAACCATATTTAGGTAGCCTGTTTTGTGTTGAGTTTTGTGGGTGGTTGTCTTCTGTCTTTGTGTCTATGCACCAGATAGGACTGTTTCGGTTTTTAACTTTTGTTGTTTTGGTATTTTGTAGTGTTCACGTTTATGGTCTTTATTAAACATGTTGAACACTAACCACACTGCGCTTTGGTCCGATCCTTCGTCCACAGAAGAAAACCGTTACACCTTCTGGAAACAGAAGATGCTCTACAGGAATGACGGAGTCCATCCAAATCATCTTGGCGCCTGGACTCTGTCCACGCATTTCAAGGCTGCGTTGAAATAATGACTGGTAAATGAATCAAGACTAGCTCAGTTAATCCTTACCATTGTGACAATGAGTCGTCTTAATGCAGCATCAAATGTACATGATCTTAGGGGCATTGGCAAACACAATGTAAGTCATTTAATTTATGTACCCCTAATTGCACCAAATACATCTGTTTATCCTACAGCTATTGTAAGCAGTAATCATGAGCTTATAAACCAGAGTTACACTGTTAGCACTGAGCCGGTGTGCAATAGTAGGAAGACAACGTGCACCTCGCCCTGCACTATCAGCTCCAATGTAAATAACATGAGAACGTCTACCTCTGATAAGCTTCCCAGTAAAGCATTAAAAACAACTGATATTGCTAACTACTTTAATGACTTTTTCATTGGAAAGATAAGCAAACTTAGAGATGACATGCCAGCAACAAACACTGACACTACACATCCAAGTATATCGGACCAAATATATGAAAGACAAGAATTGTACACTTGAATTCCGAAAGTTAGTGTGGAAGAGGTGAAGAAATTATTGTTGCCTATCAACAATGACAAGCCACCGGGGTCCGGCAAACTGGATGGAAAATTACTGAGGACAAATATCAGACAATATTTCCACATCTTCAATTTAAGCCTAATAGAGAGCGTGTGCCATCAGGCATAAAGGGAAGCTAAAGTCATTCCGCTACCCAAGAATAGTAAAGCCCCCTTTACTGGCTCAAATAGCCGAACAATCAGCCTGTTACCAACCCTCAGTAAATTTCTGGAAAAAATTGTGTTTGACCAGATACAATGCTATTTCACAGTAAACAAGTTGACAACAGAATTTCAGCATGCTTATAGGGAAGGACACTCAGCAAGCACTTACACAAATGACTGATGATCGGCTGAGAGAAATTGATGATACAATTATTGTGGATTATACTGAATGGACATTTTTGCAGGGGTTGATATATTGTTGTAACGGGGGAAAAAAAAATCAGGCATGAAATTTCAACGTGGAAATTACAAATGTCAGAAACCTTTTTAAACCTCAAATAAAATACAAGTTCTCCGCCGAAAGGGTGATCAAATGAAGATCCTACTTCTGTATAAAACAGTAGGCCACAGACTACGGGGGATGATGGCTGCTGTAACCGTTGTAGACACACTTTGGTGAAACCACTGTTCCCAAACGATTACAGTAGAACCAAACAGAGGGCAGAGAAAACTTTGCTGAGAAAAGAAAAGGTCTGGCTTCTATCAGTCAACAAGTGAAAATACTTTATTGCTCAATTAACATCTCCTGGTTTATTCATTCACTCACTGAGCCAGGAACAGAATAGGCCTCAACAGCATCAAAGTAGTAACAACCTCCCTCTAATCTGATGGAGTCATTGATCAACGTGAGGGGATTGTTACCCTTAGAAAAACCTTCACTAACCATCTGGCCCCTGATATTTTTCCTCAGAAAAGACCCAAGTCCTTCACCTGTCATCTGAAAGGATCTGCATAGAGGAAGGTGGTACATATTTTCCAGAACCTTGACAGGATGCTCCATCATCTTGACTTGATGTTCAGCATGTAAAGTAGCTACATGTACAGTGGGACATAAGAGAGACCTTACCAAGGTCTGCTCCTAGTTAAAGCTGAAATGTGTAACTTTTGGGGCTACCTGGCCAAATTCACATAGAAATGTGAGTTATAGATCTGTTATTCTCATTGAAAGCAAGTCTAAGAAGTGGTAGATCTGCTCTATGTGCGTTATTTATATTCTTCCCATTCTTAAGTTTAGTTTTTGCATTTTACTTTCAGCTGAAAATACTATATTTTTGGTTATGGAAAATATATTTCACAGCAGTTTAGATAATCATTGTACTATCTACACTATACTTGCTTGTTTTGTCACATAAAATTCTATTAGTTCGCCTAACTTCAGTTTATCAACCTGTAAATGGCAGAAAGAGATTTCTGCATAGTGCATCTTTAACATTTCAGAATATGGATTAATGATGAAAATAACTGATTGAATCAACGTTGTCATTTCAACCAAAAAAATGAAATGTGATGACGTTGAATTAGCGTGGAAAGCTGATTGGATTTGAAAAAAATAATTTAACATTTTTTTTCACTCAACTTTTAACCTTAATCCAATGACATGGTTAAATGTTTTGTTGATTTCACATTAGTTGACAACTCAACCAAATGTAAATCAAAATTAGACGTTGAACTGACGTTTGTGCCTAGTAGGAAGGGTTTCAATCATAAGGGAAAACATTTATTTGAAAGTACACACTGGAATGACATAATTTATTTAAATGCCAGACTAAACTGTAAATAAAGTGTGGTAGCCCTAGCCCTAACCATAATATAACCAGTGTCTCATAACTGTCTGAAGATGACAACACACCAAGACAAATTCTCGCCGTCCCAGGAGTTCCTTGGCTAGGACAGTCCCTCCTCCGGGGTTAGGGTTAGGAGAGACATACTCAGTCCTGGTGCCAAACCACAGGTTGCCGGCACACAGTCTTGCCAGAGAGCACGGTGATTGATCCTGGAGGGTTGAGCTAGCATTCTAATTGGTGGATAGTACCGCGCCAGGCCAGACAGCAGCAACAATGGGGGACGGACACACATGGAGTATTTAGGACCACACGGTGACAAACAGACTGGAAAGTAATAATGCTAGCAGCACAACACCTTGGAGATGCAGCCCAGTGCGGACAGTGGAAAGATGACTTCAGAGGGCTGAGTTCCACTAAGCCAGCCAGCACAAGAAATACAACTAAGTACTTCTATATGAGGAAAGCTCTCCATGAAAAGTCATCAGGATTAAACCTCCAACTGGGTGTCATTGGCAAAGTCTCTGCTACAGTTCTGCTCTCTCATCCTTAAGAAAATACTATAGATCAGGCCTGGGCAATTATTTTCCATGGAGGGCCACATTAGAATATATTTTGTGCCATCGCAGGACAGAATCATATTACAGGATAATACATCATGTGTATGACTGTGTTGACAGATATATCTTCTGTAAATCACATCCAGATATGCTATTTATTTTACTGTTTTAACATGCACAGAAATAAACCACGTCCATGTTCTCCTTTTGGTAGGTATTTTCATTATTAAACTTGCAATGAACTACATGGAGGGAAAAGTACACTGTGCAGTCAGCACCACGGACAGAACTCTTAACGGCTATGCACAACAACACAAGGAAAGGGAGAGAGCTCAACATTACATTTAAATTACTCAAATCAGTGTGAGGAGTGAAGTCTCTGAGGGACATTGACTAGAGCAGTGAAGTCAGGTATAGTTTCTGACGTCGCTATGAGCAGGATTGCTGAGAGGTGAGAGTCAGTAAGAGATGAACTGTGCCTTGACATGTTATATTTCATCACTGAAAATGTCTGTTCACCTACATAGGTTGACCCAAACAGGACAAAACATCTTCTGAACATGACTCTTAATCTTTGGAAAGTTTTGTTCATCGAGAGATGCATAGAACCTTGTCAGTGACATTGTTTTGAATGGTTCTCCAATCACTGCATCAGACTGAATATCGATAAGCTGGAGTTGGAGGTCAGTGGGAGTGTTATCCACATTGAAGGTGAAAGGAGAGTAAACCAACAGCATGTAATTATCCAACACTTTGAAATCCTCAAAACAATGCGAAAACTCACTATTCAAAGTACGCAGCAGTGATGTATACCTCTCCAGCTGGTCATCTGATAGGGAACAGACTAGTAGTGTCAGAAGGTGGGTGAGATTGTTGGCTTCTACTTGGCGGGTCAGGAGGAGTAATTTTCTCTTGAAGGCTTTGACAAGGCTGTACATCTGATGGGCAAAAAGGCCCTTCCTTTGTAGTTTGGAATTCCGTTCATTCATGAGGGCCATGATGTCCACGTTGAAGGCACAAATAGCCAACCATTCTGTATCTTGCAGTTGAGGGAAATCCACATATTTTCCTTTAATTTGCAAAAACTCAGCAATCTCCAACTCCAGGTCCCACACCTTTTTAAGCACCTTCCCCAAACTAGGCCATCTCATGTTTGTGTGGTAGGGGAGATCTGCATGACCCGACTGACTCTTCCAACAGTGAGACAAACTGTCTGTGTGGTAGGGGAGATCTGCATGACCCGAATGTCTCTTCCAACAGTGAGACAAACTGTCTGTGTGGTAGGGGAGATCTGCATGACCCGAATGTCTCTTCCAACAGTGAGACAAACTGTCTGTGTGGTAGGGGAGATCTGCATGACCCGAATGTCTCTTCCAACAGTGAGACAAACTGTCTGTGTGGTAGGGGAGATCTGCATGACCCGAATGTCTCTTCCAACAGTGAGACAAACTGTCTGTGTGGTAGGGGAGATCTGCATGACCCGAATGTCTCTTCCAACAGTGAGACAAACTGTCTGTGTGGTAGGGGAGATCTGCATGACCCGAATGTCTCTTCCAACAGTGAGACAAACTGTCTGTGTGGTAGGGGAGATCTGCATGACCCGAATGTCTCTTCCAACAGTGAGACAAACTGTCTGTGTGGTAGGGGAGATCTGCATGACCCGAATGTCTCTTCCAACAGTGAGACAAACTGTCTGTGTGGTAGGGGAGATCTGCATGACCCGAATGTCTCTTCCAACAGTGAGACAAACTGTCTGTGTGGTAGGGGAGATCTGCATGACCCGAATGTCTCTTCCAACAGTGAGACAAACTGTCTGTGTGGTAGGGGAGATCTGCATGACCCGGATGTCTCTTCCAACAGTGAGACAAACTGTCTGTGTGGTAGGGGAGATCTGCATGACCCGAATGTCTCTTCCAACAGTGAGACAAACTGTCTGTGTGGTAGGGGAGATCTGCATGACCCGAATGTCTCTTCCAACAGTGAGACAAACTGGTTTAAAGATTTTGCTCTTATGAAGTGTACCACTTTAGTGACTGTATCCACAACATGGCTCATTTTCAGAACACATTGACAGAGCACCTCCTGATGAATAATGCAATGCAGGAAAATTATTTTCTGATCTAGGTTCAGCTCAGCTACTTGATATTGTCTCCTTTTCAAAAGGGGGGCACCCGTCAGCAGTCACACTGGATAACTTTCAAAACTCAGTCCTAGCTTTGCCACACACTTATTAACCTCCTTCAATAAATCTTTCCCTGTGGTTGTGCTCTTCACGTGCATCACTGCTCACATGCATCACTGCTCTCATCCAGGGCCAAGGAGAAATAGGTGAAATCCTGTATCTTGCCTTTCAACTGTTGTTCCATATTTTCTGCGATGTCCTCAACATGGCGTGTCACTCTTCGACAGGGAAACATTTTCAAACAGCTCTTTCTTGTCGGGTCAAAGTATTGCTGCAGTGTCAATTTTTTTTATTTTTATGAATTCACCCTCGGCGAATGGGGTAAGTACAAAGAAATTTAGCAATTTTGTGGGACAGTAAATAGCTAGCTCTTGCAATCTCGTTGTTTGCTGAATGCAGTTTTGTGAAAAGTCCTTGCTGCTTTTGCAACTAAGAAAGCAACTCTTTCGATGCACTTGCCCTCTGCCCAGAAGACATATTCCTATATTTCTCTGCTTCATCTAGAGTGTCGGGACAAGTTGTAGTCTTACAAGACAACGATGCTCTCTTTGCACACTAAGCACACAGCTTTCCCTGATACCTCAATAAAGACATATTTCAATGTCCACTCTCGCTGGAACACCCTACATTCATTGTCTACTTTACTTTTCTTTGAACTCTTTGAAGTACTCGTTTTTGTGCAATTTCTAGCTAGCTACTATTTGTAACTGTGACGTGTGTGTCCGTCACTGTCTGTCCTCGTGCAGTTGTTATTTATACGTGCCTTCAAAATAAATGTCCCCCAAGCGGTGGGAGTTAAATCGTTACACAAAGGCGAGTGTTCATTGGGCTTTTAATTTGTGTAACAAATACTTTTTTCAAAACTTTACAATCACAAAATCTTTATGTGATCTGAACATGATTCTGCTGGCCGTATTGAATCAGGTCGAGGGCTCTTTGCCCAGGCCTGCAGTATATCATTACCGTGTCACGGTGCTGACTTTTGCCCAATACCTGCAGCAAAAGCCTCTTTTAGTTACTTCGTTGTAACAAGGGCCTAGCCGTGTGGCCCTACCAACCCTTCTATTTATTCGTAATGGCCCTTCGCGTGAGTTGGGTTTGTTCCTTCGTTCACGTTGTCACTCCCTTATTTTCCAGTCTAGTATGAGGTCTTAGATAGAATATTTAAATAGGAGTATATCTGAGTGTTATGGATTCCTCCTATATTTCCTTACTTTCAAGATTATTTACCTCTGTATGTATAAATACCTAATAACTTCTTCTATTAGTTATTATGCTCGTCAGCTAGTAGTCACTTGGAAACTAGTATTGGTATATGTTTTGACTCTCCTAAAAATATATTATTGTCCACACAATGAAATATTATTTAGTGCAATCACTTTAACCTATACCCAGGGTCACTGAGAGTGTCAGTGAGAGTGTCAAAGGCATTTGCTCTCCAGATGTTAATCTGGCCTAGTTGTCAAAGTTTCAAGCTTTTATTGGGGCGGCAGGGTAGCCTAGTGGTTAGAGCATTGGACTAGTAATCGGAAGGTTGTGAGTAGCAAACCCCCGAGCTGAAAAGGTACAAATCTGTCGTTCTGTCCCTGAACATGCAGTTAACCCACTGTTCCCAGGCCTTCATTGAAAATAAGAATGTGTTCTTTAACTGACTTGCCTGGTTAAATAAAGGTAAAATAAAATAAAAAAATAATAATTAGGTCACTCTGTTTGTCTTATACACATTATTACAATTCAATGGTTATACAGTTTCTTAACACAACAATAATGCTTAATCAATCCTCAAAGCTTTAAGCTATGCCAGATAATATTGCAAAACTTTAAATGCGTTAACACTTCTAACAATACTGACTAAATAGCAAAAATAGTCAAATTACCTAAAATGCTCAGCCCCTTGGTCACTTTCCTGTAATCGATATTCTCACAGCACTAACGCTAGATTCCAAATTTTAATATTTTAATACACTTCCAACTCTGTGTATAGACTCAATATATTGTAACTGGTATTTGGCTGTTTCCTTGTATTGCTAATCACTTCTGGTCCTGATGTCTCACTGTGTGAATGCCGCTTTGTCTGTGATCAAGAGGTGTCGAGACCCCTGTGTTTCGGGTTCACAAAGTTCAACCAGGTCGCTTCACATAGTGATCCAATAAGTACTTAGGCAAAATTATCCAGTTCTCAAATATTGTTCTAGTCTAACAAAAAGCGTATAGTGCAATAGTAAATTTACCTATGATGATTCTCCATATGAAGTCTGTCTCATATGTCAGTGAGGATCATGCCTCTCTTATGATCTCTGTTCTCTTTATATACCTTTTTACAGGGGATGCTTACACCGGCTGCTTACACCGGCACTGTAGACTGCTTACACCGGCACTGTAGACTGCTTACACCGGCACTGTAGACTGCTTACACCGGCACTGTAGACTGCTTACACCGGCACTGTAGACTGCTTACACCGGCACTGTAGATTGCTTACACCGGCTGCTTACACCGGCACTGTAGACTGCTTACACCGGCTGCTTACACCGGTACTGTAGATTGCTTACACCGGCTGCTTACACCGGCACTGTAGATTGCTTACACCGGCTGCTTACACTGGCACTGTAGATTGCTTACACCGGCTGCTTACACCGGCACTGTAGACTGCTTACACCGGCACTGTAGATTGCTTACACCGGCACTGTAGACTGCTTACACCGGCACTGTAGAAGGCTTACACCGGCACTGTAGATTGCTTACACCGGCACTGTAGACTGCTTACACCGGCGCTGTAGACTGCTTACACCGGCACTGTAGACTGCTTACACCGGCACTGTAGACTGCTTACACCGGCACTGTAGACTGCTTACACCGGCACTGTAGATTGCTTACACCGGCTGCTTACACCGACACTGTAGACTGCTTACACCGGCACTGTAGACTGCTTACACCGGCACTGTAGACTGCTTACACCGGCACTGTAGACTGCTTACACCGGCACTGTAGACTGCTTACACCGGCACTGTAGAAGGCTTACACCGGCACTGTAGAAGGCTTACACCGGCACTGTAGAAGGCTTACACCGGCACTGTAGATTGCTTACACCGGCACTGTAGACTGCTTACACCGGCACTGTAGATTGCTTACACCGGCACTGTAGACTGCTTACACCGGCACTGTAGATTGCTTACACCGGCACTGTAGAAGGCTTACACCGGCTGCTTACACCGGCACTGTAGACTGCTTACACCGGCACTGTAGATTGCTTACACCGGCACTGTAGACTGCTTACACCGGCACTGTAGACTGCTTACACCGGCACTGTAGATTGCTTACACCGGCACTGTAGACTGCTTACACCGGCACTGTAGACCTCTTACACCGGCACTGTAGACTGCTTACACCGGCACTGTAGACTGCTTACACCGGCACTGTAGACTGCTTACACCGGCACTGTAGACTGCTTACACCGGCACTGTAGACTGCTTACACCGGCACTGTAGATTGCTTACACCGGCACTGTAGACTGCTTACACCGGCACTGTAGATTGCTTACACCGGCACTGTAGAAGGCTTACACCGGCTGCTTACACCGGCACTGTAGACTGCTTACACCGGCACTGTAGACTGCTTAGACCGGCACTGTAGATTGCTTACACCGGCACTGTAGACTGCTTACACCGGCACTGTAGACTGCTTAGACCGGCACAGTAGACTGCTTACACCGGCACTGTAGACTGCTTACACCGGCACTGTAGACTGCTTACACCGGCACTGTAGATTGCTTACACCGGCTGCTTACACCGGCACTGTAGACTGCTTACACCGGCACTGTAGACTGCTTACACCGGCACTGTAGACTGCTTACACCGGCACTGTAGATTGCTTACACCGGCACTGTAGATTGCTTACACCGGCTGCTTACACCGACACTGTAGACTGCTTACACCGGCACTGTAGACTGCTTACACCGGCACTGTAGACTGCTTACACCGGCACTGTAGACTGCTTACACCGGCACTGTAGAAGGCTTACACCGGCACTGTAGAAGGCTTACACCGGCACTGTAGATTGCTTACACCGGCACTGTAGACTGCTTACACCGGCACTGTAGATTGCTTACACCGGCACTGTAGACTGCTTACACCGGCACTGTAGATTGCTTACACCGGCACTGTAGATTGCTTACACCGGCTGCTTACACCGGCACTGTAGACTGCTTACACCGGCACTGTAGACTGCTTACACCGGCACTGTAGACTGCTTACACCGGCACTGTAGAAGGCTTACACCGGCACTGTAGAAGGCTTACACCGGCACTGTAGAAGGCTTACACCGGCACTGTAGATTGCTTACACCGGCACTGTAGACTGCTTACACCGGCACTGTAGAAGGCTTACACCGGCACTGTAGAAGGCTTACACCGGCACTGTAGATTGCTTACACCGGCACTGTAGACTGCTTACACCGGCACTGTAGACTGCTTACACCGGCACTGTAGACTGCTTACACCGGCACTGTAGACTGCTTACACCGGCACTGTAGACTGCTTACACCGGCACTGTAGATTGCTTACACCGGCTGCTTACACCGACACTGTAGACTGCTTACACCGGCACTGTAGACTGCTTACACCGGCACTGTAGACTGCTTACACCGGCACTGTAGACTGCTTACACCGGCACTGTAGACTGCTTACACCGGCACTGTAGACTGCTTACACCGGCACTGTAGACTGCTTACACCGGCACTGTAGATTGCTTACACCGGCTGCTTACACCGACACTGTAGACTGCTTACACCGGCACTGTAGACTGCTTACACCGGCACTGTAGACTGCTTACACCGGCACTGTAGACTGCTTACACCGGCACTGTAGACTGCTTACACCGGCACTGTAGACTGCTTACACCGGCACTGTAGATTGCTTACACCGGCTGCTTACACCGACACTGTAGACTGCTTACACCGGCACTGTAGACTGCTTACACCGGCACTGTAGACTGCTTACACCGGCACTGTAGACTGCTTACACCGGCACTGTAGACTGCTTACACCGGCACTGTAGACTGCTTACACCGGCACTGTAGATTGCTTACACCGGCTGCTTACACCGACACTGTAGACTGCTTACACCGGCACTGTAGACTGCTTACACCGGCACTGTAGACTGCTTACACCGGCACTGTAGACTGCTTACACCGGCACTGTAGACTGCTTACACCGGCACTGTAGACTTACACCGCTTACACCGGCACTGTAGACTGCTTACACCGGCACTGTAGACTGCTTACACCGGCACTGTAGACTGCTTACACCGGCACTGTAGACTGCTTACACCGGCACTGTAGACTGCTTACACCGGCACTGTAGACTGCTTACACCGGCACTGTAGACTGCTTACACCGGCACTGTAGACTGACTGTAGACTGCTACACCGGCACTGTAGATTGCTTACACCGGCTGCTTACACCGACACTGTAGACTGCTTACACCGGCACTGTAGACTGCTTACACCGGCACTGTAGACTGCTTACACCGGCACTGTAGACTGCTTACACCGGCACTGTAGACTGCTTACACCGGCACTGTAGAAGGCTTACACCGGCACTGTAGAAGGCTTACACCGGCACTGTAGACTGCTTACACCGGCACTGTAGACTGCTTACACCGGCACTGTAGATTGCTTACACCGGCACTGTAGACTGCTTACACCGGCACTGT
The DNA here is from genome assembly GCF_036934945.1 of Oncorhynchus masou masou. Classification (NCBI taxonomy): domain Eukaryota; kingdom Metazoa; phylum Chordata; class Actinopteri; order Salmoniformes; family Salmonidae; genus Oncorhynchus; species Oncorhynchus masou. The sequence continues at coordinate 82,701,912 of NC_088217.1, read as the reverse complement.
AGATTGCTTACACCGGCACTGTAGAAGGCTTACACCGGCTGCTTACACCGGCACTGTAGACTGCTTACACCGGCACTGTAGACTGCTTACACCGGCACTGTAGATTGCTTACACCGGCACTGTAGACTGCTTACACCGGCACTGTAGAAGGCTTACACCGGCTGCTTACACCGGCACTGTAGACTGCTTACACCGGCACTGTAGATTGCTTACACCGGCACTGTAGACTGCTTACACCGGCACTGTAGACTGCTTACACCGGCACTGTAGACTGCTTACACCGGTAGACACTGTAGACTGCTTACACCGGCACTGTAGACTGCTTACACCGGCACTGTAGAAGGCTTACACCGGCACTGTAGATTGCTTACACCGGCACTGTAGACTGCTTACACCGGCACTGTAGACTGCTTACACCGGCACTGTAGACTGCTTACACCGGTAGACTGCACTGTAGACTGCTTACACCGGCACTGTAGACTGCTTACACCGGCACTGTAGATTGCTTACACCGCTGCTTACACCGACACTGTAGACTGCTTACACCGGCACTGTAGACTGCTTACACCGGCACTGTAGACTGCTTACACCGGCACTGTAGACTGCTTACACCGGCACTGTAGACTGCTTACACCGGCACTGTAGACTGCTTACACCGGCACTGTAGAAGGCTTACACCGGCACTGTAGATTGCTTACACCGGCACTGTAGACTGCTTACACCGGCACTGTAGATTGCTTACACCGGCACTGTAGACTGCTTACACCGGCACTGTAGATTGCTTACACCGGCACTGTAGAAGGCTTACACCGGCTGCTTACACCGGCACTGTAGACTGCTTACACCGGCACTGTAGATTGCTTACACCGGCACTGTAGACTGCTTACACCGGCACTGTAGACTGCTTACACCGGCACTGTAGACTGCTTACACCGGCACTGTAGATTGCTTACACCGGCTGCTTACACCGACACTGTAGACTGCTTACACCGGCACTGTAGACTGCTTACACCGGCACTGTAGACTGCTTACACCGGCACTGTAGACTGCTTACACCGGCACTGTAGACTGCTTACACCGGCACTGTAGAAGGCTTACACCGGCACTGTAGAAGGCTTACACCGGCACTGTAGACTGCTTACACCGGCACTGTAGACTGCTTACACCGGCAGTGTAGACTGCTTACACCGGCACTGTAGACTGCTTACACCGGCACTGTAGAAGGCTTACACCGGCACTGTAGAAGGCTTACACCGGCACTGTAGACTGCTTACACCGGCACTGTAGACTGCTTACACCGGCAGTGTAGACTGCTTACACCGGCACTGTAGACTGCTTACACCGGCACTGTAGACTGCTTACACAGGCACTGTAGACTGCTTACACCGGCACTGTAGAAGGCTTACACCGGCACTGTAGAAGGCTTACACCGGCACTGTAGACTGCTTACACCGGCACTGTAGATTGCTTACACCGGCACTGTAGAAGGCTTACACCGGCTGCTTACACCGGCACTGTAGACTGCTTACACCGGCACTGTAGACTGCTTACACCGGCACTGTAGAAGGCTTACACCGGCTGCTTACACCGGCACTGTAGACTGCTTACACCGGCACTGTAGAAGGCTTACACCGGCTGCTTACACCGGCACTGTAGACTGCTTACACCGGCACTGTAAGTCGCTTATTACGTAATCTTAGACCTGTGTCTAAACGGAAGCTTCCTATTCTAAACCTAGGTCATGCACTACTAACTCCCACATTGCTGCTTCTGTGTTACTGTTGGCTGATTCTACTTGATGATACCAGCTGGTTGTTTCTACCACTGGAGGTGGCGTAGGTGGCATGTCAAGCTTCAGCTGGGAGAAGTCTATGATAGGTATCTCCTCTGCTTCCCCCTGTTGTCCAGTTTCTGCAGGTGTGGTCCATGGTTCCATGAGGTCCCGTGGATGCCCTGTGTTGTTGTCCCCATTGCTTGATGGAGTGGGCAGATTCTTTTTGGCTCTTGTCACAACCGATTTCCACTCCGTCGCCAATAAGACTTAAATACATTACGACAACACTGCATGGCAAATAATTGCGCAGAAGTACCAGAGATAGCCCAAAATAGAAATGACAGAAAGAAATGACAGAAATATTGGTATATGTCATTGATAGGGTTTATAATTCTGCCTCAGACTGTAAACAAACCAATTGGACAACTCAACATTATCTTCATTTGTGGGAAAAGGGACATTTGGTGTATTCTCTTCCCCTGTATGGTGAGTTCACCTATTTCACCGTCAGTAAGGGCTAACTGCCTCTACCACAAGGATGTCTGGCTTACCACAGCAACCCATCTTTGGTATAACTGTAGCATAACATTGATGGGCCTCACCACATCAATGTGTCTTTGGGATAACTGTAGCATAACATTGATGGGCCTCACCACATCAATGTGTCTTTGGGATAACTGTAGCATAACATTGATGGGCCTCACCACATCAATGTGTCTTTGGGATAACTGTAGCATAACATTGATGGGCCTCACCACATCAATGTGTCTTTGGGATAACTGTAGCATAACATTGATGGGCCTCACCACATCAATGTGTCTTTGGGATAACTGTAGCATAACATTGATGGGCCTCACCACATCCATGTGTCTTTGGGATAACTGTAGCATAACATTGATGGGCCTCACCACATCCATGTGTCTTTGGGATAACTGTAGCATAACATTGATGGGCCTCACCACATCAATTTGTCTTTGAGTGTATCAAACTCCAGTAGCAGAGCAGCTGAGGATCAACAAGATGAAAGACGGTACCACAGAATCACCACTGGAACATCCTAAAATGGCTCTGTGTCTGACAGAGACTACTGTGGCTGTGTTTGGGTTCGTGGTTGAGATGGGCGATGATCTAATGTTGTGAGCTCAGAGAGAGAGAGACTGGCATGGACTTACTGCTGTCTCAGCCTCCCTCCTCTGCTCTCTCCTCTGTCTCCTCTCCGTCACCTCTTTCCTCTCCTCCCCTTGCAGTCTTCTCTCAGTCTCCTCTCCTCTCCGCTGTCCTTTCTCCTCTCCCTCCCTCCTGTCCTTTCCTCTCCCCTCTCTTCTCAGTCTCCTCTGTCTCCTCTCAGTCTTTTCACTCCTCTGTCTCCTCCTCTTCTCTTCTCCTCTCAGTCTCTTCTCCGGTCCTGTCCTCTGCTTTGCTCTCTTTACTTCTCCTCTTCTTTTCTCCTACTCTCCTCCCCACAGTCTGCCTCGATAAAATTCCCTGCAGCCTCCCGTGAGGCCTACTCAAAGTCATCGGGAGAAGTTTGATGACCAGACCGCACTTTAAAACCCAGCAGACGAAGGGAGGATGATGCTCCTGTTGCAATTGAGGAGTGAAATACCACCCTCTTCAGCAAACGTCCTGATAAACGATCTGTCGACACACTGGGATCCTGGAAGCGTGCGGTGGACTGCTTGCCCGGTGGACTATTCCTAAAAACAAACGCATACTTCCAGATCCCTCCACCGCCCTCGTAAAATAGGTCTCCTTCTTTCAGACACTCATTGGTGGAGAGGTAGCTAGGCCAGTTGCCAGGTAACAGGAAGCCAGTTGCCAGGTAACAGGAAGCCAGTTTCCTGGTAAAGAGTACAAGTATAACCCAAGAACCATTGGGACCCCTGGCATAAAAATAAGATAATATAGACCCTATTCAAATGTCTAGAAACGGATAGGTAGAAATGGAACCCGCTCGTAAATCTCCTGAACAGACTGGAAGATGGCGCAGAACCTCACAGAGAAAGACCTGGAGCAGCGGGGGGAGAGAGTGGTTGTATCTGTCCAAACCACCTGTAAACAAGTTTTCTCCAACTCTCGAGTCACAACAATGGACCGGTCCGCTGCCAAACCAGATCTTAAATAAGCCACACAGAAACAAGAGTTATTAGCAAGAGCCTTGGGGAGGTAGAAACAGTGATTCCAAACAGTACTGAAATCATTAAGACTACTCTTGTTCAAAAAGGGTTCATTGGCTGACCCCATAGAAGAACCCTTTTTGGTTCCAGGTAGTACTCTTTACACAGAGGGTTCTAGATGAAACCCAAAAGTGTTCTACCTGGAACCAAAAAGGGTTCTTCAAAGGGCTCTCTATGGGGACAGCCGAATTAGACTTTTTTTTCCCTAAGAGTGTATATTAAACCTCTGAGACATGGTAGGGTCTGTAGTCCAAGGTTTGTAGTCCCAGGTCTGTAGTCCAAGAGAGGAATACATACAGTACATTCCAGGAACTCTACTTATACAGTATATCTTAAAGGTTGAGTATATCCTGTGAATATGCCTCAAAGACCCTAAAGTTCGACAAAGCTCAAGCTGTAAAACTTTAGAGACTCAATCACTACTCTGCTCTGAGACTCCAATAAAAATGTATTTTGACATGACTGTCTTACACACTGATAAGAATATATATATAATTGTGAGTTGAAGCATTTCCTTGTGAGAGCATAACTTGGCTGGGGTTGAGGCCCCCGGAGGACGCCAGGAAATTAAACACCATCACTTGTCAGAATGTTTTCTATTTCTTGGAGGAGAAGGAATCCGTTTCCCCAGTCATGTGTGCTGAAGAGGCTTAGGCTCAATGTGATGGACAATCATGGGAATGACGCCTTTCAGGAAACAAACCCACTCAAACAAAGGTTTAATTCACCCAGAGTGAGCAGCAATAGTACATTACTTAGCAGACACAGGAAGTCACCTAAGTGGAGCGTTTGAAAAAAAAAGTTACCTTGATTACTGCACACTAAGTGCAAGGATCGTAACAAATTCTTAAATCCAAATTCTTGTTCAACTTCAATGGCAGTGATAGAGAGTATAACTGAGTGCAACACCTTTCAGTCTAACTGCTGTTTGTTCGAAAAATGAAAGTGTGGAAAACCCTTATCTCTCAGCTAGAATGTTCCTTCCGAGCCGGATATCATACAAATAACAGCCTTGTTCGAATTTGATCATTGAGACACTCTGGACCCCTCATGTGTGTCGTCTGAACACAAGACCTAAACCAGTTCAGACAGAAAACCAAAGAGCAGAGCAGTAAAATACAGAAACCGGACATAATCCAACCTGTGGTATAATTACAATGATTCTCTGAACGCATCAGAGAGAGACGTCTGTCTGCCGTCATCATGTCACGATGCAGTAACCCCTCAACTATTTCAACCATCGCAGCTGTGAGCAATTATGAAAATGATATTTGATGTTTAGATTATTTCTACAGACAGAGCACTGCTAATCCTCTCCTGACTGTTCCAAGAACTGCTGCTCCAGTGGTCCGTCACAACCAAAACATGTTTGCTCCAAGAAAAGTCCCCGACCTCTCGACTCCCACGCTAAACGGGTGTAGAAACGAACCTCTGCGGACGGAGTAGCCTCCTGTTCAACCCAGCGGGGGAAGCACAGGCTGGTGCTGACCGCATCTCCAAGAGGAAAAACTGATAAGGTACGGTGGGTCTTAGGTTGATAGAGTAGTAAATGAACAACTTGATTCCCACTGTCAAAGAAGACCAACGCATCTGACATCTGACGTTTACAAGGCATCTGAAAGTCTTCACATGGTGTGAAAACAGAATTAGCAGCAGTAATTGCAGTGTTACTGTACCTCATAACTAGTGTAATATCATTTTGCAGTTACCCCGATGTAACGGCTTTCTTCTGTGGACGAAGGAGAGGACCAAAGCGCAACGTGGTTAGTGTTCATCATGTTTAATATAGACGATAAACGTGAACACTACAAAATAACAAATGTGGAAAAACCGAAACAGTTCTGTCTGGTGCAGACACACGAAGACAGAAGACAATCACCCACAAAAACCCAACACAAAACAGGCTACCTAAATTTGGTTCCCAATAAGAGACAATGACTAACACCTGCCTCTGATTGAGAACCATATCAGGCCAAACATAGAAACGGGAAAACTAGACTCACAACATAGAATGCCCACTCAGCTCACATCCTGACCAACACTAAAACAAAGAAAACACAAAAGAACTATGGTCAGAACGTGACACCCGGAATAATGTCTATGTAATATGGTTGCATATCTATATGGTTGTATACGGTTCTATGTAATATGGTTGCATATCTATATGGTTGTATACGGTTCTATGTAATATGGTTGCATACCTTTGCACCCCAGTATCTCTACTTGCACATTCATCTTCTGCACATCAATCACTCCAGTGTTTAATTGCTATATTGTCATCATTTCACCACTACGGCCTATTTATTGCCGTACCTCCCTTATCTTACCTCATCTGCACACACTGTATATAGACTTTTCTATTGTGTTATTGACTGTATGTTTGTTTATTCCATGTGTAACTCGGTGTTGTTGTTTGTGTCACACTGCTTTGCTTTATCTTGGCCAGGTCGCAGTTGTAAATGAGAACTTGTTCTCAACTGGCCTGCCTACCTGGTTAAATAAAGGTGAGATAAAAAATAATATTAAAATAAATCTATGTGCACTTGGCGTCTACATCACAACTATTATAGAGATACTCTAAGACCAGATCAGCAGTATAATGGCTATAAAACAAGTCTCAGTACCAGGCACCATAAACATGGTTATTTGAACCACCAGTGAAGTGTGGCAGAGACCTTACATATGGCTCATGGCTATAGACACACAGAGGATAAATAACTAGCAAAAATGCCATAAAGAGTAATTCCACCTATTGTCTGTCTTTTGGATGGTGGCCAACAACAGACTTTGTGCTTTCAGTGTACATGATCTAAAGCAACAGTTCTCAATGCCAGTCCTGAAGCGTCTGCAGGTTTTGTTGAAAAAATGCGTTCAAATCTGTAGTGCAACAACAATGCTTGTGACTTTGATGGCATCACCAGTAAACCTGGTTACTGTGCAACTGCATAGGCTTCCAGGTTGGATGGGCATTGTGTCAAGAAGCAGTGCGGCTTGGTTGGGTCTCTCCCGAGACCGTACGGGAGTTGCAGCGATGAGACAAGACTGTAACTACCAATTGGATACCACGAAATTGGGTAGAAAAAATGGGGTATTTTTTTTTTTTTTTTTTTACATCTGTATAGGACCCTAAAAAGTTGTCAACAGTGTATGTTTGTGATGACTAGCACCCCTAAAGGCCTTATCAATGTGTGTGTTTGTGATGATGTCATAGAAATATAGAATCCTGAGAATCAAAGGCATGGATAGTCAGTTCACAGTCCCTTAATCTCACATGATCACTGCCTTTTCATTCCTCTTCTCACAGTGAAACATTCTAGAGACTCGACACATCACCTGACATTCAGCTGTATTTAAGGAGAACAAAGCTGAGGGAACCTCCCTCCCCACTCTAAACAAACACCATATGTGTCTGTGGTGCTCACTGCTTTATCCAGCCCTGTAGCATAATGCAGTACCACCACCTCTAACTCACTCACTCACTCACTCACTCACTCACTCACTCACTCACTCACTCACTCACTCACTCACTCACTCACTCACTCACTCACTCACACACTCACACACTCACTCACACACACAACCAGGCCTCTTAAGGAAAAAGTGTTTCATTTTCCAGAACAGGAAAACACATGTTTTGACATCAACACTGTGGTGTAGGGCTATGGTGTATTTTGGAGTGATATTTTGGTGACAACTTAATTATGAGGAATCAATCATCAATGTTCTCTGTAAAATCACACATACAACATTCTGTAAATGTAATCACTATTCCAGCTGTCTCACTTCAGAGATGATTTCTCTACTCTATTGAGGTGGATGAAAAAGCTGTCGTGTGTCTGCCCCATGTTTGACTGACAGAAATCCTATACCAGGGGAGCATTCTCATAAAGTCCTTTGAATACTAGAGTCCTATGAAACTTGATTACCTTAGACTCTGGAAAGAGAAACACTTATATTTCAGTTTTATCAGAATGGAGAACTCACCTGTCCACTCAAGTTGTTCCAGCTCCACCACATTCACTAGCTAACTCAAAATATCCTCACTATAGCCCATGCCCTGCTGTAGGAGTGGTTATGTTGTTAAATCACACACATACTGTATAGTTCAGACCATATCACAGGTCCACCAGTTGAGTGTTTATATGGCTCTGAGGTCAGCATGGAGAGATGGCTGTAGCTGAAATAGGAAAGTCATTAAAGCACAAACCAGTTGTAGAGACCAGAAGTGGTTTTAACTAACTGAAATGAAGTGTGTCGACGAAACACAAAGATACTGTGTATAGTTTAACTCCGTAGTTCCCAGCCAGCTGATACAGAATGTATAGATCACAGGAGGCTGCTGAGGGGAGGACGGCTCATAATAATGGCCGGAACAAATGGAATGACATCAAACACATGGAAACCATGGAAACCATGTGTTGATGTATTTGATACCATTCCACCTATTCCACTCCCACCATTACCACAAGCCCGTTCTCCCAATTAAGGTGCCACCAACCTCCTGTGGTATAGATTATACTGCTATGTGACAATAACCTCAGATACTCCACGATCTACTATCGCTACGGCAACACACTGCTTGCCAGCCTCCCGAATCAAAGGGAAGTCTTTTGCATTGCTGCTTTTGTTGACACATGCCTGAAGTGAAAACACAGGCAAGGAAAAATCAGACTGGCCAGGCAGTCATCCATCTTTGTGATTTAACGCTAGCTGCCTGTTCGCCAAATACCCAGGAATTCCTCTCTTTAAAAGACACAGAGAAGAGAGGAGACCAGATTCACGGGAGAGAGCTAATTTATGAGTTGAGACATCATCCGCACAACATCAATCACTTCACAAGGGCTTTTTCTTAAACCCAGTTCAGCTCAGCTTAGCATGAGTCCTGCAGGACAATAAAAGGGAGGCATCTTTTCAATTAGCCTCTTCACAGGTAGTTGATGTTGACTGCCGCCAGAGTGGTGACCTGACATGACAGAGGGTGTGGATGAGAAGAGAACACCTTCCAGAAAGGTACTTGAGTCTGCAGCAGAGTCAAATATAATTTTAGTCATTCAGCATATGCTCTTCTCCAGAGCAACGTACAGTAGTGAGTGCATACATTTTTATACATTTCTGTGTACTGGTCCCCTATGAGAATCAAACCCACAACCCTGGCACTGAAAGCACCATGCTCTACCAACTGAGCTACACAGGAGGGCAGAGTGAGACGCAGACCCTCACTGAGTGTTCTGATTCTTTACAAAGAGCCAGTGATGGGAGAGGAGGGGAGGTGGAGGGGGCATGTTTATGAGCTTCAGTTCCTCTGTGAGATTCCACAGGTCTGACTGCTGTTTCCAGGTCTCTCTCTCTCCCCTCAGCAGCATAGCGTGGTCGGGTAACAGGACAGGAGACAGCTTCAATATAGCAGTAAGGATCAGGGGCACATCATGGTCCTATTAGCCTGTGTCTGTGGTGAGCCCCGCACCACTTCCAACACAGCAGGGTCTTCATAGGGGAGAAATCCTATAGAATGCACTCAGACATATTAAAATGACTATGACCACTTTGATGGTAAACCCCAGTTCAGACTGAAAACAGGACATGCCTCCATATGGTCCATAACACCACAGGAATATTCTATCAGCCATTCTGCTGTTCTTTAACATGCTAACTAACGCTCAAGTTCTTCCATGTTCGCAAAGAAGACACCAGACCAGACTATTCATGTGTCCTCTCCCTTCCCTTTTATTGCAAACTGGTGATGTTGTATGTTAATAAATGGTTGGAAATTGCTGTACACTTTAACCATAAAAGTGTGCACAGGTGCTTGATGAAATATCAATGTATCTCTTGGTGCAAACGAGATTTCCAAGCCACAAAAACAGCAATTAATAATGGCTTAGTTTACACTTAGCATTTTTATTTCTTAGCATTTCTTCTTTATTTCTTCAATTTCATGAAACCATGTGTGATGTAATTTCTACTGCTCCTTTCCCAGTCCTTGGCATCTTCAGGTATGAACTGGGAAAGGATTACTGATGCAGCACCCATCAATCCTCCCTCAATGGCTCACAATTAAACCCCACAATGGCTTTAAATAAAAGCGGACATATGAAAACAGGCAGAGGCCGGGATCCTCATCATCAGAAGCATTATTCTCTAATGTTTCCACCCTGGGCTGGTTTTAAATCACCACAGACCATTTTGTAATGGAGATGATTCTCTTTATTGAGAAGGGCAAGAGCAGAACCCCTGTGACTGTTCAGAGGAGTAACCTTTTCCATTAGAGAAAGAGATAGACGTTGCTGATGGGCAGTGGGTCTGGAGCTCAGCGAGATAGGAGGAGAGAGAGAGAGAGAGAGAGCGAGCGAGAGGGGGAGCTAGAGAAGCTACAAGCTCAGAACTACAGTAAGAAACAAGTTGGCATGGTAGATATCACTAATCACATGATCTCTCTCTCTCTACCCTTAAAGCCAGTCATATTTCTTCCACAGATGCCATTCGTCACTGGTCTTGGGATATATCCAAGAGGAACAAATTGACAAAGGCCTGCAACCTGGACTAAGGGGGAGATATAACATAGTAAATGAAAATCCTGGACACTCAAATTAGTATGATATGTTACGTTTGGTATGATATGTATTCATTTGTGGATGTCCATCATCCATTTTGTAGGATATGTTACAAATTACAATTTTTATGCTATTACAAATTAAAATTTTTATGCTGTTACAAATTGCAATTTGTTGTGGTTAACGTTAGCTAGGTGGCTAACGTTAGCTAGGTGGCTAACGTTAGCTAGGTGGCTAACGTTAGCTAGGCTAGGGGTTAGGATTAGGGGTTATATAATAGGGTTAAGGTTAAGAGTTAGGTTAAAGGGTTAAGGTTATAGGAAGGGTTAGCTAACAAGCTATATAGCTGCAAAGTAGCTAAAAAGTAATAATTAGCTGCAAAGTCGCTAATTAGCTAAAATAAAGTTATCCGTGATGAGATTTGTACAGGTTTTTGCCATCCAGTCTTATGTAAACATACCAAACATAACATATATTTCTAATTTGAGTGTCCCAGAATTTTGTTTACTATGTTACGTCTAGTCTATGAGAACAGCCTGGACAACGGCATCCTCAGAACACAGGAGGGCATGTTCATCGAATCAGGCCTTAGGGAGTCCAATCTATCTATCTACCTTTAGACAAAATGTTGTTGTTCATGGTACTGCTGTTGATGTGTTCTTAGTAGATGCCGGTGTGAATGTGAAAAACAAACTGTGATATAGAAAGTTACGTGACACAAGTAAAAACCTGTTCACTACTCATTGCCAATATAATGTAGGATGTGCACATTGGCACGGAGTGATTCTGCTGTCAGGTAAAAATGTTGTTTGAGATATAGTGTATAAGATATATCTACACTAATGTTACACACTACACTAGATCACTCCACACATCCTGTTTCTCAGAGGAAGAGCCTTGGCCACTCCTTGCCTCCATGCTCACAACACCCATCTAACCGAATGACACTGAACAGATATTATGGAGGGGGAAGAAGTGTGAAGGAGCAAGAGCTGTCAGAATGCCGGCATGGCCGGGGAATCCCTCTCTAATTTCCCTCCCGCCTTTTTTTGTGTATCCCGTGAAACAGTAGGGGGTGTGGATCCCAAAACCTTCGCCACACATGCCTTACATCGTCAGGCACACGTGGGGTCACAGCCCCCGGCACATGGCGAGGTTCCTAGGCACGTCACGAAATGTGATAAACTTTTGGGTCAGACTGACGAGCCCCCTGAAAGAAAAAAAGGCTTATTTTATTTTCCTTTCCTTTGTTGTTTCTCTTATTCTAATATTAGCTGAAGCTGATACATTCAAGGGCCGTAATGGACACCAGAGCCAAGCGTTGACAGCACAGGAGAGGGAAAGGAGGGGAGGCGGAAGGGGCAGGATTCAGGCTTCTCATCCAGAGGTAGACACAAACAATGTGGTCAATCCAAATCACACAGATTCCTCAAACACGTGAAATATATCCTGACAGTTCTACTCATGTGGTCATAGTCAGAGTATAGTTAGTCTCATTGACTCCCCACATAACTTGCTGAAAGGGTATTTGAGAAACAGCCGAGGGATCCATAACAAAGACTGAAGGGCAGAACGCCAGTCAACATTTATCTCAGTGGGAGACATTCATTGTTTTCCTTTCAAGGTCAAAATTGTCCTAGATTAATCACCTCACACACACACACACACACACACACACTGAAGGGCCGAACGCCAGCCAACATTTATTTATCAACATTCACTCAAAAACACACTCTCACTGGTTCTCCCAGCAGCTTTAGCAAAACCAACTTAAGGCTGGAAGCTAAGCTCCCACAAAGTTCAGCAAACTAGCTGTGGAATGATTCAGAGCTTGGATCAGGATAGGGGCTGGAGAATCTCGACATCCCCTGTCCACAAACTCTCACCCCCTGGATGATGACCCTGGATCCAGTCAGCTTCCAGCTAAGCCGTTGCTGTGGTAACAGACTGTTGTGTTTTAAAGGCCTTGCGTTTTCCTACATCCAGAGAATGTATTCTTTATGATTGTGATGTTGTGTTCTCCTGCATGCCTCCCCTGTTGTTTCTGTTTAAATCAGATGGAGGGGGGCGGGGGGAGGCATCTATCTGGCTTGAATGTGTTGTCATATATACATGAATCTACAGAACAACTCACATGTGAAAACATGATTTTCATGTGAAAACAAGTGTTTGTGGAACACTTCACATGTGAAATGAATGTGTTTTGATTCAACGTTGTTTCCACATTTCAATTAACTTAAAATGTAGAATGGTTTCTAGTTTCTAACCGACTCATGCAAAATAGAAGCATTTAGTCTGTCGCTATTTGCAGTCCAGCCAAGGTGCATGTTCCTAATGAAGGCTCAAAGTCTGAACTGTTTTTAATAATTATAGTGAGCAAAATGTTTAGCAGTTCTCTAAGAATGTACCCCTAAATTAGCCTTGTGAAACAAATGAACCTTGAATTACTGAAATTAGACATACATAAGGGAAAGTGAATATGCTAAAGGCTTTTCATAAACATCTCTATTTATCTGCATTAATGAGGAAGACTGGTGAAGTTTAGATGGACTGTTCCACTGCCATAATAAATCCCCCTTCAGAGGAAGAGTTTGGCGCCACCGCATGGCAGTTGAAGGTAGACACAGAGGCTGCGTCAAAACAAAAATATAATTGTATTTGTCACATGCTTCGTAAACAACAGGTGTAGACTAACAGTGAACTGCTTACTTATCAGTACCAGTACATGGGTAAAATCACTGGTGAAGCCAAGTCCCCCCCCAGCAAAAGAAAGCCATATTTCAACCTGTGTTGTGATAATTGCTAGTTTGCTCTATAACCTGTTAATTAATTGTCCTTGCGACCGTGATATATAAGCATAAAGGCCGAGACAATAAGAAGACAAAGTGGCAGAATAAATTCAACCACACATTTGTTTTATCACAAAACCGTATAGCTCTGTCCAATGAAGTCCACAAAGCATATTGTGTGTACCACTAGAGATTCTGGGGTTCGAGTCCAGCCTCTGTTGCAGCTGGCTGTGGCGGAGCACAATTTGGCCGGCAGGGATGTCCTTGTGTGGCTGGCCGGGCGCATTGCACGCTGACACGGTCGCCAGGTGTACAGTGTTTCCTCCGACACATTGGTGTGGCTGGCTTCCGGGTTATGTGGGCATTGTGTCAAGAAGCAGTGCGGCTTGGCTGGGTTGTGTTTCGGAGGAGGCAGGGCTCTCAGCCTTCGCCTCTCCTGAGTCCGTATGGGAGTTGCAGCGATGAGATAAGACTGTGACTACCACGTAATTGGGGTAAAAAAGGTCTAAAATGTAAAATAGGAGCTGCATCCACTATTCCAGCAAAACTTAAACATTTGAACATCATCAAATCACCTCTGCTGAGTCTAATACAGTGTCAACTAAAATATACCAAAACAATTTAATCCAATCACTGTAAGCTGAATATGTTGTGGCTGCCAATGGTTCTGATTTCTGTGTGAGTAAAAGTAGAAAAACATGTTGACTCACCTAACTGTTACTTGTAGAGAAATGCCAATTCCATCCTCCTCTCATTCATGTTGAGAAAACTGTCTATCACTCTGGCATACAGTACATGCTTTAATTTTTGCTGTCCTAGGCTACCTGGTTTCCATTCGTGGGCAACATTAGCGAGTTACAACATTAGCCTTCTACATCGAACGTTACTGTAGCTACATATTGAACTTCCATCGTCTCAGGCCAGGGGCACAACAATGTATGTATTAATGGTTGTATCAGAATCGCCATTATAATCATTGGCTAGTACAGAGAATTAAGTAAAAGCACAAGGCTAAATCACTATCTCCAAACATGGCTAATTTAGGAAAGGGCATTTTTTTTGTTAGCTAGCCACCGGGGGACAACAACACAACGAGAAGCAACAATTCAAGTTTTTCCATCAATGACGTATGCTCTCAATGGGACTTGATAGGAGTAAACCAAAATCCAATCTGGCCTTGCTTGACACTTTTTTTTGGTGGGCCAGGACCACTCATAGTTGAGCTTGCTAAGCTCAACGCTAATTGTTTTATACTTTTTTTGTCAAGGGAGGCCAGCGTGCTTCACTTGCCTTCAATGCTACGGGCAGCAACAATGTCGTAGTCCTTTGGACCAGACAGAATGAGATAGATGGCCTACACGTAGAGAGAAAGAGGGTGCTCTTTTGCTCGCTAGGATGCTTTCTCATTTGAGATACATTATTTTTATTGTGGGGGAAGCCTGGCTTCTCTTGGCATCCATGAATACAAAATAGTGATAGAAGGAATAAATGCACAGTGTCATGCATACTTAAATGATTTGAGTCTTACTAATGGTGTGAATGTGCTACATCACGGGGTACCAGTAAGGAGATATCCTAACTGTCATATATAGTGACAATATCATTCATTGCCTGTTGATAATATCATTCAACCCGGCCCAGATGCAAACCTTCGCAATGACCTATTCCAAAACAGACTATGGGAGGCGCACATTACTACATAGAGTCATGACTACACGGAACTCTATTCCACATCAGGTAACTGATTCAAGCAATAGAATAAGAAAATCAGATAAAAATAAACCTTATGGAACAGCTGGGACTGTACAGAGACACACACACACACACACACACACACACACAGGTACAGACAAATGGACACACACACACAAACTCTAGCTCACACACTCTACACACACGTACATTGTAATATTGTAGTATGGTGGTATTATACATTTTACATTGTAGATATGTAGTGGTGCAATAATGTTATATGATGTACTGTTTTATATTTAGTTTTATGTGTAATGTAAGTGTCTTAATGTGTTAGGATCTCAGGAAGAGGCTAAATAAATATATTTATTTTTATCTTCTGGAGAAAACAAATGACATGGAAATGACTCAAACCAAATCTAAACTGTGTTGAAATGATAATGGACCTACATTTATAGTCTCTTCACTCTGTCCAGCTTGATAAAAAGTCAAATAAAACCTAGACAGTCAGGGAGCTTGGAATATTCAAAAGCACTGGACAGAGGACTATTTCTAGCAAATATTGACTGCGAGGAAGTATAATATCTAAAATACAATGTGTGTCATCGCTGTCAGCTCACCTGACAAGTAGTCTCCATCCTGAGTCTTCTGTGAGCCGGATGGTACCGCAATCCTTCTCCTTCAAGGGACTCAGAATCACCTTTATTCACCAAATACTTGGAATTTGACTGAGTGACATGGTGTTAATAAAACTAACAGAATATTCAGACGGAAAATAAACAAAAATAATACATACGGACAATTTATATACAGTCTTGAGTGGCTTCTGCCAACACACTGACTCAACTCCAGCCACTTTAATAATGGGAATTGATGGGAAATGATGTAAAATATATCACTAGCCACTTTAAACAATGCTACCTAATATAATGTTTACATACCCTACATTATTCATCTCATATGTATATGTATATACTGTACTCTATATCATCTACTGCATCCTTATGTAATACATGTATCACTAGCCACTTTAAACTATGCTACCTAATATAATGTTTACATACCCTACATTATTCATCTCATATGTATATGTATATACTGTACTCTATATCATCTACTGCATCCTTATGTAATACATGTATCACTAGCCACTTTAACTATGCCACTTTGTTTACATACTCATCTCATATGTATATACTGTACTCGATACCATCTACTGTATCTTGCCTATGCTGCTCTGTACCATCACTCATTCATATATCTGTATGTACATATTCTTTATCCCCTTACACTTGTGTGTATAAGACAGAATTGTTAGTTAGATGACTTGTTGGTTATTACTGCATTGTCGGAACTAGAAGCACAAGCATTTCTCTACACTCGCATTAACATCTGCTAACCATGTGTATGTGACAAATAAAATTGGATTTGATTTGAGTTCCCTGTCACAACGTGGCCCTTTGGGGTGCATATCGTGGCTCCCCCCCCTCTCTCACTCAATCACAAACTTCATGACTTTACAACAGGTCATAAATTCCTGTCAGGGACTCTCTCCCCCTATGGAACAAATAGCTTCTCTTTGTTCAACTCCTAATCCCCAAAATTGGACAACTAAACATTATTTAGATTTTTGAGAATGTGGGAATGGTCCGTGGGTATTTAAAGAACAATCCTGTCGAAGTTGTTTATTTTGTGACATCTGTCACGATCGTCATATTGAGGAGACCAAAGTGAAGCGTGGTGTGAATGCATACTTTAATGAATGGACGAAAAACACGAAGTACACTAAAACAAACCAGCAAACCAGCAAACCAGCAAACCAACAAACCAACAAACCAACAAACCAACAAACCAACAAACCAACAAACCAACAAACCAACAAACCAACAAACCAACAAACCAACAAACCAACAAACCGTGACTGCTAAAGAAACACTGTGCTAACAAGCAACATAACATAGACAATAACCCACAAACCGCAATACAAAACAGGCTACCTAAATATGGTTCCCAATCAGAGACAAGGACAAACACCTGCCACTGATTGAGAACCATATCAGGCCAAAACACATAGAAACAGACTAACTAGACATGCAACATAGAATGCCCACTCATATCACACCCTGACCAAGCAAAACATAGAAACAAACAACTCAAATAATGGTCAGAGTGTTACAACATCAGGAAGTACAGTAGCACAGAATAAAGGTGGCTTTGGAAGTGTACATTTCTCAGTTACTTGTTTTCTACCTGACTATTGTGTAAAATATATGATTGAATATGGAACTATTTGTGAGAAGATGTAATGTCATGTTGGCCTCCTAAACAAGATAATTGTTTAGTTATAAAGTTTTAACTAGTCAGTCAGTGGCCACATCCCCGTGAGCCCAGACATTACGTAGACATCATAGAACCACCCCTTCTTCCACAGAGAATAAAACCAACTTCCTGCAAAATATACATTAAGTCAAAGAATGCCGGGACATAGTCCCCACGTTGGAATGGCTACAATTATATAGGCCAAGGAGACCATACAGCTGTAGTTTTGGCTACACGTCTGGAAATGGTTAAACTCTGAGACTATCAAATAAGAATTCGAATAATACAGAATAAGAACAAATCTTAGACGTATAATTACTAGTCTGCAGCTAGAAATTCTGTAAATCTAGTACGAGAATACCGACAACAACCAAAACATCTATTCTAAGAAAAAGCCTGACGCATCCATTAGCACAGACACTATCCAGAGCCACGGAGAAAGCTACAACCACAAAGGACATTGTGACGTCTGGGGAAGTTAACCAGAAACTCTCTGATGAACTGACTCACCAGCAGACGGACAAGCAACAGAGAAGACAACAATGACATACGGGCATTAATATATACATTGCAATTATTCTGGAATGAGTGGCCATTCATGTGCAAAGGATTAGCATTTCAATGAATATAATTATCAACTGTGTGTAGTGAATCCATTTAGTCTTTCACCCTCTTTCCCAGTCCCCACCCCTTTTCTTTGTCTTTGAAGCCGTCATATCGGCTTTGTCCACTATGGACATGTTCTTTGTATAATGTGATAACCCAAGTATCTACTGTTTGTTTGTTATGTCATTCTGTGTGATTATTTAGTTAGTTAGTGAATAAATAATTAAGCCAATTTGTATATCGCTGATTCATGATTTAGGCTAGAGTTTGTGCAGATATCCAAGGGTTTGCGACGTTCAGTAATGAGAACTGAGGAGGAAATAATAACTAATTGATAGACTGGAATTGATTACATATTAAAATATCTGAAGAGTTATATTCAGAGAATTATGACTGTAAATCTCAACATTTTCCGTGGTGCCCCGACTTCCGAGTTAATTAATGTTTACATGATTAGTTTAATCACGTAATAAATCAAATCAAATCAAATTTTATTTGTCACATACACATGGTTAGCAGATGTTAATGCGAGTGTAGCGAAATGCTTGTGCTTCTAGTTCCGACAATGCAGTAATAACCAACGAGTAATCTAACCTAACAATTTCACAACAACTACCTTATACACACAGTGTAAAGGGATGAAGAATATGTACATAAAAATATATGAATGAGTGTGGTACAGAACGGCATAGGCAAGATGCAGTAGATGGTATCGAGTACAGTATATACATATGAGATGAGTAATGTAGGCTATGTAACATATAAATGTGGCATTGTTTAAAGTGGCTCGTGATACATGTATTACATAAAGATGGCAAGATGCAGTAGATGGTATAGAGTACAGTGTATACATATGAGATGAGTAATATAGGCTATGTAAACATTATATTAAGTGGGATCGTTTAACCTCTTACACTTATGGTGGCGCTATTTCATTTTTGGAAGAAAAACGTTCCCGTTTTAAACAAGATATTTTGTCACAAAAAGATGCTCGACTATGCATATAATTGCTACTGTTCGAAAGAAAACACTCTGACGTGTCCAGAAATACAAATATCTTCTCTGTGCGTGCCCTAGAACGTGAGCTTCAGGCAAAACCAAGATGACTTGGCATCCAGGAAATGACAAGGATTTTTGAGGCTCTGTCTTTCATGATCTCCTTATATGGCTGTGAACGCAAGAGGAATGAGTCTGCCCTTTCTGTTGTTTCCCCAAGGTGTCTGCAGCATTGTGACGTATTTGTAGGCAGATCGTTGGAAGATTGACCATAAGAGACCACATTTACCACGTGTCCGCCCGGTGTCCTGAGCCGAAATTGGTGCGCAAAAGTCACCTGCCAGTATTTTTCCATGGAGCAGAGAGAGAGAAGCAAGCTTCCAAGAACTGCATGTCAATGAAGAGATATGTGAAAAAACACCTTGAGGATTGATTCCAAACAACGTTTGCCATGTTTCGGTCGATATTATGTAGTTAATCTGGAAAAAGTTTCACGTTGTAGGTGACTGCATTTTCGGTTCGTTTCGGTAGCCAGGCGCAATGTAGAAAACGGAACGATTTCTCCTACACACAGACGCTTTCAGGAAACACTGCGCATTTGGTATGTGGCTGGGAGTCTCCTCATTGAAAACATCAGAAGCTCTTCAAAGGTAAATGATTTTATTTATTTGGTTATCTGGCTTTTGTGAAAATGTTGCGTGCTACATGCTACACAAAATGCTATGCTAGCTTTGCATACTCTTACACAAATTAGTCAATTTCTATGGTTCAAAAGCATATTTTGAAAATCTGAGATGACAGTGTTGTTAAGAAAAGGCTAAGCTTGAGAGCAAACGCATTATTTTAATTTTATTTGCGATTTTCAGAAATCGTTAACGTTGCGTTATGCTAATGAGCCTGAGGCTTAGTCACAATCCCGGATCCGGGATGGGGAGTTTCAAGAGGTTAAAGTGGCTCGTGATACATTTTTACATCCATTTTTCCATTATTAAAGTGGCTGGAGTTGAGTCAGTATGATGGCAGCAGCCACTCAATGTTGGTGGTGGCTGTTATTAAACAGTCTGATGGCCTTGCGATAGAAGCTGTTTTTCAGTCTCTCTGTCTCTGCTTTGATGCACCTGTACTGACCTCGTCTTCTGGATGATAGCGGGGTGAACAGGCAGTGGCTCGGGTGGTTGTTGTCCTTGCTGATCTTTATGGCCTTCCTGTGACAACGGGTGGTGTAGGTGTCCTGGAGGGCAGGTAGTTTGCCCCCTGTGATGCATTGTGCAGACCTCAATACTCTCTGGAGAGCCTTACGGTCGTGGGCGGAGCAGTTTCCGTACCAGGCGGTGATACAGCATTTCTAGCTTGATGACAAGTTTGGAGGGTACTATGGTGTTAAATGCTGAGCTATCGTCGATGAACAGCATTCTCACATAGGTATTCCTCTTGTCCAGATGGGTTAGGGCAGTGTGCAGTGTGGTTGCGCTTGCGTTGTCTGTGAACCTATTGGGGCGGTAAGCAAATTGGAGTGGGTCTAGGGTGTCAGGTAGGGTGGAGGTGATATGGTCCTTGAATAGTCTCTTAAGAACCAGTGTATCTTTTTAATTATATGTAGAACATGTATCTTTAGTCAAAGTTTATGATGATATTTCTGTTATTTGGCGTAGCTTTCTATAATTCCTCCTGACATTTTGGAGAATTTTCTGAACATGGCGTCAATGTAAACCGAGATTTATGGATATAAAATGCATATTATCGAACAAAACATAAATGTACTGTGTAACATGTCATATGACTGTCATCTGATGAAGATTTTCAAGAGGTTAGTGAATGATTTTTTTTTAATCCTGCTTTTGTCATTTTATCTTTTGTGGTACAAAATGGCTACGTTTTTTCTTTGTTTTGGTGGTGGTCTAACATAAATATATGCTGTGTTTTCGCCGTAAAACATTTTCAAAATCTGACACGCTGGGTAGATGAACAAGGTGTTCATCTTTCATTTGAAGTATTGGACTTGTTAATGTGTGGAGGTTAAATATTTCTAAGAATATTTTTGCATTCCCTGCGCCACCGTTTCAGCTGAACGGGGGTGTAGTTCCTGTAGGGGAACCCATAGGCTTATTATCCTGTTAGAGATAGGGGGCAGTATTTCCCTTTGGATGAATTGCGTGCCCATAGTGAACTGCATCAAAATCTGTCCTAAATTGCTAATATATGCATATTATTATTACTATTGGACAGAAAACACTCTGAAGCTTCTAAAACCGTTTGAATTATGTCTGTGAGTATAACAGAACTCACAGGGCAGGCAATAATCCAAACTTGTTTTGGAATCCTGAAAGTTGGGGCAACTTTGACGTCAGCGCCCCCTCCCTTCCCAACAAGTTATGGATCTGGAAACACTTCCTATGTCTTCCACTAGATGTCCTCATTCAGTAGAAAGTGTAATGGAGCATTTGCTGTGAACTTTGACCTAATGGGAAGTAAAGTACTAAGTGTCGCAAAGATTTCATGTGCTTGAAGGCGCATATGCGTTAGAGTGCTTTGACTGTTCCAGTCAGCCCCAGATGAACTAGGATGGCCCGGTTGGAATGCTATTCGATTTGTATGATTATAACATCCTGAAGATTGATTCTGCACTTAGTTTGACCAGTTTCGTCGAACTGTAATATGTAATTTGGAAGTTTTGATGCAAAATTATCCTGGACCAGAAGTCATTTTTTGGGCATTTGAGCTGAAAGTGGTAGCAAATGCTGCTACATGGACACTAGAATTGAACATTATGAAACAAAATTATTTATTGTTGAACTAGGACTCCTTGCACTACATTCTTGTCAGGACCCGGTTACGAACCTGGGTCTCCGGAGTGAGAAACAGTCACTTAACCAACTGAGCCACGAATAGTCAGCAGAACCCAGAAGATGAGGCAGACACAGCAGTACTTAAGACGGTGTATTTAATTAAGTAAAAAGGAGAAGTCCTTTAATACAAAAATGGCAAATCCAAAAGGTGGTAGGAATAGCACAAAAAAGCCTCAAGAGACACTCAAAAACAAAAAACAGAATTCCACAAGAGCATCCACCGGAATCGACAAGAAAACACGGAACACTAGGGCTGGGTGCTAACATACAAACACAGAGCACAGAACTGAGGGAAACTAAGGGTTTAAATACAATCAGGGGAAACGAGGCACAGGTGCAAATAATAATGGGGAACAAAGGGAAAAAACATAAGGTCAAAAAGCACAATGGGGGCATCTAGTGACCAAACCCGGAACAACCCTGGCCAAATCCTGACAGAATCCCCCCCTAGGAACGGCTCCTGACGTTCCTACCAGCTCTCTCAGGGTGGAGGGCCCTGAACTGACGAATGAGGTCAGGATCCAGGATGTCTTTGGCAGGAACCCAGGAGCGCTCCTCGGGACCGTAGCCTTCCCAGTCCACCAGATACTGCCAGGACCGCTGCACCCGGCGGGAATCCAGTATCCGATGGACGGTATAAGCCGGCTGGCCTCCAATGACACGAGGCGGAGGGGGAGGTCTGTCTGCCGGGACAAGGGGAGAAAAAACAACAGGTTTTAACAATGAAATGTGAAATGTGGGATTAATCTTAAGGGATCTGAGTAAGTGTAGGCGATAAGAAACTGGGTTAACTCTCCTGGCAACCTTGAAGGGACCGATGTATTTTTGGGACAGCTTGCGAGACTCCACCCGTAGAGGTAAGTTTCTTGTGGAGAGCCAGACTCTCTGGCCGGGGCGCAGGGTAGGCCCGGGACGGCGACGTCTGTTGGCTTGTTGTTGGTACCTCTGTGAGGAACGCATAAGATTAAGACGGGTCTTGCTCCACATAAGCCGACAGCGTCTGACGAACTTCAAGGCTGAAGGCACTCTGACTTCTGCCTCCTGGTCCGGGAACAATGGAGGAGCATAGCCAAACTGACACTCGTGCGGGACATACCAGTGGAGGAGGAGCGCAAGGTGTTGTGCGCGTATTCGGCCCAAACAATAAAGGATGACCATGTGGACGGGTTGTCACGAGTCATACATCGGAGGGTGGTTTCCAGCTCTTGATTCATCCTCTCTGTTTGGCCGTTGGATTCCGGATGGTACCCTGAAGATAGACTGGCAGAAGCCCCCATGAGTTGGCAGAAGGCCTTCCAAAACCTTGAGGCGAACTGGGGACCTCTGTCAGAAACCATATCTTGAGGAATGCCGAAGACTCGGAACACACGATTAATTACCAACTCAGCCGTTTCCTTGGCAGAAGGTAACTTAGTCAGAGGGACGAACCTGGCCGCCTTTGAAAACCTGTCGATTATGACTAGGATAGTAGTATTGCCATGGGATGGAGGAAGTCCAGTAATAAAGTCCAATGAGATATGGGACCAGGGTCTGTGGGGAACAGGTAAAGGGTGAAGGAGTCCTTGAGGGCGGAGGTGAGAAGATTTGCCCTGGCAGCACACGGGACAGGCATTGACGAAAGTGGCAACGTCTTCTCTTATGGTAGGCCACCAGAACTTACGCTGGATGAACTCCAAGGTGCGACCTACGCCCGGATGACAGGTGAGGCGAGAGGAGTGCCCCCACAGAAGGACCTGAGTCCTCACTGCCTTGGGGACAAACAACCGATTGGCAGGACCTCCTTTCGGGTCCGGTTCGCTAGCTTGAGCACGTCTCACGGTATCCTCAACTTGCCACGAGATCGGAGCCACAATCTTAGCAGCAGGAAGGACAGGCATGTCCGTGTCATCTCGAATGGCAGGAGCGTAGACTCGGGACAGGGCATCCGGTTTGAGATTCTTCGACCCGGGCCGATAGGTGAGGATAAACTGGAATCGATTGAAGAAAAGAGACCATCTAGCTTGTCTAGAGTTCAACCGCTTCGCCTGCTGGATATTCTCCAGATTTTTGTGGTCCGTAAGCACTTGAAACGGGTGAGAAGCCCCCTCGAGCCAGTGTCTCCATTCCTTCAATGCCATCTTAACCGCTAGGAGTTCACGATCCCCCACATCGTAGTTCCTCTCAGTCGGGGTAAGCCGGTGTGAGAAGAAAGCGCACGGATGAAGCTTCTTGTCTTCACCCCTCTGAGACAGGATAGCTCCAACACCAACCTCTGATGCGTCTACCTCCACCACAAATGGTTCATCCGTAGTCGGTAGTATCAGGATGGGAGCAGAGAGAACGCGCTGCTTGAGTCCTTGGAAGGCCGTCTCAGCTTCTCTTCCCCACAAAAACCTTGCATTGCCACCCTTGGTTAAAGCTGAGAGAGGGGCTGCCACCAAGCTGAAGTTCTTGATGAACTTGCGGTAAAAGTTTGTGAAGCCCAGGAAACGCTGAACTTCCTTAACGGATTTGGGGGTGGGCCAATCCGCTACCGCCCCTACCTTCCTGGGGTCCATTTGGACTCGACCGGGTTCCACTACAAATCCCAGGAATTGTACTGGATGAATGGAATTCACATTTTTACGGCTTAACGTACAGATGGCTGTCCAGGAGGCGTTTGAGTACTTGTCTGACATGCTTAGTGTGTTCTTGAAGGGAGCTCGAAAAGATGAGGATGTCATCCAAGTAAACGAACACAAAAATGTTAAGCATATCCCTAAGCACATCGTTTATGAGCGCTTGGAACACCGCTGGGGCGTTGGTCAGGCCGAAGGGCATCACCAAGTATTCATAGTGACCAGTAGGCGTGTTGAAAGCGGTCTTCCACTCGTCACCAGGTCTGATCCGCACAAGATGGTATGCGTTCCGCAGGTCAAGCTTAGTGAAAACAACTGCTTCCTGGAGCAGCTCGAAGGCTGTGGCCATAAGGGGTAGCGGGTAACGGTTACGGACGGTTATGGCATTGAGTCCCCGGTAGTCGATGCAAGGACGTAATCCACCGTCTTTCTTGGCCACAAAGAAAAATCCTGCTCCCGCCGGGGAGGTGGATGGACGCATGAGGCCTGCTTCCAGAGCGTCCTTGATGTAGGTATCCATAGCAGCTCGTTCGGGTGGAGATAGGGAAAAGATCCGACCCCTGGGGGGCAAGTGCCCGGAAACAGGTTGATGGGGCAATCGTAAGGTCTATGGGGTGGTAGCATGGTGGCCCTCTGTTTGCTAAACACCAGTTTGAGGTCATGGTAACACTCGGGAACTCGGGTCAGGCCGATGGATTCTAAAGACTCGGGAGTAGAACTCGGGGAATTCTGGAAAATACAAGTAGCTTGGCACGTAGGACCCCACTGCTTGATAGTGCCCACAGACCAGTCGATGTGAGGGTTATGGCTGTGAAGCCAGGGGTATCCAAGGACGAGAGGGAACTCGGAACAGGAGATCAAATAAAAGTTCATCAATTCCTGGTGTTGTGAAACTGAAAGTCGCAAGGAGGTAGTGACATGAGTGACAAGTCCAGATCCCAAAGGGCTTCCATCCAATGTAGTGACCCTCATGGGTTCACTTAGAGGTTCAGAGGGAACGCCATTCTCCTTCGCCCAGACACCATCCATGAAGTTACCTGCGGCTCCAGAGTCTACCAAGGCTTGAAGGTGAAGCTTGTGGTTGTCCCAGGAGAGGGTGACTGGAATGAGCAGACGGGAGTTGGACGGATGGGAGGAGGTTGTGTTTCCCGTTACAGTTCCCCCCAGTCTGTACGGGACAGAGCGTTTCCCTGGAGCCCGGGACACGTGGAACGGAAATGGCCCGGTTTGCCGCAATATAGACAGCGTCGCTCCCTCATCCGGCGGTCTCTCTCAGCCTGGGAGATGCGTCCAATCTGCATGGGTTCCGATGGAGCCAGCGAGGATAAAGGTGGGGACTCGGAGCTGGGACTGATAGGGGCTAGAGGTCTACGGTTGAGTTCTCTCTCTCTCAGACGCTGGTCAATGCGTGAGGCCAACTTGATCAGGGACTCGAGATTGTCCGGTGGTTCCCGAGTGGCCAGTTCATCTTGGATAGTGTCGGAAAGGCCTTTCAGAAAGCACACCGTGAGCGCCTCGTTGTTCCAGCCACTTGCTGCTGCCACCGTGCGGAACTGGATGGCATAGTCCGTCACGCTGCGCCAACCTTGGTGGAGAGTCAGGAGCTGTTTGGCTGAGTCAGAACCACTGCTTGGGCCTTGAAACACTCGTTTGAATTCCTCAGCAAAGGCAGAGTAGCTGGCACAGCAGGAACTATGGGCATCCCACACAGCAGTAGCCCAGGCCAGGGCTTTTTCCGACAGCAGGGTGATGATATAAGCGATCTTAGACCGGTCGGTGGGAAACGACGAGGGTTGTAGCTCAAAGGAGAGAGAACATTGGGTGAGAAACCCTTTACAAGCACTTGGATCACCTGAGAACCGTTGGGGAGGTGGAAGACGAGGTTCAGCCAGGGGGTTAACTGCCATGGGTACGTGAATCTGAGGTACTGGGACGGGAACTGTTGCCGGGGTAAGACGATCAGATATTTGCTTAATGGAAGTCAGCATCTCCGACAGAAGATGAGAATGTCTAGCCATTAAGGCCTCTTGCTGAACCAGGGCGGCTTCGTGGCGTTGGACAGTCTCCTGGTGGTGGGACAGCATGGCAAAAGGTCCTGGGAACTGGCTGCCTCTGGGTTCATTTTTGGCTCTGTGTTTCTGTCAGGACCCGGTTACGAACCTGGGTCTCCGGAGTGAGAAACAGTCACTTAACCAACTGAGCCACGAATAGTCAGCAGAACCCAGAAGATGAGGCAGACACAGCAGTACTTAAGACGGTGTATTTAATTAAGTAAAAAGGAGAAGTCCTTAAATACAAAAATGGCAAATCCAAAAGGTGGTAGGAATAGCACAAAAAAGCCTCAAGAGACACTCAAAAACAAAAAACAGAATTCCACAAGAGCATCCACCGGAATCGACAAGAAAACACAGAACACTAGGGCTGGGTGCTAACATACAAACACAGAGCACAGAACTGAGGGAAACTAAGGGTTTAAATACAATCAGGGGAAACGAGGCACAGGTGCAAATAATGATGGGGAACAAGGGAAAAAACATAAGGTCAAAAAGCACAATGGGGGCATCTAGTGACCAAAACCCTGAACAACCCTGGCCAAATCCTGACAATTCTGATGGAAGATCATAAAAGGTAAGGGAATATTTATGTTGTAATTTTGTATTTCGTTTGACTCCAACATAGCAGAGAAATATTGTTACGTCTCAGCGCCGTCTCAGATTATTGCAATGTTAGGCTTTTTCCGTAACGTTAAAAAAAATGTGACACAGCGGTTGCATTAAAGCACTTCATGATGACGGAAGTGAGTGCTACGGGGCGGTAGTCGTTAGGCTCAGTTACCTTAGCTTTCTTGGGAACAGGAACAATGGTGGCCCTCTTGAAGCATGTGCGGACAGCAGACTGGGATAAGGATTGATTGAATATGTCCGTAAACACACCAACCAGCTGGTCTGCGCATGCTCTGAGGACGCAGCTGGGGATGCCGTCTGGGCCTGCAGACTTGCGAGGGTTAACATGTTTAACTTCTTGCGTCGAGCAATCCCGGATCCGGGATCCTATTTATAGCCTCAAGCTCATTAGCATAACGCAACGTTTAACTATTCATGAAAATCGCAAATGAAATTAAATAAATATATTTGCACTCAAGCTTAGACTTTTGTTAACAACACTGTCATCTCAGATTTTCAAAATATGCTTTTCAACCATAGCTAAACAAGCATTTGTGTAAGAGTATTGATTGCTAACATAGCTATAAGCCTAGAATTCAGCCAGCAACATTTTCACAAAAACAAGAAAATCATTCAAATAAAATCATTTACCTTTGAAGAACTTCAGATGTTTTCAATGAGGAGACTCTCAGTTAGATAGCAAATGTTCAGTTTTTCAAAAAAATATTATTTGTGTAGGACAAATCGCTCCGTTTTGTTCACGTTTGGCTATGAAAAAAACCTGTATCCAGTTATAGTCTCAAGCTCATTAGCATAACGTAACGTTAACGATTTCTGAAAATCGCAAATAAAATGAAAATAATGTGCCTGCTCTCAAGCTTAGCCTTTTCTTAACAACACTGTCATCTCAGATTTTCAAAATATGCTTTTGAACCATAGCATATCACTAATTTGTTTAAGAGTATGCTAAGCTAGCTTAGCATTTTGAGTAGCATTTAGTACGCAACATTTTCACAAAAACCAGATAACCAAATAAATAAAATCATTTACCTTTGAAGAGCTTCGGATGTTTTCAATGGGGAGACTCTCAGTTACATAGCAAATGTTCAGTTTTTCCTGAAAGAATCTTTGTGTAGGAGAAATTGCTTCGTTTTGTACATCACATTTGGCTACCGAAACGAACCGAAAATTCAGTCACCAACAACGTCAAACTTTTTCTTGAATTAACTCCATAATATCGACCGAAACATGGCAAACGTTGTTTGGAATCAATCCTCAAGGTGTTTTTTCACATATCTCTTCATTGATATATCGTTCATGGAAGCCTGCTTTCTTCTCTGAATTCCATGGAAAAATACTTGCAGCTGAGGTTTGCGCACCAATTTCGGCGCAGGACACCGGGCGGACACCTGGTAAATGTGGTCTCTTATGGTCAATCTTCCAATGATATGCCTACAAATACGTCACAATGCTGCAGACACCTTGGGGAAACGACAGAAAGGGCAGGTTCATTTCTCTCGCATTCACAGCCATATAAGGAGACAATGGAAAACGGAGCCTCAAAAATCCTGCTGATTTCCTGGATGCCGTTTCATCTTGGTTTTGCCTGTAGCTCACGTTCTAGGGCACGCACAGAGAATATCTTTGTAGTTCTGGAAACGTCAGAGTGTTTTCTTTCCAAAGCTATCAATTATATGCATAGTCGAGCATCTTTTTGTGACAAAATATTGCGCTTAAA
Source organism: Oncorhynchus masou masou (assembly GCF_036934945.1). NCBI lineage: Eukaryota > Metazoa > Chordata > Actinopteri > Salmoniformes > Salmonidae > Oncorhynchus > Oncorhynchus masou. The sequence goes on along the minus strand of NC_088217.1, from coordinate 82,673,164 downwards.
ACGGGCACATCTTTTTATCCAAAAATGATATAGCGCCCCTAGAGTTTCAAGAGGTTAACGTTGCGTTATGCTAATGAGCCTGAGGCTTTATTCACGATCCCGGATCCGGGATGGGGAGTTTCAAGAGGTTAAAACGGGCACGTTTTATTTATCCAATAATGAAATAGCGCCCCCATAGATGTAATAGGTTAAATGTTTTACTCACATCGGCTGCAGTGAAGGAGAGTCCGCAGGTTTTGGTAGCGGGCCGTGTCAGTGGCACTGTATTGTCCTCATAGCGAGCAAAGAAGTTGTTTAGTCTGTCTGGGAGCAAGCCATCCTGGTCCGCGACGGGGCTGGTTTTCTTTTTGTAATCCGTGATTGACTGACGACCCTGCAACATACATCTTATGTCTGAGTCATTGAATTGTGACTCTACTTTGTCTCTATTCTGACACTTAGCTTGTTTGATTGCCTTGCGGAGGGATTAGCTACACAGTTTGTATTCGGTCATGTTTCAAGTCACCTTGCCCTGGTTAATTAAACCTAGAGAACTGATTTGATATAAATAATAGTCCAGACACGACATCCCACATATTCTGAGCACTTGTCGGTTGCTTTTCCTTCACTCTGCGGTCCAACTCATCCCAAATCATCTCAATCGGGTTGAGGTCGGGAGGCCAGATCATCTAATGCAGCACTCCATCACTCTCCTTAGTCAAATAGCCTTTACAAAGGCTGGAGGTGTTGCGTCATTGTCCTGTTGAAAAACAAATGATAATCCCACTAAGCGGAAATCAGATGGGATGGAGTATCGCTGCAGAATGTTGTGGTAGCCATGATGGATAAGTGTCTGATAGGTGAGAATTGTCTGTTAATTGAATGATTAGAATATTCCACCCTGAAACATATAATTGTATGGAATAGATTAGAATGTATGAAATCATAATCAATAAATGTGTAGTCCGAGTCAGAATTAGGGTAAAACAATATACCTTTATGGTATTTTAAACACAGACTGTCTGAGCTTGGTGCCGACCTGACTGGAGATTTGGGAGAGAACGGGGAGTACGTCTTAAGGACAAAGTCACTATCTCTGTCGGCTGGGAAGTGAGACAGACAGTGTGTGCTTAGCAGGACATGTGTGTGCGTATGTTTGTGTGTGTGTGCGTATGTTTGTGTGTATGTGTGGGTGTGAGAAGTCAGTATAAAATGAATTGATTTCTATTCTTGACTTCAGAACTTTTTGACCATTTAGCTGGGCCTCCGTCTGTTTCATTCGACCAGGATCTTACAAATTCTGGTTTGCAGACAGAGTAAAATCATTAAATTGGGTGATGTACCTGGAGAACATAATTCTCTTATCAGTGTCCCTTGAATTATAAGTAAATCCCAGACAGTGTCACCAGCAAAGTACCCAAACACCATCACACCATTCCCCCAACATGTCCAGCATGTCCCCCAGCATGTCCAGCATCTCCCCCAGCATGTCCCCCAGCATATCCCCCAGCATGTCCAGCATGTCCCCCAGCATGTCCAGCATCTCCCCCGGCATGTCCCCCAGCATGTCCAGCATGTACAACATGTCCCCCAGCATGTCCAGCATGTCCAACATGTCCCTCAGCATGTCCAGCATGTCCAGCATGTCCCCCAGCATGTCCAACATGTCCAGCATGTCCCCCAGCATGTCCAGCATGTCCCCCAGCATGTCCCCCAGCATGTCCAGAATGTCCCCCAGCATGTCCAGCATGTCCCCCAGCATGTCCACCATGTCCAGCATGTCCCTCAGCATGTCCAGCATATCCCCCAGCATGTCCAGCATGTCCCCGAGCATGTCCAGCATGTCCCCCAGCATGTCCAGCATGTCCCCCAGCATGTCCAGCATGTCCCCTAGCATGTCCCCCAGCATGTCCCCCAGCATGTCCCCCAGCATGTCCAGCATGTCCCCCAGCATGTCCCCCAGCATGTCCAGCATGTCCCCCAGCATGTCCCCCAGCATGTCCAGCATGTCCAGTATGTCCCCCAGCATGTCCAGCATGTCCAACATGTCCCCCAGCATGTCCAGCATGTCCAACATGTCCCCCAGCATGTCCAGCATGTCCCCCAGCATGTCCAGCATGTCCAGTATGTCCCCCAGCATGTCCAGCATGTCCAACATGTCCCCAGCATGTCCAGCATGTCCCCCAGCATGTCCAGCATGTCCAACATGTCCCCAGCATGTCCAGTATGTCCCCCAGCATGTCCAGCATGTCCAACATGTCCCCAGCATGTCCAGCATGTCCCCAGCATGTCCAGCATGTCCCCCAGCATGTCCAGCATGTCCCCCAGCATGTCCCCCAGCATGTCCAGCATGTCCAGCATGTCCCCCAGCATGTCCCCCAGCATGTCCAGCATGTCCAACATGTCCCCCAGCATGTCCAGCATGTCCAGCATGTCCCTCAGCATGTCCAGCATGTCCCTCAGCATGTCCAACATGTCCAGCATGTCCCCCAGCATGTCCAGCATGTCCCCCAGCATGTCCAGCATGTCCAGAATGTCCCCCAGCATGTCCAGCATGTCCCCCAGCATGTCCAGCATGTCCCTCAGCATGTCCAGCATGTCCAGCTGCTGTGTTTTTTCACGACTCTGACATACCTGCTTTCTTCCTCAACCTTTCATATCTCCCTCTGACATGCCTGCTTTCTTCTTCAACCTTTCATATCTCCCTCTGACATGCCTGCTTTCTTCCTCAACCTTTCATATCTCCCTCTGACAAGCCTGCTTTCTTCCTCAACCTTTCATATCTCCCTCTGACAAGCCTGCTTTCTTCCTCAACCTTTCATACCTCCCTCTGACATGCCTGCTTTCTTCCTCAACCTTTCATATCTCCCTCTGACAAGCCTGCTTTCTTCCTCAACCTTTCATACCTCCCTCTGACATGCCTGCTTTCTTCCTCAACCTTTCATATCTCCCTCTGACAAGCCTGCTTTCTTCCTCAAACTTTCATACCTCCCTCTGACATGCCTGCTTTCTTCCTCAACCTTTCATATCTCCCTCTGACAAGCCTGCTTTCTTCCTCAACCTTTCATACCTCCCTCTGACATGCCTGCTTTCTTCCTCAACCTTTCATACCTCCCTCTGACATGCCTGCTTTCTTCCTCAACCTTTCATACCTCCCTATGACATGCCTGCTTTCTTCCTCAACCTTTCATATCTCCCTCTGACAAGCCTGCTTTCTTCCTCAACCTTTCATATCTCCCTCTGACATGCCTGCTTTCTTCCTCAACCTTTCATACCTCCCTCTGACATGCCTGCTTTCTTCCTCAACCTTTCATACCTCCCTCTGACATGCCTGCTTTCTTCCTCAACCTTTCATATCTCCCTCTGACAAGCCTGCTTTCTTCCTCAACCTTTCATATCTCCCTCTGACAAGCCTGCTTTCTTCCTCAACCTTTCATATCTCCCTCTGACATGCCTGCTTTCTTCCTCAACCTTTCATACCTCCCTCTGACATGTCTGCTTTCTTCCTCAACCTTTCATATCTCCCTCTGACATGCCTGCTTTCTTCCTCAACCTTTCATATCTCCCTCTGACAAGCCTGCTTTCTTCCTCAACCTTTCATATCTCCCTCTGACAAGCCTGCTTTCTTCCTCAACCTTTCATATCTCCCTCTGACAAGCCTGCTTTCTTCCTCAACCTTTCATATCTCCCTCTGACAAGCCTGCTTTCTTCCTCAACCTTTCATACCTCCCTCTGACATGCCTGCTTTCTTCCTCAACCTTTCATATCTCCCTCTGACAAGCCTGCTTTCTTCCTCAACCTTTCATATCTCCCTCTGACAAGCCTGCTTTCTTCCTCAACCTTTCATACCTCCCTCTGACATGCCTGCTTTCTTCCTCAACCTTTCATATCTCCCTCTGACAAGCCTGCTTTCTTCCTCAACCTTTCATATCTCCCTCTGACATGCCTGCTTTCTTCCTCAGTGTTTCATACCTCCCTGTTTTCTTCCTCAGCCTTTCATACCTCCATCTGCACCACAGCACTCCTTTGGATCTGCTTTCTTCCAGCTTGACCAGAACCAGTCTATATTGGTTTGCTGTTCCTCCGCCTCCCTGAGTGCTCCGCTGGTTGATCACTTGCGACCACTGACCTCAATCTCTGCCTGTCGAACCCTCTCATCCTTGCTGTCCCGCAGCATCATAGGCTGACGTGCTTTTGTTGCCTTGTAGTCCTCTACCACAGATGGAACTGGCAGCTGCAGCTTGCTTCCTGTGCAGTACAGGCCGATGGAGTAGAAGCTTCTTAATCAATTTTAAGTGCGTCCCATCTGACCTCGGTAATGACCAAATGTGGCCTGAGGGGAACATTTGTTTGACACCCCTGGGCTACACTGTCTAAATCTATTTTCGGAGATATTGTGTAAAATAGTGGTTTTTCTCACTATGAAAAACTACAAACATCCGCTTTAAAGAGAATGATTAAAGATTTATTTAAAACAGTAACATTTTATAAAGAACATATGTTCAGGATATATAAAAATCATTGGACACAACTTCTGAGGGAATTTGCAGTGAATATACGTTGATACAAAATGTTGTGTGTATGATACTGTATATTATAGGAAAATAGTGGAGGTATATGAGATATTTTACAACAGAGGTTGAACTTACAGCCCATCAGCTAGATGTCTGTGAGGACCAAGGTGGAGATGACAGATCAGTGTCCAGATGTGTGTATGATTCTACTTTATCACTGTGCTCGCCTCGCCATAGACTGAACTTCCTAGTGTGAAGAGGGATCCCAACACTAGAGACAGATTTCAAAGCACTTGACAACTTTTTCTTGAATATTGCTGTTCTTGCTGTGAACAAAATGAAAATCTGCAAACCCTGTGGAGCAAAAACACAAGGACATTCATTATCAAGTATTTTCAGGAACACACAAGGACAAACAAAAGGTAGCGTTTCCATAAGGAGCAGCTCCATTTATTTATGTTTAGTAGGTGTCTAATTTTCAATCATGTCTGGATTCTGTGGTACAATAGACAAGTATTTCTAGTTTACATTTGAGTCATTTAGCAGACACTCTTATCCAGAGGGACTTACAGTAGTGAGTGCATACGTTTACTACCTGAGTGGTGGTGAGAACACAGAAGGAGATGTTGAGTATGGTGTACATGGTCTGGTTCTGTGTAATGAGCAACAGATAGCCCAGGATCCAGGAGAGACCGAGCACCACAGCCAGAGAGAAGCTACGGAGGAACTTCTTCTTCATCGATGTGTGTCTTGTACTGGGAAACATAACCAACATACTTAGACTGCTGTAATAGACTGCTGTAATAGACTGCTGTAATAGATTGCTGTTGCTGTAATAGACTGCTGTAATAGACTGCTGTTGCTGTAATAGACTGCTGTAATAGACTGCTGTAATAGACTGCTGTAATAGACTGCTGTTGCTGTAATAGACTGCTGTAATAGACTGCTGTTGCTGTAATAGACTGCTGTAATAGACTGCTGTAATAGACTGCTGTAATAGACTGCTGTAATAGACTGCTGTAATAGACTGCTGTTGCTGTAATAGACAGCTGTAATAGACTGCTGTAATAGACTGCTGTAATAGACTGCTGTAATAGACTGCTGTTGCTGTAATAGACTGCTGTAATAGACTGCTGTTGCTGTAATAGACTGCTGTAATAGACTGCTGTTGCTGTAATAGACTGCTGTAATAGACTGCTGTAATAGACTGCTGTTGCTGTAATAGACTGCTGTAATAGACTGCTGTAATAGACTGCTGTAATAGACTGCTGTAATAGACTGCTGTTGCTGTAATAGACTGCTGTAATAGACTGCTGTTGCTGTAATAGACTGCTGTAATAGACTGCTGTAATAGACTGCTGTTGCTGTAATAGACTGCTGTAATAGACTGCTGTAATAGACTGCTGTTGCTGTAATAGACTGCTGTAATAGACTGCTGTAATAGACTGCTGTTGCTGTAATAGACTGCTGTAATAGACTGATGTAATAGACTGCTGTTGCTGTAATAGACTGCTGTAATAGACTGCTGTAATAGACTGCTGTTGCTGTAATAGACTGCTGTAATAGACTGCTGTAATAGACTGCTGTTGCTGTAATAGACTGCTGTAATAGACTGCTGTAATGCTGTGGTAGAAGAACATTTGACATCCAATGGGTGAGTGGGATAGAGCACAGTGCTTATTCAATTGTGATTTTGTTACTAATAACTAATAATAAATAAATAATTTATAATAGGCTTTTCGTTGAAAGACAATTTAAACTTAACAAGCTTGTTAGTAGGCATTTAAATCAAGATGGATCTTTGTTACTCCAATTTTCTACCTCATGCCCCCATTAATGTTACCTGGTTAAATGTGGGTTGGTCTTGCCTGTTGTAACTGCAAAACATATCAACACCACTGTGTTGAAGATAAGCATGAATGCCACAGGTATCAGGAACCCCCAAAACATTGGCAGCTTGAAATCAAAGTTCCCCTTTGGATCGAGGGCAGCAAGCCAGCAGCTGAGAGGTCAAATGAATGAGTTTGAGAGTGGAACTCTATGACAGACAAAACAGAATGCCTGTTATTTGAAGAACGTGGTTTTAATCAAACCTGGTCGGTAGTATAAGTAAGCAAGAAACTATGGAGAAAAATTGATCATTCATAATATACTCTATCTATATTTTTTACTTTTAATATCGCCAATTATTCACATGCATAATAAACATGTATAGAAAAACTGACAGGGATAATCAATTGCCCTACTTTAATTCAAAATGAACCTATTATGTAATAACCACAGAGAAAGAAAACGGTACTCAGGTGTAGTTGTGGTAGTATAGTACAGTACAGTGAAGTAATACAGAAGTAGTATAGTACAGTTCAGTATAGTATAGTACAGTATAGTATAGTACAATCCAGTACAGAGAAGTAGTACAGTAGTAGTGTAGTACACTATTGACTCACAATTCCTCCTGCCTGTAACCCAGTGGATCATCCACTCTGTAACTAATTCCTAAGGTGAGGGCCACCACAACCGCAGGCAGTCCTAAAAGACAGAATGTTGTTGTTATTGTCTTGTAGATTTGCATGCAGCCATATATAGAGTATAGACACTACACATACAGTACATCCTCTAAAGACACAACATCACTATACAAGTTGCTTTTAAGTTCTATTTCAGGCTAACTAGAGCCTGAAAATATCACCTAGCCTTAGTTTTGGTTCAAGGAACCCAGGGCTAATGCCAGCCAAAGCCTCTGAAACAACAAAATAGTTTATTTTTCTCCATGCTGTCCTACCCCATCCGATGGCCACGGTATAGGCTGTGAAGTGAGACGGGCTGGTGGTCAGGCTGTTTCTGATCATCAGGAAGACATGTGTGGCGAACAGCGTGTTCCAGGTGAACGTGCCCAACAGGAAGTACTGCAGCAGGACCGCCACTGCAGTACAGGTCCCTCTGTCCTGCTCCGTATGTGTGTCGGACGGGGGGAGAATGTTGTCCTCCTGTATTTCAGGTTTGTCCAGCTGTTTATGAGGGTTGTCCACTCCCAACATGAAGAGCAGGGTGAAGATCAGAAGACACATGCAGATGCTCACTAAGAGGACTGTTGGGTTGGTTTTGCGTGATTTCCTGGGGACAGGTGATAGACAACAATATGTTAGGGAAGTTATATGTGTAGTTATGGATGTGTTGGTTCATTAATAGTGGGTTTTATAATGGTTTCACCTATCAAGTCCTGTTGGATCAGACAAAGGGCTTCTTTACACTGTTGAGAAGCACCAAATATTTTGAATTGGAATTGGAACCCTGTAGGATCTTACCGGGTCACGATCTGGAATGTTACTGTATATTTTGAATTGGTTCTGGAACCCTGTAGGATCTTACCTGGTTGCGATCTGGAATGTTATTGTTAAACTCAACCCTATGATGGACATGGAGCATCCCAATATGGTGATCCAGTTTAGCGCTTCAGCGTATTTAAAATCCTTCCTGTACGACTGTAGAAAGAACATAAAAAATATGTTTCTGTCACAGTCATATAGAAAGTCATTGCCCTCATGTGTCTGGAGCCTGCTAATGGTGTAAAATATATGTCAGAGTGTGGTCAGTAAAAGAGAGATGAAGTCAGCTAGCTACTCACCATCAGCACAGCAAAGTTAGTGGTGTGATTACAGAAACAACGCAGGCTGTCTTCTGAGTGGTTGACTTTGGAGCAGCCAAAGGTGCTCCAGTCTTTCAACGTGTAGTTCCACCACACACAGGCAAAGTCATGGAGGGAGGCGTTGGGGACTGTCTGAGAAGTAAGAACAGAAACAATCTCACTGTAAATCCTTCAGAAAAACACATGCATTCACAGTATTCTTAATTGAAAAAATAATAATCATAAAGGAAATTGTGAAGTATAACAGGTCATTAAGCATATTTGGGAAAGAAAAAATAGATATTTTATACATCATATTATATACAATACAACGTGTGCTTTTTTGTTCACTGGCCAAAATATGCTTCTTTGTTCCTTATGACTGATAAGCGTCAATTGATATCTTAGATCAAGGCTAGGCAACCCTGGTCCTGGAGGGCCACAGGCACATCCTGTTTTGATTTAAACGACCTGGAAGACCAGGTGTGCTGACTTTAGGCAATCACTGAACTGAACAAATAGCTCAGTTGGTCAGATGAAGTGCCTAGTTGGAACAACATCCTGTAATACCTGCAGCACTCCAGGAACTGTGCTGCCTACCCCCTAACTAGATAATGGATAACCTCCCATTGTGTTTCCCAGAGAATTTGGACCACTATGTGTTTACTGATTCCAAGATGAATCTTACTGTGGGCTTGAAGAGCATCTCAACATGTAACCCAGACACTTGTCCCAGGTTAGCAGAGATGACCCTTCTCCTGGTCCCTGAAGAAGCTCTGAAAGCCCTGGACCTGAAGAACCGGTCATTTTGGTAGAGCACAAAACCAATGGAGTGGTTTGTGTTTTTACTACGTAAAACTGAGTGGAGAGAGAGAGAGACATCGTTAAAACACTACATAGCCATAATATTACATTTGAAATGTCTCTATTCCATTGAAACTTTTGTGAATGTAATGTTTACAGTTCATTTTTTCACCTTTGTTTATTATCTATTTCACTAGCTTTGGCAATGTAAATATATGTTTCCCATGCCAATAAAACCCTTTGAATTTAATTGAGCGTGTTTGAGAGAGAGAGAATGTTTTTCATATCAGGACTTTATATACATGAGTAGCTTGACCTTGCCTTGTAGGCTTATTGTGAAAGCCAACTTACTTATCATTAGTTTACTTATCCATATCTCATCTGACACTGCTTACCTGATTTCGACGACCACCAAGAGCAGTTAAGTTCTCTCAGTGAAAGCTGAACAAGGAAATTGAAGCTTGAGTTTATACACTATGTTTGTATATCAACATTGGCTCACCTGGAGGGAATTTGATAACAATCTGGACATCGGTAGAACCTCCTTTGTCAGCTATCAGTTCAGAGGTATTGATGTTGAGATGAATTCTGTTGGCCACAAAATTGCCAGAACTTCCTGGAGAAGGAGATTCATTTGATTTAGCAATTTAAAGCAGAGCAATATATAGTGTTACTTCTGTATTTGTCTGTAATCCATACCAAACCTTACTGACCAACAGAGGAGAAACATTTGAATTGTTGTTTTGTTTGAACCAGTCTGGTATATTAACACAGATACAAATTATCACTTTAAATTACAGTGTGCAGGTTCACTAGCAGTCTCACTCACCAGTTAGAGCAGTAAACTGGATCCCTACTGTGTCACTTGGTACTTGGACAGACTGGACTGCCAGGTTGGGCTGAACCACCAAGGACACATTATTGTGCTGGTCCAGGGAAAAGTTCTCCAGGGTCTCTGTGAGGCTGGGAGAGAAACATAAAACCATTTGTTTACATGCACCCATGCAGACACGCAGAGGCACACGCACACACGTAAAATCAAACGTATGCAGAAACACAGACACACATACCTCTGGACAGCATCTCTCTCCTGTGTACTCTCCTTATTGGCATTCAGCAGCTGACTGATGGTAGTTATAGCTGCCACTGCGATGTCCTGCAACATCAAAAATCAAAACCAGGGGATGAACCTCAAGTGTTCAAATCACTGCAGTGACAACCTCACGTTTCTCTCCAGAACATGTCATAGTTCACGACTTGATTTCAAAACATGTTATACCTCTGTGATTTTTGCAGACTTAAGCAGCGTGTTAGCGATCTGAGCTGCTGTGGTGATGTTGTCAGCTGACAGCTGATGTTTTTGGTAGGTCAGGATCTGAGTACTGAAGGCTAACTGTAGTAAATCACCTGAACTGCTGGAGATCTGAATAGGAACAGAGAAGGATTTTATTCATTTGATTTTACTAGAGCAAGGCACTTGCAATGCCAGGGTTGTGGGTTCAATTCCAAACATGGAACAGTACAAAAAAGTACAAAAATATATGCAAATGCATGCAAATTCAATGTAATGTAAAACACAAGAAATAAAACAATTATGTTCATCATCAACTGTTAAGCAGAGTAAAAAGACAGAATACATGAGTTGAAGGTGAACGCCAGGTGTTCAAAATGTAAGATGGACTCCTCATGATAATAACTGTAAATCAAATTTGATTTGTCACAGGGGCCAAATACAGCAGATGTAGACTTTACTGTGAAATGCTCACTTACGACCCAATAATGCAGAGGTAAAAAGTATCAAAATTAGCACCTGAGGAAATAGTAACACAATAAAATAACAATCACGAAGCTATATACAGGGAGTACCAGTATCGAGTCAATGCATTGAGGTATGAGGTAGTTGAGTTGGTTTAGATAATTGACCCAAAGAAAGAAGAACACTAAATCAAGACTGGTCATAAATCAGGATCATAAAAAATATGCCTATTGACTTACATTTCCTTGAATGTCATTGAGGGTTAATTCATACTGCAGAATGTGAGGAGGACCAAACATTGGAGAGCCGGTGTCATTCAAACATCTTGCTGAGGCTTCTGGTAAACCGGATTGAGGAACCAAGACAAAAAGATACTCAAGGTTTTGTTTTACCTAATACAACATTAATTAGGATTGTAACAAAATAATCAAATGGTTTCATTGTAGGTGAATAAAAGTAACATACTGGTTGTCTTCTTATCACGCAACACTTCTGAATAAGCAGACCAGCCAACCGTTGTTCTTGGGAAGGAGAATCCATCCTTGCTGGTGGAATTGCAGAAATTCCCTATCGAATTAAAATACATTTCAACATGCAAACATGAAATATACATTCTGAATGTGAGATCCAGGGTTTAGGTATAGTAGTGTAGTGGTGTGTACTGTGAATGTGAGATCCAGGGTTAGTTATAGTAGTGTAGTGGTGTGTACTGTGAATGTGAGATCCAGGGTTATGTATAGTAGTGTAGTGGTGTGTACTGTGAATGTGAGATCCAGGGTTAGGTATAGTAGTGTAGTGGTGTGTACTGTGAATGTGAGATCCAGGGTTAGGTATAGTAGTGTAGTGGTGTGTACTGTGAATGTGAGATCCAGGGTTAGGTATAGTAGTGTAGTGGTGTGTACTGTGAATGTGAGATCCAGGGTTAGGTATAGTAGTGTAGTGGTGTGTACTGTGAATGTACCATCTGAACAGGTCTCTCCAGTCCACTCATCAGGACAGATACAAACTTGACTCTGTAGTTTACCACCGTTGATACAGACCAGAGGAGGAGTGGTGGTCGAGGTGGTGGTGGGAGAGGTGGTGGGAGAGATGGTGGTGGGAGAGGAGATGGTGGTGCTGGGGACTGTAGGAGAGGTGGTGGTGGGGATTGTGGGAAATGTTGTGGTGGGAGAGGTGGTGGTTGGGATTGTGGGAGAGGTGGTGGTGGGAGAGATGATGTTGGGGGTGGTGGTAGAGGTGGTGGTTGGGATTGTGGGAGATGTGGTGGTGGGAGAGATGATGTTGGGGGTGGTGGTAGAGGTGGTGGGAGAGTTGGTGGTGGGAATTGTGGGAGAGGTGGTGGTGGGAGAGGTGGTGGTGGGAAAGGGAATGGTGGGGGTGGTGGTAGAGGTGGTGGGAGAGTGTGTGGTAGAGGTGGTGATGGGAGAGCTGGTGGTGGGGGTGGTGGGAGAGATGGTGGTGGGAGAGGGTCTGGTGGGAGAGGTGATGGTGGGGGTGGTGGTAGAGGTTGTGGTGGGGGTGGTGGTGGTGGGGGTGGTGGTAATTGGTCCACACACTATTGTGTATGGAAGTGAAGTATGTTCAGTAGTTGAAATGTTGGTAGTTGGAATGTCAGTTGTTGGCGTCTCGGTTGTTGGCATGTCGGTTGTTGGCGTGTCAGATGTCGGTGTGCCGGTTGATATCGTGCCGGTATTTGGAGTGTCGGTAGTTGTGAAGTCGACAGTTGGACAGTCAGTAGTTGGACAGCCAGTAGTTGGAGCGTCAGTAGTTGGAGCGTCGGTAGTTGGAATGTCCGTTGCTGGAGTGTTGGTTGCTGGAGTGTTGGTTGCTGGAGTGTTGGTAGCTGTAGTGTCAGATGTTGACGTGTCGGTTGTTGGCGTACCGGTTGATAGCGTGCCTGTTGTTGGAGTGTCGGTAATTGGAGTGTCGGTAGTTGGAGTGTCGGTATTTGGAGTGCTGGTAGTTGGAGTGTAGGTAGTTGGACAGTCGGTAGTTGGAGGGTCGGTAGTTGGACAGTCAGTAGTTGGACAGTCGGTAGTTGGACAGTCGGTAGTTGGAGAGTTGATAGTTTTAGTGACTGTAGTTGGAGTGTCAGTAGTTGGAGTGTCTGTTTCTGGAGTGTTGGTTGCTGGAGTGTCTGTTGCTGGAGTGTCTGTTGCTGGAGTGTCTGTTGCTGGAGTGTCTGTTGCTGGAGTGTCGGTTGCTGGAGTGTCGGTTGCTGGAGTGTTGGTTGCTGGAGTGTTGGTAGCTGTAGTGTCAGATGTTGACGTGTCGTTTGTTGGCGTGCTGGTTGATAGCGTGCCGGTTGTTGGAGTGTTGGTTGTTGGAGAGTCGGTAGTTGGAGGGACGGTAGTTGGAGTATCAATAGTTGGAGTGTTGGTAGTTGGAAAGTCGGTAGTTGGAGAGTTGATAGTTTTAGTGACTGTAGTTGGAGTGTCAGTAGTTGGAGTGTCTGTTGCTGGAGTGTCTGTTGCTGGAGTGTTGGTTGCTGGAGTGTCTGTTGCTGGAGTGTTGGTTGCTGGAGTGTTGGTTGCTGGAGTGTCTGTTGCTGGAGTGTCTGTTGCTGGAGTGTTGGTTGCTGGAGTGTCTGATGCTGGAGTGTCTGTTGCTGGAGTGTCTGTTGCTGGAGTGTCTGTTGCTGGAGTGTTGGTTCCTGGAGTGTCTGTTGCTGGAGTGTCTGTTGCTGGAGTGTCTGTTGCTGGAGTGTCTGTTGCTGGAGTGTTGGTTGCTGGAATGTTGGTTGCTGGAGTGTTGGTTGCTGGAGTGTTGGTAGCTGTAGTGTCAGATGTTGACGTGTCGTTTGTTGGCGTGCTGGTTGATAGCGTGCCGGTTGTTGGAGTGTCGGTTGTTGGAGAGTCGGTAGTTGGAGGGTCGGTAGTTGGAGTATCGATAGTTGGAGTGTTGGTAGTTGGAAAGTCGGTAATTGGAGTGTCAGTAGTTGGACATTCGGTAGTTGGAGTGTTGGCAGTTGGCGTTTGGTAGTTGGAGTGTCGGTTGCTTGTGTGTCGGTTGCTGGAGTGTCAGTTGTTGGAAAGTTGGTAGTTGGACTATCGGTAGTTGGACAGTTGGTAGTTTTAGTGACTGTAGCTGGAGTGTCGGTAGTTGGAGAGTCGGTAATTGGAGTGTCAGTAGGTGGACATTCAGTAGTTGGAGTGTCGATAGTTGGCGTTTCGGTAGTTGGAGTGTCGGTTGCTGGAGTGTCGGTTGCTGGAGTGTCGGCTGCTGGAGTGTTGGTAGCTGGAGTGTCGGTTGCTGGAGTGTCAGCTGCTGGAGTGTTGGTAGCTGGAGTGTTGGTAGCTGGAGTGTCGGTTGCTGGAGTGTCGGTTGCTGGAGTGTCGGCTGCTGGAGTGTCGGTTGCTGGAGTGTCGGTTGCTGGAGTGTCAGCTGCTGGAGTGTTGGTAGCTGGAGTGTCGGCTGCTGGAGTGTTGGTAGCTGTAGTATCGGAAGTTGGAAAGTCTGTTGCTGGAAGGTCGTTTGCTTGTAGGTCAGTTGCTGGAGTGTCAGTTTCTGGAGTGTCCGTTGTTGGAAAGTCGGTAGTTGGATAGTGGGTAGTTGGTGAGTTGGTATTTGGAGTGTAGTTTAATGATATTTCGGAAGCTGGAGGGTCGGTAGCGAGAAGGTCAGTAGTTGGAGGGTTGGTAGTTGGAGGATCAGTAGTTTTAGTGTCGGTTGCTGGTGTTTCAGTAGCTGTCGTGTCAGATGTTGATGTGTAGGTTGTTGGACAGTTAGTAGTTGGACAGTCGGTAGTTTTAGTGACTGTAGCTTGAGTGTCGGTAGTTGGCATGTCGGTTGTTGGAGAGTCGGTAGTTGGAGTATCGATAGTTGGAGTGTCGGTAGTTGGAAAGTCGGTAGTTGGAATATCAGTAGTTGGACATTCGGTAGTTGGACATTCGGTAGTTGAAAAGTCGGTAGTTGGAGGATCAGTAGTTTTAGGGTCGGTTGGTGGAGTGTCGGTTGCTGGAGTGTCAGTCGTTGGATTCTCGGTCGTTGGAGGGTATGTAATTGGAGTGCCGGTTGCTGGACTGTCGGTTGCTGGATTGTCGGCTGCTGGAGTGTCGGTAGCTGGAGAGTCAGTAGTTGGAGGGTCAGGTGTTAAAGGGGCAGCAGTAGTTGGAGTGTAAGTAGTTCGTGGGGGACAAGCTGGAGGGTCAGGGTTTAAAAGGACATCAGTAGTTGGGGTAGTTATGTCAATGGTGGTTGGAATGGCAGATGATGTGGTGAGATTCCCCTGTGATAAAGAGACTTTAAAAAAGAGAATTAACTCAGTAAACCACATAAACAAGGGAACATAGTGCCAGTTGCTATAAACATAGGAGATGATCCATGCTGTTCCAGTTTCATTGTGTCTGCATCAGTGTAGAAATGTTTTCTACTGTAGTTTATGAGAGAAAGAAGTCATTATCACTGCCAATAAACAGTTGATAGCAAAGGCTACTCTGTTATCAACTGTATCTGAGACCTGACAGTAGTCTATTCACAGTCTGTAACAATGGCGTAGCAATACAACTAAATAGTGTTTGGATAAAAATAAAGTCTGAAACAATGTCTTTATTGATGCTATTGTATCCCTCGCAGCAAACAGACAAAACATCAATCAATCATTGATTATAAAATAAACTTTAACATTCATTAACAACCACGTAAAAACAGTAAGGTCATATATTGGTAATAATCCATTGACAAGTTAAATTAATCATACATTTTTGAACCCCTGGACAGTGACAGCAATTTTGTTACGCAATTCTCAATCATACAACAAACTTAACAGCATCATACATCTGAACATCTTAAATCACTCTGAATGAATAAAAAATAGAGCAAGTCTTACCTGCAAAGACAACCATAACCCATAGCTCCTTCATCTCTAGTGTTTCCAGGCATCCAGTGTCAGCAGACTGCACATTATTAGGACGTCTGTTGGTCTTATGCTGCAGGCTCTCCACCTGTCACAGAGACTGTAGTAACTTTCAGGTACCAGTTAATGATTTACTATTGAAATTAAGGGGAAAGTACTGTACAGGATCAGTAAAGACACACACAAATAAGTCAGCTATGTTACAGGATGAATAAAATGGACCAGTCAACCAATAGCATTACCCTTCTCTGCAAAACATTATTGGTTGCAGCTGGGAGGTAAAGTATATGTTTTGGTAAACAACTTTTTTCCATTAGAGCAGGTGTAATTCAATCTCCTGATTAGAGGGGAAGTATAAAACAAAGTAATGGAAGTGTCTTGGAGGTCTGGATTAGAATGTGAGGACACCAGAAGGTAGACTTCTTTAGAACAGGGTTTCCCAAACTCAGTCCTGCCCCTCAGTTCTGGATGGCTCCTCTCATTAGGCCACATCATGCCCTGACCTAGTCATGGGTATGTCCCAAAAATATCTCCTTCGTCCTGAAGTGTACACTCATTCACAATTTCATCCACAAATCTAAAAACATTGGATTCGCAGAGGCATTGTCCAACTCAGAGATGGGCAACTGCTGGCCCAGTGTAGACATTTAAAAAATGAAAGAAAAAAATGTGGGTTTCAACTTACTTTTGAAAGTTAGAATAGTAGAAAACACAAGGTGCAATTTCAATATGTGGTTGTGCATCAGCAGTTTTTCTCTTGTTATGTTAGTCTCTGATAGTCACTCAATTAGCCCATGTCTGCTAACATTTGTTTAGATTGGTAAGATAGTCTAGCCAGCGATCTAAACTTGTAGTAATCGTGGTCGCCAGTCTCACTCAGATATCATTTAAAAAATTGCAAACATTTCTCTCCATCCAATAGTAAAGCGTAAAATTTCAGGAAATTAGCTGGAAAACTGTAAATTTCTCTCCGCCCCATGTCAAAATGTGTAGAACATCAGGGACACACACACAAAATTCCCCTTAGGGCCCCAAAAGGCTAGTGCCGGCTCTGATTGCATGTGTGGGTATGGATGAGGTTACGTAAACCCCGCGAGGCACTGCAGCCCCCTCATGATGAGTTCAGATGTTTTGTGGTCCCCACCCCATCAAAGCTGCATGTCCCTGGTCTAGTGGGAGTTTCTACCATATTTATTATTCCAGTCATTTCCTTTCAAATCAGTGAACAAGTGTGTTCAGTAATTTTGTAATCAATGTTCATAAATTCCAATTATCTTTATCTGTCTGATAACCAGAGGTTGTAAAGTTCTGGTCTTAAATGAAACAGACAGAATTCCCAGCTCACAATTGATCAGATCCAGATTTATTTGCGAGAGCTCTCTCATGCACACACAAATCCATTCCTTTTATACCATCCTAACCTATGCAGATACATACACACTAACATTTGGATTCTCGCTTTTTCTACTGAAGTCTCACCACAGTTTTTTTACCACTCAGCTGACAGTTCCAGTCCCCCTCAGATACGGGAATATACTGGAGGGGCTCTCCCTGTCCTATCTTATCTCTCCAGAGTTATAGCTGGGTCGGTTCAAACATAGGTTAAGGAGCCTCTTTGTTTTCGTTAGGCACACACATGCATTCCTTTCTTCCTAGATCTATGCTACATAACCCCTTCCTAATGAACAAACATTATTTAACACTACTAGAAAGACAGGAATTCCTGCCAGTTATAGTTCTGTATACATCATTTAGTCATTATTCATAAAAATCCCATAACAATCCACACTTTGACTAAATATTATACTCACAAGCACACATCTATTTTTATTAGAAATATCTATTGTTATCCAAAATCAAAGTAACAGCTACCAATATATGTAATTACATTGACTGTTCTAGGCCTATTTCAGAATCATAACTCTTCATATCAGGATTTTTGTTATAATCTTCATCAAATAAACAGTTTAAACATCAAAACAAGGAAACCTATACATCAAAAATGGTCTCATCAAACATAGGCTCCTCGTAATTAAAAGACACAGAGCCTTCTCCTAGGCCTGGAAGTCTGTATTCTTCATCCCACTGGTCAGAGCTTTGAATTGTTCCGTATCTCACGATCTGTTGAGTCATCAATCTCTCCAGAGTCCTGGAAATGAGAACTTTCACTCACGGAATCAAACCACATCCGCACAAAACTAACACAGTCACAAAGGTGAAAGTTGCCCACAACACCGTGATCATGACATTTTTCCTTTCTCAAACACACTATCAAACCAATTTGTTAGAGCATTATCTACTCCAGTTCTCTGCCAGGGCCTTGGTCACTGA
Source organism: Oncorhynchus masou masou (assembly GCF_036934945.1). NCBI lineage: Eukaryota > Metazoa > Chordata > Actinopteri > Salmoniformes > Salmonidae > Oncorhynchus > Oncorhynchus masou. The sequence continues at coordinate 82,655,300 of NC_088217.1, read as the reverse complement.
TCCGTCTGGAGCTGTGTTATCGGGGATGAAATTACAACATTCTGCTCCGAACCTCATACACCCCCTTCTCTTTTCAGCCAGTAACATATCCAAGGCTATTCTATTCTGTCATCCCATCAACCTAGTTGCAGCTGTTATCACCAGAAGATGCTTGATTCCAATCCAGAACTCATCAGGTAACCCACTTGGAACTCCAATGCTATCAATGTAAACTCTATTGTCAAAAGATCCTGACGGAGCCCTCCTTCTCTCTCTTCTACCTGGCTCTGGGTAAGGGTGAAGAGCATGCCTAACTCTGCACTAGTGCACAATTACCGGTCCAATCGGTGGGCAGGTTAGGCCACAGCTTCATACCTCCACACTCTAAGCCTTTTCATCTGCCAGTCAGGTCCCTCATTGCATGTTCTATGTTCGTACTTCCACTACGTCCCTTCCGTATGTGATGTATCGAGCCATGCAATAATAATGTCCTCCTGTAACTCTGAAAGGGGGAAATCTGGATGTAATGGGCACATTGTCATTGTCTGGTTTCCCTGCCTTCATGAACAGCTTTACCATACAGGCCATTCTTCTGGGTGAATTAATTCCATCGAATGGAAAGGGAATGGTTGTCAACTGAGGTTTTGCTGTGGCGCAGGCATAACATTCTTCTTTTGCTACTGATCTGGCTGTATACTGAATCCATTCTAACCACAGGTTAGAATTCCCATAACCAGTTTCCACCTCAATCACTTCCTTAAGATATTTCGTCTGAACTATCCACACCGGCCCTTGGTTCTGGACAACTCCACTGTCAGTATCTGTGTTATGTACTTGAGTGAAGACCCAAAAGCGGTTTTAACAGAAACAGAGTTCTTTAATGAAAAAACAGGAATGGCATAGATCCTCTTCCGACGTTGTCAATGGAACAAAAGATAGTTAGTAGAGTGCAGGATGCACCTGCCAGGCAGACTCCGACAGGATAGGACTAGGTGGAAGCAAACGAGACGATAGCTTGCTTCTGGCATGAGAAACACAAACGAGAATCTGACACTGAAAGTAGCAGGAACAGAGAGAGAAATAGAGACCTAATCAGAGGGAAAAAAGGGAACAGGTGGGGAATGGTGAATGAGCTAGTTAGAGGAGATGAGGAACAGCTGGAGAAGGAGAGAAAGAGAAGGTAACCTAATAAGACCAGCAGAGAGAGACAGAGTGAAGAGAAAGGACAGGAACAGACATAATAAGACATGACAGTACCCCCCACTCACCGAGCGCCTCCTGGCGCACTCGAGGAGGAAACCTGGCGGCAACGGAGGAAATCATCGATCAGCGAACGGTCCAGCACGTCCCGAGAGGGAACCCAACTCCTCTCCTCAGGACCGTACCCCTCCCAATCCACTAGGTACTGATGACCACGGCCCCGAGGACGCATGTCCAAAATCTTACGAACCCTGTAGATAGGTGCGCCCTCGACAAGGATGGGGGGAGGGACGAGCGGGGGGGCGCGAAGAACGGGCTTAACACAGGAGACATGGAAGACCGGGTGAACGCGACGAAGATAGCGCGGGAGAAGAAGTCGCACAGCGACAGGATTAATGACTTGAGAAATACGGAACGGACCAATGAACCGCGGGGTCAACTTGCGAGAAGCTGTCTTAAGGGAAGGTTCTGAGTGGAGAGCCATACTCTCTGACCGCAACAATATCTAGGACTCTTGGTCCTACGCTTATTAGCGGCCCTCACAGTCTGCGCCTATTACGGCAAAGTGCCGACCTGACCCCCTTCCAGGTGCGCTCGCAACGCTGGACAAAAGCCTGAGCGGAGGGGACGCAGGACTCGGCGAGCTGAGATGAGAACAGCGGAGGCTGGTACCCGAGGCTACTCTGAAAAGGAGATAGACCGGTAGCAGACGAAGGAAGCGAGTTGTGGGCGTACTCTGCCCAGGGGAGCTGTTCTGACCAAGACGCAGGGTTACGAAAAGAAAGACTGCGTAAGATGCGACCAACAGTCTGATTGGCCCGTTCGGCTTGACCGTTAGACTGGGGATGAAAGCCGGACGAGAGACTGACGGAAGCCCCAATCAAACGGCAAAACTCCCTCCAAAATTGAGACGTGAACTGCGGGCCTCTGTCCGAAACGACGTCTGACGGAAGGCCATGAATTCGGAAAACATTCTCGATAATGATCTGAGCCGTCTCCTTAGCAGAAGGGAGCTTAGCGAGAGGAATGAAATGAGCCGCCTTAGAGAATCTATCGACAACCGTAAGAATAACTGTCTTCCCCGCTGATGAAGGCAGTCCGGTGATAAAATCTAAAGCGATGTGAGACCACGGTCGAGAGGAATGGGAAGCGGTCTGAGACGGCCGGCAGGAGGAGAGTTCCCAGATTTAGTCTGCGCGCAGACCGAACAAGCAGCGACAAATCGACGCGCGTCACGTTCCCGAGTGGGCCACCAGAAACGCTGGCGAATGGAAGCGAGCGTACCCGAACGCCGGGGTGGCCGGCTAACTTGGCAGAGTGGGCCCACTGAAGAACGGCCGGACGAGTAGGAACGGGAACGAACAGAAGGTTCCTAGGACAAGCTCGCGGCGACGGAGTGTGAGCGAGTGCTTGCTTTACCTGCCTCTCAATTCCCCAGACAGTCAACCCGACAACACGCCCGTCAGGAGAATCCCCTCGGGGTCGGTGGAGACCTCAGAAGAACTGAAGAGACGAGATAAAGCATCAGGCTTGGTGTTTTTGAGCCCGGACGATAAGAAATAACAAACTCGAAACGAGCGAAAAACAGAGCCCAACGAGCCTGGCGCGCATTAAGTCGTTTGGCTGAACGGATGTACTCAAGGTTCCTATGGTCAGTCCAAACGACAAAAGGAACGGTCGCCCCTCCAACCACTGTCGCCATTCGCCTAGGGCTAGCGGATGGCGAGCAGTTCGCGATTACCAACATCATAGTTACGTTCTGACGGCGATAAGCGATGAGAGAAAAACGCGCAAGGATGGACCTTGCCGTCAGAGAGAGAGCGCTGAAAGAATGGCTCCCACGCCCACCTCTGACGCGTCAACCTCAACAACAAACTGTCTAGAGATGTCAGGTGTAACAAGATTAGGAGCGGATGTAAACGATTCTTAAGAAGATCAAAAGCTCCCTGGGCGGAAACGGACCACTTAAAGCACGTCTTAACAGAAGTAAGGGCTGTGAGGGGAGCTGCCACCTGACCGAAATTACGGATGAAACGACGATAGAAATTAGCGAAGCCCAGAAAGCTGCAGCTCGACGCGTGACTTAGGAACGGGCCAATCAATGACAGCCTGGACCTTAGCGGGATCCATCTTAATGCCCTCAGCGGAAATAACGGAACCGAGAAAAGGGACAGAGGCGGCATGAAAAATGCACTTCTCAGCCTTCACATAAAGACAGTTCTCCAAAAGGCGCTGGAGGACGCGTCGCACGTGCTGAACATGAATCGAGAGAGACGGTGAAAAAATCAGGATATCGTCCATGTAAACGAAAACAAAAATGTTCAGCATGTCTCTCAGGACGTCGTTAACTAGTGCCTGAAAGACAGCTGGAGCGTTAACGAGGCCGAAAGGAAGAACCCGGTATTCAAAGTGCCCTAACGGAGTGTTAAACGCCGTCTTCCACTCGTCCCCTCCCTGATGCGCACGAGATGGTAGGCGTTACGAAGGTCCAATTTGGTGAAAAACCTGGCTCCCTGCAGGATCTCGAAGGCTGAAGACATAAGAGGAAGCGGATAACGATTCTTAACTGTTATGTCATTCAGCCCTCGATAATCCACGCATGGGCGCAGGGACCCGTCCTTCTTCTGAACAAAAAAAAACCCCGCTCCGGCGGGAGAGGAGGAGGAGACTATGGTACCGGCGTCGAGCGATACAGACAAATAATCCTCGAGAGCCTTACGTTCGGGAGCCGACAGAGAGTATAATCTACCCCGGGGGAGTAGTTCCCGGAAGGAGATCAATACTACAGTCATACGACCGGTGTGGAGGGAGAGAGGTGGCCTTGGAACGACTGAACACCGTGCGCAGATCGTGATACTCCTCCGGCACCCCTGTCAAATCACCAGGCTCCTCCTGTGAAGAAGAGACAGAGGAAACAGGAGGGATAGCAGACATTAAACAGGTCACATGACAAGAAACATTCCAGGATAGGATAGTATTACTAGACCAATTAATAGAAGGGTTATGGCGAACTAGCCAGGGATGACCCAAAACAACAGGTGTAAAAGGAGAACGAAAAATTAAAAAAGAAATGGTTTCGCTATGATTACCAGAGACAGTGAGGGTTAAAGGCAGCGTCTCACGCTGAATCTCGGGAGAGAACTACCATCTAAAGCGAACAAGGCCGTGGGATCCCTTAACTGTCTGAGAGGAATGTCATGTTCCCGAGCCCAGGTCTCGTCCATAAAACAGCCCTCCGCCCCAGAGTCTATCAAGGCACTGCAGGAAGCAGATGAACCGGTCCAGCGGAGATGGACCGGAAAGGTAGTGCAGGATCTTGAAGGAGAGACCTGAGTAGTTGCGCTCACCAGTAGCCCTCCTCTTACTGATGAGCTCTGGCTTTTACTGGGCATGAGGTGACAAAATGACCAGCGGAGCCGCAGTAGAGACAGAGGCGGTTGGTGATTCTCCGTTCCTTCTCCTTGGCTGAGATGTGGATACCCCCAGCTGCATAGGCTCAGCACCCGAGCCGGCGGAGGAGGGTGGCAGTGATGCAGCAGGTGGCTGTGATGCGGAGAGGGGGCAACGGAGAACGCGAGCTCCCTTCCACGAGCTCGGCGACGAAGATCAAACCGTCGCTCTATGCGAATAGCGAGAGCTATTAAGGAGTCCAGACTGGAAGGAACCTCCCGGAGAGAATCTCATCCTTAACCTCGGCGAGGAGACCCTCCAGAAAACGAGCGAGCAAAGCCGGCTCGTTCCAGTCACTAGAGGCAGCGAGAGTGCGAAACTCAATAGAATAATCCGTTATGGATCGATTCCCCTGACATAGGGAAGACAGGGCCCTGGAAGCCTCCTCCCCAAAAACAGAACGGTCAAAAACCCGTATCATCTCCTCCTTAAAGTCCTGATACTGGTTAATACACTCAGCCCTCGCCTCCCAGATTGCCGTGCCCCACTCACGCGCCCGTCCGGTAAGGAGAGAAATGACGTAGGCGATGCGGGCTGTGCTCCTGGAGTAAGTGTTGGGCTGGAGAGAGAACACCACATCACACTGAGTGAGGAATGAGCGGCACTCAGTGGGCTCCCCAGAGTAACACGGCGGGTTATTGATCCTGGGCTCCGGAGACTCGGAAACCCTGGAAGTGGGCGGTGGATCGAGGTGGAGTTGGTGAACCTGTCTTGTGAGGTCGGAGACTTGGACGGCCAGGGTCTCAACGGCATGTCGAGCAGCAGACAATTCCTCCTCGTGTCTGCCTAGCATCGCTCCCTGGATCTCGACGGCGGAGTGAAAAGGGTCCGGAGCCGCTGGGTCCATTCTTGGTCAGATTCTTCTGTTATGTACTTGAGTGAAGACCCAAAAGCGGTTTTAACAGAAACAGAGTTCTTTAATGAAAAAACAGGAATGGCATAGATCCTCTTCCGACGTTGTCAATGGAACAAAAGATAGTTAGTAGAGTGCAGGATGCACCTGCCAGGCAGACTCCGACAGGATAGGACTAGGTGGAAGCAAACGAGACGATAGCTTGCTTCTGGCATGAGAAACACAAACGAGAATCTGACACTGAAAGTAGCAGGAACAGAGAGAGAAATAGAGACCTAATCAGAGGGAAAAAAGGGAACAGGTGGGGAATGGTGAATGAGCTAGTTAGAGGAGATGAGGAACAGCTGGAGAAGGAGAGAAAGAGAAGGTAACCTAATAAGACCAGCAGAGAGAGACAGAGTGAAGAGAAAGGACAGGAACAGACATAATAAGACATGACAATCTGTTTTGTCCGGGGCTCTACTTGCATTCTGGCTGACATCTGATAGAGCTATCATCTGCCCTAAATTATTCTACCCGGAATGGCACTAGGTTATCAACTGAAACCCTCACTTTCACTACACTCCAGCTTCTTCCATACTGGGTATGTGGATTTATGTAGCCCCCTATCTCGGTGCGAGCTACAACCTGTTTCCATGAACTACACATGGACTTGCACAGATATCTTCCATAATGGCGCATAGTCCTAGATTGCCAAGGATTCAGAGACCCTATTTGGTCTACATAGAACCCCACTCCCAATCTCTACACTCACTTCCTGTTTATCCAGATCAAGTGATCTCTTATGCTTGGTTAATTCAAAATCCTCATTGTCTAAGTATGTGTCAAGTTACCACCTTCTGAATTCTCGGATGGGTCTTGGTGTATTTAGGAATATTGCTCCCACAATAAAACATCTCAGACCAATCAGCACTCATGTAAAGCCCCATTCTTTCCCGGAGAACATATCCTCAGCTAGAGGCCAGCCCACACTTTCACTTCTATGAACACCCACAATGGGAAAAAGACTGGCTCAGGAATCTTCGTTAGAGAGATGACCCCCGAACCCTGTTGGCTTCGGTTCTCCTCTCTAACACTGTGATTGTTCGACACTGTCAGTGTGTTGTACCCATTTGCAGTGTGTGATATGAACCCAGATAGCTCTTTTAAGCTTTTCTCACCGCGACGGCTGTCATCAGGAGTACTTGACTTGGTATGGCGCCTCCCAATGGGGCTGCTTCCCGTCTATTCCCCTCAGGGACTGGATTGAGTGAATCACCTTCTCCTGTAATTCAACTGTGGTGCATAACATCTTGGACATACAGGTTTGGTTAACAAACAGTTTCTCATTTGTTCTATCTGATTACATTGGGGAGAACAAGTATTTGATACATTGCCGATTTTGCAGGTTTTCCCACTTACAAAGCACCTAGAGGTCTGTAACTTTTATCATAGGTACACTTCAACTGTGAGAGACGGAATCTAAAACAAAAACCCAGAAAATCACGTTGTATGATTTTTAAGTAATTCATTTGCATTTTATTGCTTGACATAAGTATTTGATCACCTACCAACCAGTAAGAATTCCGGATCTCACAGACCTGTTAGTTTTTCTTTAAGAAGCCCTCCTGTTCTCCACTCATTACCTGTATTAACTGCACCTGTCCACACACTCAATCAAACAGACTCTAACCTCTCCACAATGGCCAAGACCAAAGAGCTGTGTAAGGACATCAGGGATAAAATTGTAGACCTGCACAAGGCTGCGATGGGCGAAAGGACAATAGGCAAGCAGCTTGGTGAGAAGGCAACAACTGTTGGTGCAATTATTTAAAAAATGGAAGAAGTTCAAGATGACGGTCAATCACCCTCGGTCTGGGGCTCCATGCAAGATCTCACCTCGTGGGGCATCAATGATCATGAGGAAGGTGAGGGATCAGCCCAGAACTACACGGCAGGACCTGATCAATGACCTGAAGAGAGCTGGGACCACAGTCTCAAAGAAAACCATTAGTAACACACTACGCCGTCATGGATTAAAATCCTGCAGCGCACCCAAGGTCCCCCTGCTCAAGCCAGCGCATGTCCAGGCCCGTCTGAAGTCTACCAATGACCATCTGGATGATCCAGAGGAGGAATGGGAGAAGGTCATGTGGTCTGATGAGACAGAAATATAGCTTTTTGGTCAAAACTCCACTCACCGTGTTTGGAGGAAGAAGGATGAGTACAACCCCAAGAACACCATCCCAACCGTGAAGCATGGAGGTGGAAACATCATTCTTTGGGGATGCTTTTCTGCAAAGGGGACAGGACGACTGCACCGTATTGAGGGGAGGATGGATGGGGCCATGTATCGCGAGACCAACAACCTCCTTCCCTCAGTAAGAGCATTGAAGATGGGACGTGGCTGGGTCTTCCAGCATGACAACGACCCAAAACACACAGCCAGGGCAACTAAGGAGTGGCTCCGTAAGAAGCATCTCAAGGTCCTGGAGTGGCCTAGCCAGTCTCCAGACCTGAACCCAATAGAAAATCTTTGGAGGGAGCTGAAAGTCCGTATTGCCCAGCGACAGCCCCGAAACCTGAAGGATCTGGAGAAGGTCTGTATGGAGGAGTGGGCCAAAATCCCTGCTGCAGTGTGTGCAAACCTGGTCAAGAACTACAGGAAATGTATGATCTCTGTAATTGCAAACAAAGGTTTCTGTACCAAATATTGAGTTCTGCTTTTCTGGATTTTCTGGATTTTTGTTTTAGATTCCGTCTCTCACAGTTGAAGTGTACCTATGATAAAATGACAGACCTCTACATGCTTTGTAAGTAGGAAAACCTGCAAAATTGGCAGTGTATGAAATACTTGTTCTCCCCACTGTACAATACAACATGTGCTTCCTTGTTCACTGGACAAATATGCTACCTTGTTCCCTATGGCTGATAAGAGTCAATGAATAACTTTGATCCGGGTTAGGCAACCCTGGTCTTGGAGGGCCACAGGCACATCATGTTTTTGACTTAACCGACCAGGAAGTGACCAATTAGCAGATGAAGTGCCTAGTTGGAACAACATCCTGTAATACCTGCAGCACTCCAGGAACTGTGCTGCCTACCCCCTAACTAGATAATGGATAACCTCCCACTGTGTTTCCCAGAGAATTTGGATCACTATGTGTTTACTGATTCCAAGATAAATCTTACTGTGGGCTTGAAGAGCATCTCAAAATGTAAACCAGACACTTGTCCCAGGTTAGCAGAGATGACCCTTCTCCTGGTTCCTGAAGAAGCACTGAAAGCCCTGGACCTGAAGAACCGGTCATTTTGGTAGAGCACAAAACCAAATGTTTTTACTACGTAAAACTGAGTGTAGTGAAAGAGAAAGAGAGGAAGAGAGAGAGAGACATCGTTATAACACTGTACATAGTCATAATATGACATATGATATGCCTCTATTCCTTTGAAACTTTGTGAGTGTAATGTTTACTGTTAATTTTTGGACAATCAATCAATTTTTGTCACTGCTGACCACGGAGACCACAAAGAGCAGTTAAGTTCTCTCAGTGGAAGTGGAACAGGGGAATTGAAGCTTGAGTTTATACACTATGTTTGCATAACAACATTGACTCACCTGGAGGGAATTTCATGACAATCTGGACATCGGTAGAACCTCCTTTGTCAGCTATCAGATCAGAGGTACTGGTGTTGAGATGAATTCTGTTGGCCACAAAATTACCAGAAGGAGATTCATTTGATTTAGCAATTTAAAGCAGAGCAGTGAGGTGGGAGAGAAACAGATTTGTTTACATTCACCCATGAAAACATGCACAAAGACGCAATTACACACATCAACTAAAACGTATGCAGAAACACAAACACACATACCTCTGGACAGCGTCTCTCTCCTGTGTACTCTCCTCACTGGCATTCAGCAGCTGACTGATGGTAGTTACCATCATGTCCTGCGATGTCCTGCATCATGATCAAAACCAGGGGATGAACCTCAAGTGTTCAAATCACTGCAGTAACAACCTCACGTTTCTCTCCAGAACATGTCATAGTTCACGACTTGATTCCAAAACATATTATACCTCTGTGATATTTGCAGACTGAAGCAGCGTGTTAGCAATCTGAGCTGCCGTGGTGATGTTGTCAGCTGACAGCTGCTCTGGTTGGGAAGTCAGGATCTGAGAACTGAAGGCTAACTGTAGTAAATCACCTGAACTGCTGGAGATCTGAACAGGGAGAGAGAATGATTTTTTAAATTGTTTTTATTGTTTTTCAACAGAACATTGTATAAGTGACAGCAACATGCTGAACTGGGAGTGCATTTGGATATTAAATTCCCAGTATTAACTACGTGGTTCAGTTGGTAGAGAACGGCACTTGCAACAGGGTTGTGGGTTTGATTCCCACAGGGCAACAGTATGAAAATGTATACACTCACTGTGGATAAGAGCATCTGCTGAATGACTCAATAAAAAGTAATGTAAAACATAAATAAAAAATAATGTTCCTCATCAACTGTTAAGCAGAATAAAGGAACAGAATACATGATCTGAAGGTAAAAGCCAGTTGTTACTGATCTTCAAACTGTAAGATCCACTCCTCATAATGATGACCTAAGTAACTGACCTGAAGAACACTAAATCAAGACTGGTCATAAATCAGGATCATAAAAAATATACCTATTGACTTACATTTCCTTGAATGTTACTGAGGGTAAATTCACACTGCAGAATGTGAGGAGGACCAAACATTGGAGAGCCGGTGTCTTTCAAACATCTTGCTGAGGCTTCTGGTAAACCGGCTGGAGGAACCAAGACAAATAGGTACTCAAGGTTTTGTTTTACCTAATACAACATTAATTAGGATTGTAACAAAATAATCAAATGGTTTCATTGTCGGTGAATAAAAGTAACATACTGGTTGTCTTCTTATCACGCAACACTTCTGAATAAGCAGACCAGCCAACCAGTGTTCTTGGGAAGGAGAATCCATCCTTGCTGGTGGAATTGCAGAAATTCCCTATCGAATTAAAATGCATCTCAACATGGACCAAGTACATGACTGCAAACATGAAATATACATTCTGAATGTGAGATCCAGGGTTATGTATAGTAGTGTAGTGGTGTGTACTGTGAATGTGAAATCCAGGGTTAGGTATAGTAGTGTAGTGGTGTGTACTGTGAATGTGAGATCCAGGGTTATGTATAGTAGTGTAGGGGTGTGTACTGTGAATGTGAGATCCAGGGTTAGGTATAGTAGTGTAGTGGTGTGTACTGTGAATGTGAGATCCAGGGTTAGGTATAGTAGTGTAGTGGTGTGTACTGTGAATGTGAGATCCAGGTTTAGGTATAGTAGTGTAGTGGTGTGTACTGTGAATGTGAGATCCAGGGTTAGGTATAGTAGTGTAGCGGTGTGTACTGTGAATGTGAGATCCAGGGTTAGGTATAGTAGTGTAGTGGTGTGTACTGTGAATGTGAGATCCAGGGTTAGGTATAGTAGTGTAGCGGTGTGTACTGTGAATGTGAGATCCAGGGTTAGGTATAGTAGTGTAGTGGTGTGTACTGTGAATGTGAGATCCAGGGTTAGGTATAGTAGTGTAGCGGTGTGTACTGTGAATGTGAGATTAAGTCGCTCTGGATAAGAGCGTCTGCTAAATGACTTAAATGTAAATGTAATTCAGGGTTAGTTATAGTGTAAGCGTGTAGACTACCATTTGAACAGGTCTCTCCAGTCCACTCATCAGGACAGATACAGACTCCTCTCTTCAGCTCACTACCATTGATACAGACCATAGAGGCGTTGTGGTGGGAGAGGTGGTGGTGGAGGTGGTGGGAGTGGTAGAGGTGGTGGCAGAGGTGGTTGAAGGGTTGGTGGTGGAAGTGATGGTGGGGAGAGGCAATAGTGTGGGTGGTGGGGAGTGTGGTACTGGTTCCACCCACTCTTGTGCTTGGAAGTGAAGGATGTGCAATAGTTGGAGTGTCAGTGGTTGGAGTGCAGGCAGTTGGAGTGTCATTGGTTGGAGTGCAGGCAGTTGGAGTGTCAGTGGTTGGAGTGCAGGTGTAACAGGGTTATATTGGTGATTCCCCTTGCCACTTTATTGTTAAGCCAATGGGTTTTTAGTTTGAGTTTGTCTTGCCTTTACCTACTCAACATGGCATCTTATTGGCTGGTTTTCGTAGCTTGCTTACGAGGGGGGATGTTCCAGTTAGAATCGTCCCAGTGAACAAGCACCAAACCAGCGGTAGGTTGTTGGTTGCCAAGCACTGTACATCAAAAGTGATTCTCATACTCTCAAGTGATGATTTAAATGTACAATTTATATCAAATTGTTTGTAAATGTTATTCGAACATCACATATAAGATGCAGCGGTTTTTGGAGAATATTTGTTGTGCATTTTGTTGTAAAGAATTCCCGCCAGTACTAGCTAGCAACTTACTGTGTCTGGTGGGGGGGGGGGTTCATATATTTTATACAGTGCGTGAGCGCAGAGTTGGATGGTGAGACGTGCATTGCATGACGTGCAATTTTGTGCCGTTCCTAACAGGTACATTGTTAAAGATATTATGTTGTATATTGTAATTGTATTATTTTGGTAACTGTCCCAGTGAACAAGCACCAAACCAGCGTGCTTGAGTGCAGAGTTGGATGGTGAGACGTGCATTGCATGACGTGCAATTTTGTGCCGTTCCTAACAGAATAAAGCTACATGACTGGTGCTACATATTGGAGTTCCGTGTCGATGACTGATTGTACACAATGCAAGAAGACTACTGTTACACAGGCAGTTGGAGTGCCAGTAGTGGAAAAGTCGATAGTTGGAGTGTCGGTAGTTGGAAAGTCGATAATTGGAAAGTCGATAATTGGATGGTGGGAAGTTGGAGGGTCGGTAGCTGGAGGGTCGGTAGCTGGAGGGTCGGTAGCTGGAGGGTCAGTTGTTGGAGGGTTGGTAGTTGGAAGGTTGGTAGTTGGACTGTTCGGTCGCTGGAGTGTCGGTTGTTTGAGGGTAGGTAGTTATGTCAATGGTGGTTGGAATGGCAGATGATATGGTGAGATCCCCCTGTGATAAAGAGACTTTAAAAAAGAGAATTAACTCAGTTAACCACATAAACAAGAGAACATAGTGTCAGTTCCTATAAGCATAGGAGATGATCCATGCTGTTCCAGTTTCATTGTGTCTGCATCAGTGTAGACATGTTTTCTACTGTACTTTATGGGAGAAATAAGTCACTGCCGATAAACGGTTGACAGTTGATAGCAAAGGCTACTCTGTTATCAACGGTATCCGAGACCTGACAGTAGTCTATTCACAGCTTGTAAACCACAGATTAACAAAATAATCTAAGAAGTGTTTGGATAAAAAAATGATGTCTGAAACAATGTCTTCATTGATGCTATTGTATCCCTCGCAGAAAACAGACAAAACATCAATCAATCATTGAATATAAACTAAACTTTAAAACACATAAACCACACTGTAAAAACAGTAAGGTTATATATGGGTAATAATTAATTAATAAGCATCATTCATTTTTGAACATCTGGAGAGTGACAGCAATTCTCTTTTTAAATGTAATGTTTATTTAACTAGGCAAGTCAGTTAAGAACAACATCTTATTTACAATGACGGCCTACCGGGGAACAGTGTGTTAACTGCCTTGCTCAGGGGCAGAACAACAGATTTTTTCCTTGTTAGCTCGGGGATTCAATACAGCAACCTTTCAGTTACTGGCCCAATGCTCTAACCACTAGGCTAACTGCTGCCCCAATTCTTACGCAATTCTCAATCATAAAACAAACTTAACAGCATCATACATCTGAACATCTTAAATCACCCTGAATGAATCAAATATAGAGCAAGTCTTACCTGTAGCAAAGACAACCATAACCCATAGCTCCTTCATCTCTAGTGTTTACAGGCATCCAGTGTCAGCAGACTGCACATTATTAGAGGGTTGGTCGGTCTAATGCTGTGCTCTACCTATTGCAGAATCTGCAGGTATCAGTTAATGATTTACTATTGAAATTAGGGGAAGGTACTGTACATTGGCTCCAACACAACCCACAGAAAGGCACGAGCAACCAACCGCCCTTGATGTTTCTGCCTGGCCGGTTCCCCTCTCTCTACTGGGATTCTCTGCCTCAAACCATATTACAGGGGCTGAGTCACTGGCTGACTGGTGCTCTTCCATGCTGTCCCTGGGAGAGGTGCGTCACTTGAGTGGGTTGAGTCACTGACGTGATCTTCCTGTCCGGGTTGGCACCCCGGACAGGAAGAGAACGATATGTGGTCTGAAGCTTGTGCTGGCTATCTCCGGGTCCCCTGCTGTGGTAAAGATCCCTTTGCTCCCTGTTCTCTTCGCTCTCTCCTGACCTGAGGAAGTGGATGAAACAGGAGCACTGAGTGAAATGTTTCAGCTTTCTCCTTGCATGCTCCAGTCCCGTGGCTAATTGAGTCAGTATTTGGCCATGCTACCACTTGAATTTTCTATCATTCAGACCTGCGTGGCAGGAGGAGAGCACATGCACCAGATTGGCTGGTCGTCCACACAGTGTGCAGCTGTCTGGGATGTCTGCTGTCGTGTCTTTGGTATCATTAAAACTGAAGACTGGTGGGGGGACAAAATGAAGCTGTAGAGAGAACACTGTGTTTCAGCAAGCTCCCGTGGCAATCGTGAATTTATATTTTTACATTAATCTCCTACCTTGAAAAAGTGTTAGAATTGGCTAAATAAGTTATCCTACAATGTGTCTTGATGGCTATTTCTCAAATATTTCAGACAACATGCCCAACAGAACTACTAAGAAGTTGACCAAAACCACCATCCCTGTAGATGTGCAGGAGGAGCTAGCTAATGTTAGTGAAGCTAACACCATTGCGGATCCAGGAACAATGGACCTGGTGATTCAAAAGATGACTGATAACATTACTAAAGTGATCGATGTTAAGATTAGAATGGTCTTGGAAGCAATAGCAGGCCATTCAGCTGAACTACAGAGGGTTGTCAAACATGTTGATGAGGCGGAAGGAATAATTGCTACAGTGGATCTTCAACTACATCTATGGACACTAAGATAAAACCACTTGAGTAACAGCTGTGTGAATTGGCGGAGCACATTGACGACTTGAATAATCAAGGACGCAGATGTAATGTTCGTGGTGTGGGAATCCCGGAAAATTCTGAAGGGACACGTTCAGTAAAAAAATTTGAGGAATGGATCCCTGGCTACCTACAAATGGACACTAAGGCTGGTCGTGTGAAGCTGGACAGAGCCCATCGCTCTCAAGCACCGATACCCGGTCCCAACCAGCGCCTACGGCCAGTGGTTTTAAAGTTCCACAACTTCACTGACAAGCAGTGCGTCATGGATGCGGCTAGAAACATCGGCTCTGACGGTAGTCAACGTAAAGGTCCAAAGGTCTTATTCTTCAATGATTATTCCACAGCGGTTGTACGAAGACGCAAAGCGTTTGAGGCGATGCTCGACTCAAGAGAATGAAGATAGACTATGCACTACTAGACCCGGCCACATTGAAGATTATGGTCAACAGATTGCCTAAAAAAACTCTACACACCTGAAGAGGCTGCTGCGTTTATTGACTCTCTTGGGTAAATAACTTTAAGCTGCACCTCCTCAGCATTGGATAACTTTTTATTTTTTATTTGAATCTCATCATGAAACAGTGGTGTGAGTTCTCACGTGCTCCAGTTCAGTAATATTCGTATCTTTATTATTTTTCTTGCTAAAGGAACTGCCGAGATAGCTCAGGCTGAGATATGTGTGAATCCATATTGGTTCCCAGACTTGGTTTTAGGTGGAAGAGCCTCAATCTTCTTCTATTGATTTTCATTTCCATATATATAAAGGACGAGGCTATTGAGTGGCAATGCGGACCTAAGAGTCTACATTGGAAAGTTGAAATCCCCTGCATGTTAGCTAGTGGGAAAACCCCCCTTTGGATCTTTACATGTTTCATTTTGGGGTTTAGTATAGTTCAAGTTCAGGGTTCATATCGTTTGTTTATGCTCGGTGAGATAGAGGAGAGTTTAACACATGGAAAAAGGTACCACCCCACTTTTACAGTAGGATTCAGTCTGGATATTGAATGGTCAAAGTGCAATGGCAGGTAACAGACTGCGTGTATGTACATGGAACATTAGAGGGAGCCATAACCCCATTAAAAATGTATACGGAGACTTGATTACACACAGATGGATTGTATTTATCATCATTAGTCATTTAGGTCAACATTGGATCATTCAGAGATCCTCACTGAACTTCTGGAGAGAGTTTGCTGCACTGAAAGTAAAGGGGCTGAATAATTTTGCATGCCCAATTTTTCAGTTTTTGATTTGTTAAAAAAGTTTGAAAAATCCAATAAATGTCGTTCAACTTCATGATTGTGTCCCACTTGTTGTTGATTCTTCACAAAAAAATACAGTTTTATATCTTTATGTTTGAAGCCTGAAATGTGGCAAAAGGTCGCAAAGTTCAAGGGGGCCGAATACTTTCGTAAGGCACTGTATATATATATATATATATATATATATATATATTGATATCGCCCTGTTGCAAGAAACTCATTTGGATGATAAGTAGCATCTGAAATTACAACAAGGGGTGTTTGGTAAAGTGTTTTTCTCATCATTTACATCCAGAAGGAGAGGTGTTGCAATTCTTGTGAAAAATAACTTACCACTTAAGGTCTTGAATTGTGTGAAAGATAAATTTGGTCGCTTTGTTATAATTAATGGTACTTTACAAGGGCAGAACATTTCCATAATGCATATTTACTTCCCCCCAGGGGTCTGATTATGTCATACGCAGCCACTAAGAGACCTGTAAAGCGTACGCCAGGGGTCTGATTATGTCATACACAGCCACTGAGAGACCTGTAAAGTGTACGCCAGGGGTCTGATTATGTCATACACAGCCACTAAGAGACCTGTAAAGCGTATGCCAGGGGTCTGATTATGTCATACACAGCCACTAAGAGACCTGTAAAGCGTACGCCAGGGGTCTGATTATGTCATACACAGCCACTAAGAGACCTGTAAAGCGTACGCCAGGGGTCTGATTATGTCATACACAGCCACTAAGAGACCTGTAAAGCGTATGCCAGGGGTCTGATTATGTCATACACAGCCACTGAGAGACCTGTAAAGCGTACGCCAGGGGTCTGATTATGTCATACACAGCCATTAAGAGACCTGTAAAGTGTACGCCAGGGGTCTGATTATGTCATACACAGCCACTAAGAGACCTGTAAAGTGTACGCCAGGGTCTGATTATGTCATACACAGCCACTAAGAGACCTGTAAAGCGTACGCCAGGGTCTGATTATGTCATACACAGCCACTAAGAGACCTGTAAAGTGTACGCCAGGGGTCTGATTATGTCATACACAGCCACTAAGAGACCTGTAAAGCGTACGCCAGGGGTCTGATTATGTCATACACAGCCACTGAGAGACCTGTAAAGTGTACGCCAGGGGTCTGATTATGTCATACACAGCCACTAAGAGACCTGTAAAGCGTACGCCAGGGGTCTGATTATGTCATACACAGCCACTAAGAGACCTGTAAAGCGTACGCCAGGGGTCTGATTATGTCATACACAGCCACTAAGAGACCTGTAAAGCGTACGCCAGGGGTCTGATTATGTCATACACAGCCACTAAGAGACCTGTAAAGCGTACGCCAGGGGTCTGATTATGTCATACACAGCCACTGAGAGACCTGTAAAGTGTACGCCAGGGGTCTGATTATGTCATACACAGCCACTGAGAGACCTGTAAAGTGTACGCCAGGGGTCTGATTATGTCATACACAGCCACTGAGAGACCTGTAAAGTGTACGCCAGGGGTCTGATTATGTCATACACAGCCCCTAAGAGACGGAAAAAGCGTGAAAAGCAAAAAATGTTAGAGGGTGAATTAGGAACTAAAGAGAAGGACTACATTAAAACTCCCACTCCTACCCTATTAAAGGAAATATCAGTCCTTAGATCAACGTTGGACTCTCTCCTAACACAGAACACTGAAAGGCAAAAGCTATATGAAAATGGCGATAAGCCAGGAAAGTACTTGGCATACCTAGCTAAAGGGAGAGCTGACTCTCAGTCAATTGCTACTATTACTGATTCTGATGGCAATCATTTATATGAAAATAAATTGATAAATGACTAATTTAAGAAATTTTATGCAAACCTTTATGCCTCAGAACTGCCAAATGATGCACCCAAATTAATGGAGAACTTATTTTCTAAGATTGAGCTCCCTACTATCTCCGAAGAACAGAGGTCTCTCCTTAATGCCCCCATTACCGAGGAAGAGATAATGTTCACAATTAAGAATCTGCAAAATGGTAAGGCCCCATGGTCAGACTGGGTTTGTAGTGAGTTCTATAAAGAGATCCATGGCCTGATCCTTGAGCCATTGCGTGATATGTTTAACCACTCATTTTCAAATGACCAACTCCCTCAAACGCTGAGAGAAGCCAACATTTCACTGATTCTCAAAAAGGGAAATGTCCAGAGTCTTGTTCCTCGTACAGACCAATTTCCCTTCTGAATGTGGATAGAAAATTGCTTTCTAAAATTCTAGCCACAAGATTAGAGGACTCACTGCCACTAATTGTGAAGAGACACCAAACTGGCTTCATTAAGGGCCGTAAGTCATGCAACAATGTCAGGTGGCTTCTTAATATAATTAAACCCTATCAAGCCTACCAATTGCTATGGATGGTATTGTGCTCTCCCTAGATGCTGAGAAAGCATTTGATCGTGTGGAGTGGTATTACCTATTCTTTGCTCTAAATACATTTGGTCTAGGGGACAACTTTATAAAAGGGGTGAAAGTTTTATATGATGATCCTCAGGCTGCTGTCCTTACTAATGGGCTAAGGTCAAATAGCTCTATATACAGGAGGTACCAGACAGGGCTGTCCTTTGTCCCCTCTCCTATTTGCACTCATTATGGAACCACTGGCCGAAGCCATCAGGGTAACGCCTGCTATACAGGGGCTGCCTATTGGTGATGTTCACCATAAAAAGCTTGTATGCTGATGATGTCCTGATATTCATCTCTAGTCCCGAGACTTCAATTACATTTTGTATTAATATTATTGAATTATTCAGCGAATTCTCAGGTTACAGGATTAATTTAACTAAATCAGAGGCTATGCCACTTGGTAACCTTCACTCTGTACCTAATACTTCTCCCCCCTTCCCTTTTAAATGGTCTCCCTCATGTTTTATGTATCTGGGTATATTTGTAACTCCTAAATTCCAGCAAATGTACAAAGCCAATTTTGTTCCCTTGTTTGATACAATAAGACAGGATCTGGAGAGCTGGAACTCTCTCCCGATTTCTTGGTTGGGTAGAATATCCCTCTTGAAAATGAACATTTTACCTAGACTACTTTACCCAATCCAAATTATCCCAGTATTACTCTCCAATAAGGTAATAAAGGATGTAAATGGATGGCTAAGTTCCTTTATATGGAGTAAACACAAGCCAAGACTTAAGATGTCAATATTGCAGCTGCCAAGTTCGATGGGTGGCTTGGATCTGCCCAATATCAGGTTCTATCAGTGGTGTGCCCACCTATGTTATATTTCTGACTGGATCACAAATGATGACTCCTCTATTTGGTTAGACATTGAGACTTATCTTTCAAAATACCCCTTACAGGATCTTTTATTTTTCAGAAGTTTCAAGTCTGTAGAAGATCACTGCAATAATCCCATTACACTTAACACACTCAAAGTATGGAGGTCAGTTCAACGCTTCCTGGGAAGGTCCAAACCAACCTCTGCACTTACCCCAAAATCTTAACAACCCAGATTTTGGTCCAGGATTGCTGGATGCTGGCTTTAACTTTTGGCTTAATAAGGGCATACGCAGACTAAATTACTTATTTGCTGATTTGCTGTCATTTGAGCAGATGGTCGAGAAATATCAACTCCCAAAGCAGGACTTTTTCCGCTTCCTACAAGTAAGACATTATATTCTGAAGAGCACCACCTTAATTGGTAACCCTGTCTGTAAGTCTGTTTTATGATGCTCTAGGGTCCTTTTCTGCTGTTAACACACAGGGTGAAACATGTGTGGGACAAAGAATTGTCTGTTACTATTGACGAAGAGATGTGGGAGACAATTTGGAGATATGCAAAAACAATATCTATATGTAATCGTACTAGAGCAATCCAATTAAGAATAATACACAGATTGCTTATATCCCCAAATCGCAGACATGCTTTTAGCCCCTCTTCCTCTTCTCCTCAGTGTCTTAAATGCAAAACGGATACAGGCACCCTAACACATTGTGTATGGTCATGTACCAAAATTCAAAGATACTGGTCTGGTATTCTGCAAGAAATTGAAAAGATCCTAGGGGTTGATCTAGAATTGGACCCAGTTTCTTTACTGTTGGGTCTCCCTAGTAGGCATGTTACTTCTGTGGGTAAGAGGAGGCTTTACAACATCCTTATCTTAGCAACGAGGGAAAACATCCTTTTACAGTGGATTAGTGATAAGGTTCCTTCTATTTAAAGGTTGGCATAAGATACTATTTGAATGGGTGCCTCTGGAATATCGGACATGTACATTGCATTCTAAAACAGATCAGTTCTACAAAGTATGGGAACCTTATCTAAATTAACTAGAACCTGAGGTATCAGCTTTTATGCTGCAAGGATTCTATCAGAATCTATGTATTTCAGAACTACACTGTACGTTCCATGTGCGGAACCTAACTTCTTGGTTTAAACTGAGCTTTTTTGTTTAATTTCTGTTTGTAAGTTTGTTTAAAATGTATGTATTGAGAGATGCAATGATGGGGATTTTTTTTTTTTACCTTTATTTTACTAGGCAAGTCAGTTAAGAACAAATTATTTTCAATGACGGCCTAGGAACAGTGGTTTAACTGCCTGTTCAGGGGCAGACGACAGATTTGTACCTTGTCAGCTCGGGGATTCGAACTTGCAACCTTTCGGTTACTAGTCCAACGCTCTAACCACTAGGCTACCCTGCCGCTTGGGGTGAGAGAAGCGGGAAGAGGAAAATGGTGTACGTATGGTGTACGTATGTATGGGTGTGTATGTATGTATGTATGTATGTATGTATGTATGTATGTATGTATGTATGTATGTATGTATATATGTATATATATATATATATATATATATATATATATATATATATATATATATAAAATAAATACATGCGTAGGTATGTGTAAGTGAGTGCTGTTTTTTTGTTGTTGTATCTCTTAATATGAGTGAAAATTGTGAAATTCCAATAAAAATACTGTTCTAAAAAACTGAAGACTGTTATTTTATCAAATCAATTCCCTGTAATTATTATTACGTGATTATTCTAAACATGTAAATGTAATTAACTAGGAAGTCGGGGCACCAAGGAAAATATTCAGATTACAAAGTTATAATTTTCCTAATATAATTTTCAGATATTTTAATATCTGATCAATTAGTCTTCAATTAGTCTTCTTAACTCACGTTTGTCTCATTCCAAACGTCGTAAATTGTTGGTTATCTGTACTAGAGGTCGACCCATTAATCGAAATGGCCGGTTAATTAGGGCCGATTTCAAGTTTTCATAACAATCGGAAATCGGTATTTTTGGGAGCCGATTTAAATATATATATTTTTTTATTTTTTATTTATTTTTTATTTCATACCTTTATTTAACTAGGCAAGTCAGTTAACAACACATTCTTATTTTCAATGACGGCCAAGGAACGGTGGGTTAACTGCATTGTTCAGGGGTAGAACGACAGATTTTCACTTTGTCAGCTAGGGGGATCCAATCTTGCAACCTTACAGTTAACTAGTCTAACGCAATAACAACCTGCCTCTCTCTCGTTGCACTCCACAAGGAGACTAACTGCCTGTTACGCGAATGCAGTAAGCCAAGGTAAGTTGCTAGCTAGCATTAAACTTATCTTATAAAAAACAATCAATCATAATCACTAGTTAACTACACATGGTTGATGATATTACTAGATATTATCTAGTGTGATGA